>NC_057798.1:752871733-753205138 GCF_018294505.1 Triticum aestivum | reverse complement strand
CCGCCGCCCTCCGCCGGCGCCGCCCCGGCGAGATCCGGCCGCGGGGAGGCCGGATCCGGCGCCCCTCGACCTCCCCGGCCACTTCCCCGACCTCCGGCGTCATCCTCCCGCATCTCCGGCGAATTTCTCCGGCGAGCTCGGACCTGCATCAAAAACCGTGCAAACCCGAAGGTTGCCCCCGTTTCACCAAGTCCCTGAGTTTCTCATCTTATCATGCCATCTTCATTGCATCACATCTCTGCATCCGTAGCTTCGTTTCGTGCGTGTAATATGTCAAATTGTTCGTCTCGGCGAGTAGATCATTTCATTCCATTGCATCATTTTCATTTGAGCTCATGTTGATGCCCGAAATGCTGTTGGAAGAGTGCATGTTAATGTTAATCTGCTGAAACTGTTATAACTTGCTCATTTATCATTTTTGTCATGATTGATGTGTGCATCCTATGAGGTTGATGTCTACATGTATGTTGATCTATGACATGCCATCTTTCCAGGTATATGCCATGTATTTTTGTGATCAATGTGGTGACTAGCACAAGCATGCAAACTAGGCTTCATGATATTGCTGATTTAGTCCCTGTTCTGCTGTTATTTTGATGCCATATAAACTTGATGCTACAGAGAGATCCATGCATATTTTGAGATACTTCAGTAAGGGTGTTTTGAACATATGGTTGTTGTCTATCCATTCATGCCCTTGTTTGCAATTATGGAGTAGCCTAGCATGTCATTTGAGTGCTCTACTTTTGCTTGAAAATGTTTCCTCGCAGATTGTTTACTTGTTATTCAATTTGGCCAAGGTTGCTATATTTGATCCTTGCATGCTATGGACTTGTTCTTGACTTGGTTTGTTTCATAAGCATGTATTCTTGATGATTCTATGCTTATATTGTCATGCAATGACTTGTGGTGAGTGAATCGAGCTTGTTAAGTAGGGTAGTTGCTATTGCTGTTTTCCTGGCAGATTCTGTTATATTTTGTTGCTATGTAAACATGTTTCTACTAATCATTCTGTGCATAATCTGGAGATGCTCTATAAACATGTTTTGATCTACATGTCATGCTCTATTCATTCATGCCCTTGGTTGCAATTATAGCGTGCTGGAACATGTTGTAATCTTGCTCTAAAGTTGCTTGAAAATGTTGCTGTCAGCCTGTTAACATTAAGTTCACTTGTTCCCATGTGTTTTCCTAGTGATCCATGCATCCTATGACCTTGCTCTTGCCATTCTTAGCTTCATAAACATGCCTTCTTACTGTTGGTTGCCTTTCCATGTCATGTATTGCTCTGTGGTGAGTGGTTCAAGCTCACGAACATGCCTACTTATTGTTGTTCCTGCCATGTTTGAATCTGTAATATAACTTGCCATGTTTACATGGGTGCCATCATATTTTCTAACCCTTTTTGGCTCATGGTCAGTAAGGGACTTTTGATCTATGCTTTTAGTAGATTCATGCCATGCCTTTGTTTGCCATGATATGTTCCTGTAACATGTTGTTTGATAGCTCTAAACATTGCAACCTGATGTTATTTCTGCTAATGTCTGAAACTGTTATTATTTGCAATATCTCCATGTCTTTTTGAGCATGTTCTAGTTGTTTCTGGAGATAGCTCAGTGTTCATGTTTTGTTATGCTTTACCTGTACTTCATGCCCATGCCTTTTGTTATCATGTTGGGTTGCTGTAGCTTGTTGTTTTGATGCTTGCAAGATGCCTAGTTGCTGTTATGGACAGATTGTTGTTATGACTTGTATAGTGTGTGTGTGTTGCACCATTGCTCCGTTTTGAGTGTGCTCTATATGAAACTTGCTTGATTTTGCATGTAGTGCCATATTATCATGTTGCATCCTTGTTTTGGTGTGTTTGCGTGATGTTTGGGTGCATTTTGCATCAATGCCATGTTTAACTTGTTTTGCTCATATCTTCTAGGCTGTAGCTCCGAATCTAATGAACTTTATATGTAACTTGACTAGAATCTCGTGTAGATCATCTTGGTGTTATTTAACTTGCTGTTTAACAACTTCAACTTAAGGTTTATTCAGTTCTGGACCAATTTCGAAATTTGCATATGAGGACTTACCGGAATTGTTATATGTTGTTCCCGGCCTCATTTAAACTTGCCTTGATGTGTTGTTCTTGTTTGCATCATATCTTGCCATGAGTAGCTTCATGTAGCTTGGTCATGCATCATGCTTGTTGTGCATCATACCTTGTTCATGTGTGGTGTGTTTACCTATGTTGTGTGCTTCTTCTCGTTAGTTCCTGTTTCGTTGCGATCGTGAGGATTCGTTCGTCTACGGTTGGTTCGGCTTCATCTGTTCGTCTTCTTCATGGACTCGTTCTTCTTCCTAGCGGGATTTCAGGCAAGATGACCGCTACCCTGGATCTCACTACTATCATTGCTATGCTAGTTGCTTCGTTCTATCGCTATGCTGCGTTACCTATCTTTTGCTCTTCAAGCCATCCCAAATTGCCATGAACCTCTAACCTTTGACACCATTGCTAGCAAATCGTTGTTTGGCTATGTTACCGCTTTGCTCAGCCCCTCTTATAGTGTTGCTACTTGCAGGTGAAGTTGAAGATTTCTCCATGGTGGACAGGGTTTATGTTGGGATATCACAATATCTCTTATATTATTAATGCATCTATATATTTGGTAAAGGGTGGAAGGCTCGGCCTTATGCCTGGTGTTTTGTTCCACTCTTGCTGCCCTAGTTTCCGTCATACCGGTGTTATGTTCCTGGATTTTGCGTTCCTAACGCGGTCGGGTGATTTATGGGACCCCCCTGACAGTTCGCTTTGAATAAAACTTGTCCAGCAAGGCCCAACATTAGTTTTACCTTTTGCCTCACCACCACCTATATTTCCCTTGGGAGTAATTAACCCAAGGGTCATCTTTATTATAGCCCCCCCGGGCCAATGCTTGTCTAAGTGTTGGTCCAAACTAGAGCCACTTGTCCTGAGAACAAGATATGTGCAGCTCCTATCGGGATTGTCGGCGCATCGGGCGGCTTTGCTGGTCTTGTTTTACCATTGTCGAAATGTCTTGTAAACCGGGATTCCGAGACTGATCGGGTCTTCCTGGGAGAAGGTCTATTCCTTCGTTGACCGCGAGAGCTTGTCATGGGCTAAGTTGGGACACCCCTGCAGGGTATAAACTTTCGAGAGCCGTGCCCGCGGTTATGTGGCAGATGGGAATTTGTTAATGTCCGGTTGTAGATAACTTGACACCAGATCCGAATTAAAACGCATCAACCACGTGTGTAGCCGTGATGGTCTCTTCTCGGCGGAGTCCGGGAAGTGAACACGGTTTCTGGGTTATGTTTGACGTAAGGAGGTGTTCAGGATAACCTCTTGATCATTGCTAGCTTCACGACCGTTTCGCTTGTTTCTCTTCTCGCTCTCATTTGCGTATGTTAGCCACCATATCTTGCTTAGCCGCTGCTGCAACCTCACCACTTTACCACTTCCTTTCCCATTAAGCTTTGCTAGTCTTGATACCCATGGTAATGGGATTGTTGAGTCCTCGTGGCTCACAGATTACTACGACAACAGTTGCAGGTACAGGTTTATGCGATGATCATGACGCGAGAGCGATGCTTGCTTGCGTTGAGTTCTTCTTCTGCTTCTTCGATCAGGGGATAGGGTCCAGGTCGGCAGCCTGGGCTAGCAGGGTGGATATTGTTTGAGTTTCTGTTTATGTATCATCCGTAGTCAGATGTTGATCTCTTGTATGATGGTATTGTATTCGTGTGGCATTGTATGCCTCTTGTATGTATCCCCTTCTATTATGTAATGTTGATGTAATGATATCCACCTTGCAAAAGCGTTCCAATATGCGGGTCTATCCTTGGTGGGACCTTCGAGTTCCTTTTGGATAGGGTCGCATATTGGGCGTGACAAAAAGGCTCACCCTCCTTCAACCATCATCTACTCGAAGAGACCCTTGGAGCTCCTTCACATGGATCTCTTCGGGCCTCCATCTTTTGATAGTCTTGGAGGGAGAAAGTATTGCTTGGTGATTGTGGATGATTATTCAAGATACAGTTGGGTATACTTCTTCAAGAGGAAGAGTGAGACTCAACAAACCGTCATCGACTTTGCAAATGAAGCTCAACGTCAACATGATGCAAAGATCTTGACAATAAGAAGTGACAACGGCACCGAGTTCAAGAACTACACCTTGGATGAGTTTCTTAGTGATGAGGGGATCAAGCATCAATATTCTGCACCATATACCCCTCAACAAAATGGTGTTGCGGAGAGGAAGAACCGGACGTTGATGGATGCGGCAAGGACCATGATGGCGGAGTTCAAGTCTCCGTACAACTTTTGGGCCGAAGCCATCAACACTGCATGTCATGCATCCAATCGGCTCTATCTTCGCAAAGGCTTGAACAAGACTCCTTATGAGATACTCACTGGCAACAAGCCCAACCTCAAGTACTCTGGGTGTTCGGTTGTAAGTGTTTCATTCTCAAGAAAGGTGTTCATTTGTCTAAATTTGAGGCTAGAGCTCATGAGGGCATATTTGTTGGTTATGCTACAAACTCTCATGCTTACCGTGTCCTCAACAATTCCACCGGACTCATTAAGGAAACGTGTAACGTGGAGTTTGACGAAAATAACGGCTCCCAAGTGGAGCAAAGTGGTACTTGTGATGTAGGTGATGAAATTCCTCCCCAAGCCATAAGAAGAATGGGTATTGGTCAAATTCTACCCATTGAGGAACCCCTTGTGGCCGAAGGAGAAGGACAATGCTCTACTCAAGTAGAGCCATCACCTCATCAAGACCCACATGCTTCCGAATAACAAAGTGAAGGCCCTCAACCTTGTGAACAAGACGAAGGGCAAGATCAACCTCAAGATTGTGGTGAACCTCTAGATGATGCCCAAGGTCAAGTTCTCACACTCGAGCAAGTTCAAGATCAAGAGCAAGCTCAAGATCAAGAGCAAGCTCAAGCTCAAGAACAAGCTCAAGACGGCGCACAAGATGATCAAGTCAACCCTCCTCCCTCAACATCTGAGGAGGAATTAGAGCGTCGTGCCGCGAAGATTGCTTCCAAGATCACCACCCAAGGCCATCTCATGGAAAATGTGGTTGGAAGCCTAAGAAAGGGGGTAAGCACTCGTAGACAATTAGCAAACTATTGTGAACATCACGCGTTTGTCTCTTGTGTTGAACCCCAAAAGGTCTATGAGGCGCTCAAAGACTCGGATTAGCTCAATGCCATGCATGAAGAACTCAACAACTTCGAGTACAACAAAGTATGGAGATTGGTGCCAAGGCCATCGGGGAACCACAATGTCATTGGAACCAAGTGGATCTTCAAGAACAAGCAAGATGCTCATGGGAACATCGTTCGCAACAAGGCAAGATTGGTAGCACAAGGCTACTCCCAAGTCGAGGGTATCGACTACGGTGAAACCTTTGCTCCCGTTGCTCGTCTTGAATCCATACGTTTGTTGATTGCCTATGCTTCTCATCACAACTTTAAGCTGCAACAAATGGATGTGAAAAGTGCTTTTCTTAATGGTCCTAATAATGAGTTGGTTTATGTCAAGCAACCCCCAGGGTTCGAGGACCCCTACTTCCCGGATCATGTGTATCAACTCGATAAGGCACTCTATGGCCTTAAACAAGCCCCACGTGCGTGGTATGACCACCTTACCGAGTTGCTACAAGATCGTGGATTTGAAGTAGGACAAATCAATCCCACTCTTTTTACTAAGAAGGTCAACGGGGAGTTGTTTGTATGCCAACTATACTTTGATGATATTATCTTTGGTTCTCCTAACAAAGCTTTCAATGAGGAATTTGCCGCTCTCATGACCTCCAAGTTTAAGATGTATTCGATGGGAGAGTTGAAGTTCTTCCTTGGTTTTGACATCAAACAAAGAAGAGAAGGAACCTTCATCAACCAAGCCAAATACACTCAAGACATGCTTAAAAGATTCAAGCTAAGTGATGTCAAGCCGGCTTCTACACCAATGCCTACCAAGTGCTAATTTGACATCGATCCTAATGGTAAAGCAGTGGATCAAAAGGTATATCGCTCCATGATTGGCTCCTTGCTTTACCTTTGTGCATCTAGACCGGATATCATGTTGAGTGTGGGGATGTGTGCATGTTTTCAAGCCGCACCAAAGGAAAGTCACTTTGTGGCGGTCAAGCGAATCTTTCGATATTTGGCTCATACCCCAAACTTTGGCTTATGGTACCCAAGAGGAGCAAACTTCAAGCTTGAAGGTTTCACGGATTCCGATTGGGCGGGAGACAAAGTGGATAGGAAGTCCACTTCCGGAGGGTGCCAATTTCTTGGTTGCTCTTTGGTAAGTTGGTCTTCCAAGAAGCAAAGTTGTGTGTCTCTCTCGTCCACCTAAGCGGAGTATGTGGCGGCCGGTAGTTGTTGTGCTCAACTCCTATGGATGAGGCAAACTTTAAAGGAGTACGGTGTCATTTGTGACAAAGTGCCTCTTTGGTGTGATAATGAAAGTGCCATCAAGATTTCTCTCAACCCGGTGCAACACTTCAAGACGAAGCACATAGAGATTCGGTATCACTTCATCCGGGATCACATTAGGCGAGGGGAGATCGAGCTCAAGTATATCAACACTTATGATAACCTTGCAGATATTTTCACGAAGCCCTTGGATGAAGCAAGATTTCGCGAGTTAAGGCATGAGCTAAATATCATTGATTTGAGCAATGTGACTTGAACCCGTGCACCCCCCACCACACTCAACTTGTTGTCTAGTTTAGGTGTAGGCATGGACATAGGGGAGTGTTGTTCTCTCAATGAACTCTCCCTCCCCCCATTATGCATAAAACAATCAACTCTTTCACATTAGCCATTTTTGATGGTACTTGTGCTTCAAAGACAAGTTTTGGTCATGGGCCCAAGGATAATTCTTCGCGGTGCCATACCAATTGACTCAAACATAGGTGGCTCCGGCCACCGCCCTCTCTTGAGAGAGGCCAGAGCTCGCTCTTCTTTTGGTTGGTTGCTTTGAAGGAGTGGATTCCGGTTCGTTGTTCGTGTGTGTGTGTTGTCTTGTTGGTCCTTTTCTTGTCTTTGCCTTTTCTTGTTGGTCCTTTTGGTTGGTTCTTCTCGGTGTGTTTGAGTTCTTAGTCTAGAAGTTTTTTTGGTTGCTGGCGGTACTACCACCGCTGGCGAGCGGTACTACCACTCCAAGCGGTACTACCTCCCTCTAGCGCGGTACTACCGCTGAGAGGCGCGGGCAGGGGTTATATCGGGGGCAGGGGGAGTTTCTTCTCCCCCATACCCATTCGCACGCCCCCTTGTCTGTTCCTCTCTCTCTCCAGCAACCGGCGCCGCGGGAGGGCTCCGACGGATCTCCCTCTCCGGGACGTCCAGCTCCATTCCCTTCGGTGGAAACGATCCCCACCTTGTCCTCTTGCCATGGATGCCGGTATTGCCCTCGTTACCTCGTTCCTTTTGTCTAGATTTCCAATCTAGCATCTTAGGGGCAGTAGCAGTTGCATCTCTAGATTTTTGGCCAAATCTAGGCTTGAGTAGGATGGAGAATGCTTCTAGGCAGTTTAGATTGATGTTTGGTTGGAGTATTTTTGAATTTGGTAGGACGGTAGTGCCGGATCTGACCACGGTAGTAGGAAACGGCTGTTTCCCCGTCTCGAGCGGTACTACCGCCCTCTCCAGGGTGGTACTACCGCTTGGAGCGGTACTACCGCTCCCTGTGGAGCGGTACTACCGCTCCGGGCTGTACTACCGCTAGCAGGTCGCGGTACTACCGCTCCCTACCAACTTCCACTGTACTTCTACCTTTCAGTGATCTTTTTGCTCGTGTTTTGTGGCTTATGCTCGTGCTTTCTAGTTGTTTGCGTGTTCTTGTGTGTGGTTCTAGGTGATGAGGTCCCTGAGCATCAGGCTTGTCGTGTCAATCCCGGACGTGCCACGTCCAAGCGCTACCGCACCACCGAGCCTGCCAGAGGATCTTCCAGTGCTCCTCCTCCACCTCCACCTCCACCTCAACTCTAGAAGAGGTCTGGGGTCAAGCCAAAGCCCGGCAAAACAGTGCCTGAAATGCCGCCAAAGGAGTTTTGGGCAAGGCGCCGCCGCAACCCCTATGAAGCTGACCAAGATCCCACTTTGGTCAACCGTCCGTTCTGGAACAGGTTCCAGTTTGCCATCTTCTTCGATGTTCTCAAAGCCAAGAAGAATTTCTATGTCAACGTGCACTCCATCGACACCGACCATATGGAGCAAGATCCTGACTACGTTGGCGAAGCTCTTCAGATATGCACTCCACTGAACATTCTTGGGATCATGAAATTCAACAAGGACTTTGATGCTGATATGGTGGCCCAATTCTATGCCATGGTTCACCTTGGGACTGATGAGGACAGGACACTCACCTGGATGACCAATGTCAAGTTGCTTTCAGTCAAGTGGAAAGCGTTCATGCAGTTGACTGGGGTGCAAGATTTAGGTCTTGAGTCTCCTGTTGGCTTTCGCCCTCACGGCCGCCCCAATTCCACTCACAAGCAAGCTCTCTGGCCATACTGCACTCTGAGGATCAACCAGGAGACAAAGAAGGAAACCTATGAGCTGCCTGCCTATCTGGATATCCTTCACCGCATCTTCAGAGAGACTCTTTTCCCTCGCATCGGGAATCTGGACCAGGTTCACTCTTATCTCGTGGACATGCTTCTTTTCTGCCAGTGTGAGAAGGAACATCCCTCCGGAGAGTCCTTGGATATCTCTCATGTTATATGGTCTGAGCTGCTGTCTGCTATCTCCGAGCGCAAGTGCCTGATTTATGGTCCGTTCATCATGCTACTCATTGAGAAGGCCTGGGATCATGTTTATCCAAAGGTGCCTCTGGAGTCTGGAGAGTTGATCTCTCACGATGTCAAGCATCTGAGGAAGAAGGATAACCGGGGCACTCAGGCCCCTAGGACTGGAGTTCCTTCGTCTGCTGCTGCCATGGAGATAGAGGAGGAGCCTGCAGCTGATGATGATGAGGATGATGACTACTTTCCTTCTGCGGTAGAGCCCTCTTGGGCTAAGAAGCTCAAGTCTAAGATGAAGAAGTTGTTCTGCATGGAGGCTCATGGTCAGTACATGACTCATGTGGCTGAGAAGAAGGCTCGCGATCGTCACAAGGAGCTTATGCGTCAGTTGGGTGCTACAGTCAAGAGTGGATCTGAGGACCAGCTTACTGAGGAGGAGGAGTGGATTCAGCAGCACTGCCCGTGGACCGATTCTGATGCCAAGCACTTCCAGACTGACGACGGTGGTGCCGATGATTCCGCTAGGCTCTGATGCGTGTGTCCCTCATTTGCTCTCACCTGGAGCCGTAGCAACACTCCCTCTCCTTTTTGGTGTCTCGATGCCAAAGGGGGAGAGAGTTTAGGGATTTGCGAGTTGTGTCTTTCGTCTCTTGTTCGTGTTTTCCTCGCATTTGCTTTGGTTGGTTTGTCTGTGAGACTTAAGTTTGAGTGAGACCTAAGTTCGAGCCATATGGTGTGAGACATGTGCTACCTTATCTTTCCAGTATCATTATCTATGTCACTATCTAGCTTATGAGTTGCGTGCTCTTCTTGTTATATCATCTATGCTGCTCTCATATACCTTGCTTAGATTGTTGGTCTCTAAAATGTAGGGGGAGCATTGATCCTTGTATGTGTGCTGTGCAGTCCAAAGCATTTATCTAGATAGCACACATCTAGGGGGAGCCCATCTACATGTTAGGACCGTGGGGTTTGTATGCTTACTCTATATCGTGTTTATGCAAATCCCGTATTGTCATCAATCCACCAAAAAGGGGGAGATTGTAATGGCATATTTATCTATTGGTTTTGGTGATTGATGACACTGCTTTTGCGGACTAATCGTGTGCGTTAAGTTCTTTCAGAGAATCATCCATTGGCACGAGACGATTTCCTCCCCTCGGTGTTTTATTGTAACGCCCCAGTTTCGATGCACCAGGTGTCCGCCAGTTATTCGCCGTCGTTGCCATGTCATTTGCTTGCGTGTTGCACTTTGCCATGTCATCATCTGCATTTCATATCATGTCATCATCTGCATTTCATTTTGCATACATGTTCGTCTCATGCATCCGAGCCTTTTCCCCGTTGTCCGTTTTGCAATCCGGCACTCCCATGTCATCCGGCGTCCCCTTTTTGACTCTTCTCTTGTGCGGGTGTTAAACTTTCTCGGAATGGCCCGAGGTTTGCCAAGCGGCCTTGGTATAGCACCGGTAGACCACCTGTCAAGTTTCGTGCCATTTGGAGGTCGTTTGATACTCTAACGGTTAACCGGGTAACCGTGAAAGCCCTCTTTTGTTGCAGCCCAACACCCCTTCCAAAGTGGCCCAAAACCCATCTAACTCCCCTCCATGCTCTCGGTCGTTCGATCACGATCGCGTGGCCGAAAACCGCTCCTCATTTGGACTCTCCTAGCTCCCTCTACCTATAAATGTGCCTCCCCCGTCCAAATCCGGGTCCCAAAACCCTAGCCCCGCTCCCCTTGCGCGCCGGACATGTCCAACCCCGCCGGACATGTCCAGCCTCCACGTCGCCCGGGCCAATCCCGGGGCGACACGTCATCCCGCCGCCGCCCGCGCCCAGTGGCGCGCTGCCATGTGGCCCCGCCGCCATCTCTCTCCTCCGCGCGGCCCGCGGGACCCGGATCGGGCCCGCGCGAGCCCGCGCCGCCGCCGCCGTTCAGCCCGCACCTCGCCGCCTGGACCGCAACCAACCGCCGCCGCGCCCGACCTCCTCCGCTCGCCGCCGGCGAGTTCCGCCGCCGGCGCCCGTCCCCGCCGCCTCGGCCTCCCCCGCCTCCGGCCAGATCCGGGGAAGGAGACCCCGGATCCGGCCTCCCCGAGCGCCCCCGCCTTGCCCCGACCTCGCCGGCATTTGCTCCGGTCGTCCCCGTCCACTCCGGCGAGGTTCTCCGGTGGTCATCGTTTTCCGTGCAAGCCCGAGGTCGACCCCGATTTTCTTCCAAGTCCTGTAAATTTTGCATAAACATGCCATGTTCATTGCATCACATCTCTGCATCCGTAGCTCTGTTTCGTGCGTGTAATATGTCAAATTCTTCGTATCGATGAGTACTTCATTTCATTCCATTGCATCATTTTCATTTGAGTTCATCTTGATGCTCGAAATGCTGTTGGAAGAGTGCATGTTGTTGTTAATCTGCTGAAACTGTTATAACTTGCTCATTTGTCATTTTTGCCATGATTTATGTGTGCATCTTATGAACATGAGCTCTACATGTATGTTGATCTATGCCATGCCATCTTTCTAGTGGTGCCAACCATGTATTTTTGTGAGTTGTGTGCTGAGTGTATCAAGCTTGTTAAGTAGGGTAGTTGTTGTTGCTGTTTTCCTGGCAGATTCTGTTATATTTTGTTGCTACGTTAACATGCTTCTACTAGTCATTCTATGCATAATCTGGAGATGTCCTATAAACATGTTTTGATCTACATGTCATGCTCTATCCATTCATGCCCTTGGTTGCAATTATAGCTTGCTGGAACATGTTGTAATATTGCTCTAAAGTTGCTTGAAAATGTTGCTGCCAACCTGTTAACATTAAGTTCACTTGTTCCCATGTGTTTTCCTAGTGATCCATGGACCCTATGAACTTGCCCTTGCCATGCTTAGCTTCACAAACATGCCTTCTTACTGTTGGTTGCCTTGCCATGCCATGTATTGCTTTGTAGTGAGTGGTTCAAGCTCACGAACATGCCTACTTATTGTTGTTCCTGCCATGTTTGAATCTGTAATATAACTTGGCATGTTTACATGGGTGCCACCATATTTTCTATGCCTTTTTGGCTCATGGTCAGTAAGGGACTTTTGATCTATGCTATTAGTAGATTCATGCCATGCCTTTTTTTGCCATGATAAGTTCCTGTAACATGTTGTTTGCTTGATCTAAACATTGCAACCTGATGTTATTTCTGCTAATGTCTGAAACTGTTATTATTTGCAATATCTCCATGTGTTTTTGAGCATGTTCTAGTTGTTTCTGGAGATAGCTCAGTGTTCATGTTTTGTTATGCTTTACGTGTACTTCATGCCCATGCCTTTTGTTATTATGTTGGGGTGCTGTAGCATGTTGTTTTGATGCTTGCAATATGCCTAGTTGCTGTTATGGACAGATGGTTGTTATGACTTGTATAGAGTGTATGTGTTGCACCGTTGCTCCGTTTTGAGTGTGCTCTATATGAAATTTGCTTGTTTTTGCATGTAGTTCCATATTATCATGTTGCATCCTTGTTTTGGTGTGTTTGCTTGATGTTTGTATGCATTTTGCACCAATGCCATGTTTAACTTGTTTTGCTCATATCTTCTAGGCCGTAGCTCCGAATCTAATGAACTTTATATGTAACTTGACTAGAATTTCGTGTAGATCATCTTGGTGCATATTAACTTGCTGTTTAACAACTTGAACATAAGGTTTATTCAGTTCTGGACCAATTTCGAAATATGCATATGAGGACTTACCGGAATTGTTATATGTTGTTTCCGGCCTCATTTAAACTTGCCTTGATGTGTTGTTCTTGTTTGCATCATCTCTTGCCATGAGTAGCTTCATCTAGCTTTGTCATGCATCATGCTTGTTGTGCATCATGTCTTGTTCATGTGTGGTGTGTTTACCTTGTTGTGTGCTTCTTTGTTAGTTCCTGTTTCGTTGCGATCGTGAGGATTCGTTCGTCTACGGTTGGTTCGGCTTCATCCGTTCGTCTTCTTCATGGATTCGTTCTTCTTCCTTGCGGGATTTCAGGCAAGATGACCGCTAGCCTGAATCTCACTACTATCATTGATATGCTAGTTGCTTCGTTCTATCGCTATGTTGCGCTACCTATTACCTGTTTATCAAGCCATCCCAAATTGCCATGAACCCCTAACCTTTGACACCATTCCTAGCAAACCGTTGTTTGGCTATGTTACCGCTTTGCTCAGCCCCTCTTATAGCGTTGCTAGCTGCAGGTGAAGTTGAAGATTTCTCCATGGTGGACAGGGTTTATGTTGGGATATCACAATATCTCTTATATTATTAATGCATCTATATACTTGGTAAAGGGTGGAAGGCTCGGCCTTATGCCTGGTGTTTTGTTCCACTCTTGCCGCCCTAGTTTCCGTCATACCGGTGTTATGTTCCCGGATTTTGTGTTCCTAACGCGGTCGGGTGATTTATGGGACCCCCCTGACAGTTCGCTTTGAATAAAACTTGTCCAGCAAGGCCCAACATTGACTTTTACCATTTGCCTCACCACCTCCTACTTTTCCCTTGGGAGTAATTAACCCAAGGGTCATCTTTATTATAGCCCCCCCCCCCCCGGGCCAGTGCTTGTCTAAGCGTTGGTCCAAACTAGAGCACCGTGCGGGACCATTCCTTGGCAACTTGGATTCGTCGGTACCTGTACGCTTCGCTTATCCGGTGTTGCCCTGAGAACAAGATATGTGCAGCTCCTATCGGGATTGTCGGCGCATCGGGCGGCTTTGCTGGTCTTGTTTTACCATTGTCGAAATGTCTTGTAAACCGGGATTCCGAGACTGATCGGGTCTTCCTGGGAGAAGGTCTATTCCTTCGTTGATCGCGAGAGCTTGTCATGGGCTAAGTTGGGACACCCCTGCAGGGTATAAACTTTCGAGAGCCGTGCCCGCGGTTATGTGGCAGATGGGAATTTGTTAATGTCCGGTTGTAGATAACTTGACACTTGATCCGAATTAAAATGCATCAACCGCGTGTGTAGCCGTGATGGTCTCTTCTCGGCGGAGTCCGGGAAGTGAACACGGTTTCTGTGTTATGTTTGACGTAAGTAGGTGTTCAGGATCACCTCTTGATCATTGCTAGCTTCATGATCGTTCCTTTGTTTCTCTTCTCGCTCTCATTTGCGTATGTTAGCCACCATATATGCTTAGTCGCTGCTGCAACCTCACCACTTTACCCCTTCCTTTCCCATTAAGCTTTGCTAGTCTTGATACCCATGGTAATGGGATTGCTGAGTCCTCGTGGCTCACAGATTACTACAACAACAGTTGCAGGTACAGGTTTATGCGATGATCTTGACGCGAGCGCGATGTTTGCTTGTTTGGAGTTCTTCTTCTGCTTCTTCGATCAGGGGATAGGTTCCAGGTCGGCAGCCTGGGCTAGCAGGGTGGATATTGTTTGAGTTTCTGTTTATGTTTCATCCGTAGTCGGATGTTGATCTCTTGTATGATGTATTGTTGTATTCGTGTGGCATTGTATGCCTTATGTATATATCCCCATCTATTATGTAATGTTGATGTAATGATATCCACCTTGCAAAAGCGTCTCAATATGCGGGTCTATCCTTGGTGGGACCTTCGAGTTCCTTTTGGATAGTGTCGCATATTGGGCGTGACAAGTTGGTATCAGAGCCTCGACCGACCTTAGGAGCCCCCTTGACTGATCGTGTAGTTTGGCCGTTGTTGAGTCTAGAAGAAAACTGTTTTCTGAGTCTAGTTATATCGGAGAGTAGGAATTCTTTTTACTCCTCTGCCCCTTCGTCGCTCTGGTGAGGAATCGTGATGTAGGTGTTTTGAATTACTCCTCTTCCCCTTCAAATTTTCTTTAGGTTCTCGCAGTTGGTTTTCCGATCGTTGTCCATCCTCTTTTCATCCGGTGCATCTCTCGTCAAGTCGACTCGAACCTCTTCATCTTTGCCAAGTTCAATCCTCAGTTGTTTTCTTTTCCCACCCGCTCTCCCTTCTTCTCGAATCCGGAGTCCGTAATTGAGTATCCTTCCTACTCGTGCGAAGTCTTTGCTTTCTTTCCTCAATGATTTCAGTCGGTGTTTTCTCTTCAAGATATTCGTCGATTCCCCCTTCCAGTTGCCTGTGTTTTTCCCGCCCTCCCACCCTATTTCTTCCCGGAGTCTGACTCTCTCTCGACCATCAATTTCATTCATGTGGAGCCTTTTCAGTCTTTCATCAATTATTTCAACCGGTGATTTCTCGTCCCGTTTGTCATTCTTCATCTCTTTTCTTTTCCGGTGTTTTCAATTCAAGTTTTTCGGGTTGTTCATATTCTTTTTCCTCGGCTCAAGTGTTTTCCCCTTGCTCGTTCGCCCTCGCCATTTTATCCTTCCGGAGTATGATGCACCAAAATAATTCAAATATTTCAATCATCCCGATGCATCATCTATCTGTTCAACAATCCTTTTTTTTTCAACGGTGTTATCTTTTTAGTGGGCCCTAACCCACAGGTCTTTTCCCAGGATCTTACCTGACTCTTCTAATTTCCCCGGAGTTATTCTCAAATTCTTTTCAATTGTGACGTAAGAATGGATCCCATCAGTCACATGCCTTTCCAAGATCGATTTCAAATCATTTCCATTGTTGGCTCAACCTCTTTGCTTTTCATTCTCCCGGAGCATCTCAGTAATTTTGGTGGTGTTTCTCGTCGTCATTGGAAGATCGAAGAAGAGTTTTTCCTCTAAATCTTGCCCGTTCTCCCGGAGATTCATTATTCTAGCTTCATGTTATCCTCTCATATTATTCCATTTGTTCGATATTTTTTTCATCCATCCGGAGCATTTCAGGAGTTGCTTTCTCTCTCGATCATCCGGAGGCCATCTTTTCAGAAGATTTCTTCGTTCTAAGTTTTTTTTCAGATTCGTTCTCCAATTATTCTATATCCGTGCCCTTTCGTTCGCCTCAATATTCTCCCGGTGCTTCGTTCAAGTGTTCTTTAATCAGCTCATGATCTCTTCGTTCTTTTGCATCTAAATCCCCTCTACCATAGTTGTTCCCTAATTCTTCCCGGTGATTCTTTCTCTTTCATCAGTCATTTTCGAATTCTAACGGTGGTTCTTTCAGATTCTTTTTCCTTGTTTATCATATTAATTCTTTCGTTCTTTTCAATCCTACCGGTGGTTCATGAAGACCTTCTCAAGTTTGCGATATGTCACTTCTCAATCCTTTTCAAGAAAAATAAGTAGTATGCTAAATCCATTGCTTGTCATCGATTTAATTTGATGAAGGATAAGCATACAATAAATCTTATTCTTATTTCATCCAAGTGAGTAATCTTTCCTTCGGAGTTTGTTCTTGATGAATAAATTCGAGTTCCAAGTGTTTTCATCTTTTCTTTTCCGGAGTTCAATTTCCTCGGCCATCTCGTCGGAACCTCCATCTAAATCATCGCAAGCTTTCATCTTATTCTTTCATCATTCATTTTATCTCATCATTCTTTTGTACCGGAGTTCTTCATGGTGGTTCTTCATGATTTAATTCATTATTCAAGACTTCATCAACATTTTGTTGGAGAGATTCGAGTATCTTTTCTTCTTTTTCTCAAAGTGAAATTAATTCTCCGTGTTCTTTCGAAGTGGAGTTTTGCATTTCTTTGTTCTTCTCAGCTATTCAATCTTTTCCGCTTGTGGTCGGAGATCACCTCATAATTTTGAGATGTTATCCATAAGTCCATAACAAACTTATTCTTTTCGTTGTTGATTTTCTCAACAACTCCGTTCAATCCTTTCTTCTGAGGTTGCTTTCTATTCCATTCGTGGCACAAGTTGTCATTTTCTTATCCGTTCTTTTCATTCAACTCTTTCAATTCCTTTTCGGAGATTTGGTGTCATGTCTTCATCAAGTATCATTCCATCCTCTCAAGTTCTTGTTCTAATCCTTCCTTTTTCAGCCGGAGTGCTGCATAAATCCTTTCAGTCTTATTCGTTTCTTTTCTAATTCTAACCACTCCGGTTAGAACGAGTGGTTTCATTGTCTATCTGATTCCGTGAGCTTTCATTCTCGACATTCTCATCGTTCCTCTCTTCTTCTCGAGTGCTCTCGATCCTTTGCTTCTTCTCTTGAGTTTTTGTTTCACCTCATCCCTTTTTCCCTTCCGTCTCGGTCCTAAGATCTCGGGACGAGATCTCTTGTTAGTGGAGGAGTGTTGTAACGCCCCAGTTTCGATGCGCCAGGTGTCCGCCAGTTATTCGCCGTCGTTGCCATGTCATTTGCTTGCGTGTTGCACTTTGCCATGTCATCATATGCATTTCATATCATGTCATCATCTGCATTTCATTTTGCATACATGTTCGTCTCATGCATCCGAGCCTTTTCCCCGTTGTCCGTTTTGCAATCCGGCACTCCCATGTCATCCGGCGTCCCCTTTTTGACTCTTCTCTTGTGCGGGTGTTAAACTTTCTCGGAATGGCCCGAGGTTTGCCAAACGGCCTTGGTATAGCACCGGTAGACCGCCTGTCAAGTTTTGTGCCATTTGGAGGTCGTTTGATACTCCAACGGTTAACCGGGTAACCGTGAAAGCCCTCTTTTGTTGCAGCCCAACACCCCTTCCAAAGTGGCCCAAAACCCATCTAACTCCCCTCCATGCTCTCGGTCGTTCGATCACGATCGTGTGGCCGAAAACCGCTCCTCATTTGGACTCTCCTAGCTCCCTCTACCTATAAATGTGCCTCCCCCGTCCAAATCCGGGTCCCGAAACCCTAGCCCCGCTCCCCTCGCGCGCCGGACATGTCCAACCCCGCCGGACATGTCCAGCCTCCACGTCGCCCGGGCCAATCCTGGGGCGACACGTCATCCCGCCGCCGCCCGCGCCCAGTGGCGCGCTGCCACGTGGCCCCGCCGCCATCTCTCTCCTCCGCGCGGCCCGCGGGACCCGGATCGGGCCCGCGCGAGCCCGCGCCGCCTGGACCGCAGCCTCCCGCCGCCGCGCCCGACCTCCGCCGCTCGCCGCCGGCGAGTTCCGCCGCCGGCGCCCGTCCCCGCCGCCTCGGCCTCCCCCGCCTCCGGCCAGATCCGGGGAAGGAGACCCCGGATCCGGCCTCCCCGAGCGCCCCCGCCTCGCCCCGACCTCATCGGCGTTTGCTCCGGTCGTCCCCGTCCACTCCGGCGAGGTTCTTCGGTGGTCATCGTTTTCCGTGCAAGCCCGAGGTCGACCCCGATTTTCTTCTAAGTCCTGTAAATTTTGCATAAACATGCCATGTTCATTGCATCACATCTCTGCATCCGTAGCTCCATTTCGTGCGTGTAATATGTCAAATTGTTCGTCTCGACGAGTACTTCATTTCATTCCATTGCATAATTTTCATTTGAGTTCATCTTGATGCCCGAAATGCTGTTGGAAGAGTGCATGTTATTGTTAATCTGCTGAAACTGTTATAACTTGCTCATTTGTCATTTTTGCCATGATTTATGTGTGCATCTTATGAACATGAGCTCTATATGTATGTTGATATATGCCATGCCATCTTTCTAGTGGTGCCAACCATGTATTTTTGTGAGTTGTGTGCTGAGTGTATCAAGCTTGTTAAGTAGGGTAGTTGCTGTTGCTGTTTTCCTGACAGATTCTGTTATATTTTGTTGCTATGTTAACATGCTTCTACTAGTCATTCTACGCATAATCTGGAGATGTCCTATAAACATGTTTTGATCTACATGTCATGCTCTATCCATTCATGCCCTTGGTTGCAATTATAGCCTGCTGGAACATGTTGTAATATTGCTCTAAAGTTGCTTGAAAATGTTGCTGCCAACCTGTTAACATTAAGTTCACTTGTTCCCATGTGTTTTCCTAGTGATCCATGCACCCTATGAACTTGCCCTTGCCATGCTTAGCTTCACAAACATGCCTTCTTACTTTTGGTTGCCTGGCCATGCGATGTATTGCTCTGTAGTGAGTGGTTCAAGCTCACGAACATGCCTACTTATTGTTGTTCCTGCCATGTTTGAATCTGTAATATAACTTGCCATGTATACATGGGTGCCACCATATTTTCTATGCCTTTTTGGCTCATGGTCAGTAAGGGACTTTTGATCTATGCTATTAGTAGATTCATGCCATGCCTTTTTTTGCCATGATAAGTTCCTGTAACATGTTGTTTGCTTGATCTAAACATTGCAACCTGATGTTATTTCTGCTAAAGTCTGAAACTGTTATTATTTGCAATATCTCCATGTGTTTTTGAGCATGTTCTAGTTGTTTCTGGAGATAGCTCAGTGTTCATGTTTTGTTATGCTTTACCTGTACTTCATGCCCATGCCTTTTGTTATTATGTTGGGATGCTGTAGCATGTTGTTTTGATGCTTGCAATATGCCTAGTTGCTGTTATGGACAGATTGTTGTTATGACTTGTATAGAGTGTATGTGTTGCACCGTTGCTCCGTTTTGAGTGTGCTCTATATGAAACTTGCTTGTTTTTGCATGTAGTTCATATTATCATGTTGCATCCTTGTTTTGGGTGTTTGCTTGATGTTTGTATGCATTTTGCATCAATGCCATGTTTAACTTGTTTTGCTCATATCTTCTAGGCCGTAGCTCCGAATCTAATGAACTTTATATGTAACTTGACTAGAATTTCGTGTAGATCATCTTGGTGCATCTTAACTTGCTGTTTAACAACTTGAACATAAGGTTTATTCAGTTCTGGACCAATTTCTAAATTTGCATATGAGGACTTACCGGAATTGTTATATGTTGTTTCCGGCCTCATTTAAACTTGCCTTGATGTGTTGTTCTTGTTTGCATCATCTCTTGCCATGAGTAGCTTCATGTAGCTTTGTCATGCATCATGCTTGTTGTGCATCATGTCTTGTTCATGTGTGGTGTGTTTACCATGTTGTGTGCTTCTTCTTGTTAGTTCCTGTTTCGTTGCGATCGTGAGGATTCGTTCGTCTACGGTTGGTTCGGCTTCATCCGTTCATCTTCTTCATGGACTCGTTCTTCTTCCTAGCGGGATTTCAGGCAAGATGACCGCTACCCTGGATCTCACTACTATCATTGCTATGCTAGTTGCTTCGTTCTATCGCTATGCTGCGCTACCTATTACCTGTTTATCAAGCCTCCCAAATTGCCATGAACCTCTAACCTTTGACACCATCCCTAGCAAACCGTTGTTTGGCTATGTTACCGCTTTGCTCAGCCCCTCTTATAGCGTTGCTAGCTGCAGGTGAAGTTGAAGATTTCTCCATGGTGGACAGGGTTTATGTTGGGATATCACAATATCTCTTATATTATTAATGCATCTATATACTTGGTAAAGGGTGGAAGGCTCGGCCTTATGCCTGGTGTTTTGTTCCACTCTTGCCGCCCTAGTTTCCGTCATACCGGTGTTATGTTCCCGGATTTTGCGTTCCTAACGCGGTCGGGTGATTTATGGGACCCCCCTGACAGTTCGCTTTGAATAAAACTTGTCCAGCAAGGCCCAACATTGGTTTTACCATTTGCCTCACCACCACCTACTTTTCCCTTGGGAGTAATTAACCCAAGGGTCATCTTTATTATAGCCCCCCCCCCGGGCCAGTGCTTGTCTAAGCGTTGGTCCAAACTAGAGCACCGTGCGGGACCATTCCTTGGCAACTTGGATTCGTCGGTACCTGTACGCTTCGCTTATCCGGTGTTGCCCTGAGAACGAGATATGTGCAGCTCCTATCGGGATTGTCGGCGCATCGGGCGGCTTTGCTGGTCTTGTTTTACCATTGTCGAAATGTCTTGTAAACCGGGATTCCGAGACTGATCGGGTCTTCCTGGGAGAAGGTCTATTCCTTCGTTGATCGCGAGAGCTTGTCATGGGCTAAGTTGGGACACCCCTGCAGGGTATAAACTTTCGAGAGCCGTGCCCGCGGTTATGTGGCAGATGGGAATTTGTTAATGTCCGGTTGTAGATAACTTGACACCAGATCCGAATTAAAACGCATCAACCGCGTGTGTAGCCGTGATGGTCTCTTCTCGGCGGAGTCCGGGAAGTGAACACGGTTTCTGTGTTATGTTTGACGTAAGTAGGTGTTCAGGATCACCTCTTGATCATTGCTAGCTTCACGACCGTTCCTTTGTTTCTCTTCTCGCTCTCATTTGCGTATGTTAGCCACCATATATGCTTAGTCGCTGCTGCAACCTCACCACTTTACCCCTTCCTTTCCCATTAAGCTTTGCTAGTCTTGATACCCATGGTAATGGGATTGCTGAGTCCTCGTGGCTCACAGATTACTACAACAACAGTTGCAGGTACAGGTTTATGCGATGATCTTGACGCGAGCGCGATGTTTGCTTGTTTGGAGTTCTTCTTCTGCTTCTTCGATCAGGGGATAGGTTCCAGGTCGACAGCCTAGGCTAGCAGGGTGGGTATTGTTTGAGTTTCTGTTTATGTTTCATCCGTAGTCGGATGTTGATCTCTTGTATGATGTATTGTTGTATTCGTGTGGCATTGTATGCCTTATGTATGTATCCCCATCTATTATGTAATGTTGATGTAATGATATCCACCTTGCAAAAGCGTCTCAATATGCGGGTCTATCCTTGGTGGGACCTTCGAGTTCCTTTTGGATAGGGTCGCATATTGGGCGTGACATTTATTCAAGACGGTGTAGCTCCTTCTTTTCGTTGTTGGTGGACTAGTTTCGTAGGAGTCACCGTACTATTAAGAGGGCATCCGCTTTGGTAAGACTAGGGTGGAATCAACACGTACACATCCTTATCACACCCGTCGTCTTCCTTTCGCATCTTTGGAGCCGCAACTTCTCTTCCGTACCTGCTTTGCCCTGTGCCAGCGGTAGTACCGCCGAAGCCCTCCAGCGGTAGTACCGCTCTCAGCGGTAGTACCGCTCCACAGAGCGGTAGTACCGCTCGCGGGCTTCGGCCGTAGTACCGCAGCTGTACCGCGCTACTGCCGCCTCGATTCGAGACGGTGTTTTCTCGTGTCGGGTTTTGCGGCACTAGAAGCGGTAGTAGAAGCGGTAGTACTGCTCCGAGCGGTAGTACCGCTCCTACTCCCGCGGTAGTACCGCTCTGGGGCTAGTGGCCTAACTTCCTCGCCAGCACGGTAGTACCGCTGGGTGGGAAGCGGTAGTACCGCTCTCAGCGGTAGTACCGCCCTTCCCTAGCGGTAGTACCGCTCTGTGCGGGGCTGCTCAGTGGGGTAACGGTTGGAATTGTTCCCCCACTATATAAAGGTGTCTTCTTCCTCCAAGTTGACCTACCTCTTTCCCCCAAAGCTCCATTGTTGCTCAAAGCTCCATTTTCGCCCGATCTCTCTCCCTAGCCAATCAAACTTGTTGATTTGCTCGGGGTTGGTTGAGAAGGCCCAGATCTACACTTCCACCAAGAGAAATTTGATTCCCCCCACTTATCCCTTGCGGATCTTGTTACTCTTGGGTGTTGAGCACCCTAGACGGTTGAGGTCACCTCGAAGCCATACTCCATTGTGGTGAAGCTTCGTGTTGTTGTTGTTGTTGTTGTTGGGAGCCTCCGATTGTTGTGGAGATTGCCCCAACCTTGCTTGTAAAGGTTCGGTCGCCGCCTTCAAGGGCACCAATAGTGGAATCACGGCATCTCGCATTGTGTGAGGGCGTGAGGAGAATACGGTGGCCCTTGTGGCTTCTTGGGGAGCATTGTGCCTCCACACCGCTCTAACGGAGACGTACTTCCCCTTAAAAGGAAGGAACTCCGGTAACACATCCTCGTCTCCACCGGCTCCACTCTTGGTTATTTCGTGCCTTTACTTTTGCAAGCCTACTTGTTTTACATCCTTTGCTTGCTTGTGTCCTAGTTGTTATTGCATCATATAGGTTGCTCATTTAGTTGCACATCTAGACAACCTATTTTGTTGCAAAGTTTAATTTGGTAAAGAAAAGCAACAGTTTCCTGTTATCAATCGGGACATCACAATGAACCATTGCATCATACATGGATTTGACTGTAAACTTGCCATTCTGATGCAACTTCCATCTAAAGATGTCTGGTTCATCTGACAGCTGAATGGCCTTCAGACGTATAAAAGCATCGCCTCCCCCTCGCCTCTGGCCACACCCCGCCGTGCTCTGCCTCTCTCTCCCCGTGTGCAGCCGCCGCCGATGATCCTCCCCTCTCTCCCCAAGCCCAGGCGCGACGATGTGCGAGCGTTTCCCTGGCGACAGAGCGGCGGCCAACGGCTTCGGCCGCCGCTCGCTGCACGCGTGGGAGGCGTATTTGCTCTTCGAGACCAACATCCCAGCGCCTCCAGACATGAGTGCAGGGCCGGGCGGATGGAGGCTCAGCGCCGGTGGCGTCCCCATTCCCCCGGTGCCCGACGTCAACGTTCATGCCGACTACTTCGCAGACGAGGTCGACCGCGTGCGGGCGTCGCTGACCGAGGAGCAGCGCGCCCTCCCGCAATACGCCGCCGACAACCACGAGACATGGGCGGTGTACTTCCAGCACCGGCAGGCGCAGCGGCTCGCCTCCACCAACGAGGCGCCGATGGTGGGGGGCATCAAGAACAGCGAGGGGCGTCGCCTGTGGTGGGGCGCCCCCGGCCGCACGCTCCACGAGGTTCTCCATCACCTCGAGGGCAGCAACGACCCGCCGCTGACATACCATGCCGCGGCCGCCGCCCCGGTCCCCCGCCTGAGCGCCGGGCAATGGATGCCCAGGAGGTTCGGCCCCGCCTCGTCTTCCTCCTCCCGCCCTCTTCTCACTCCTTCGGCTCGCCGGCGGCGTTCGGCGTCAAGCTGAGCCCGCAGTGGAGACGCCGCTCGGCCGGCGCACCCGCAGCGCCGGCATCGTCATCAACGAGGGCGGCGGGCGCACCTCCTCCTCGGCTCCTCCCTGCTACGTCAAGCCGAAGACGGAGCCGGGCCTTGCCGCCGTGAAGACGGAGCCAGGGCTCGCTGGCGGTGCGAAGGAGGAGCTCGACGACGTGGCGGCCTTGAAGTGGGCGCACGAAGACTGGGCGCGGACGGAGCTGGAGCGCCAGTGCCGCATCTACGAGCAGCTCGCCGCTCGGCGCCGTGGCCGCGACGAGGGAGGCGTCTTGTCCTCGACGACGACAGTGACGACGACGCGCCACCGCCACCGGTCCGCCAGGGCGACGCCGGAAAGGGGTCCAGCAGGGGCGGCCGCGTCAAGGAGGAGAAGGACGACAAGGACGACGGCGAGGATGACGGCGGTGACGTCGGCGACTTCGCCGCGCTCAGCGCGTTCTTCGACCCGTAGTTGTAGTTGCCGCCCTTTTTTTTAAAAGTACTTCACTTTGCCATGTAAAAAACGATGCTAATATCATGTTCGCCGAATTTTAACCGAATCTTTGTCCCCGTATGCCGAACTTTAGCCGAATTCCTTTTTTATTGAAAAAAAACCACCTTCTGGCGGTGACCCTGGGGCCGACGGCTGGGAACCCTCAAGCCCCCACGCCGATTTTAGTGTCGGTTCATCCCCAGGCGGCGATTTTACGCGCCCCCTGGGGCGCCAACGGCTGGAGATGCTCTAAGACATCAACGACTGTGTATCTTCCTGTCCTCTGCTCGCCGGTGTTTTCTGGTGGTAATGGTATGCAGCTGCCACACCTTCACCCCAGCCTGCTGCCCTGTGCCTCAAGTCATGCAATCACTCTGACTCCATAGCGTCTGAACTCAAGTTAATGTCGTGTAGATTTAATGTCACGATTGAGGTGGATTACTTAGGAACATGGCTATTCTAAGCAAGGTAATACAAGAGGTTATCCCCTTTCTCAGCATCACCATGTGGAGAGTGATTTCTTTAAGTCAGTTGCTTGGTCGGCGAAGCTGCGTATGGCAGTCGCCTTAGGTAGAGCTTCAGCCCCTACCGGCTGAAACAATGATGAATCTCAAGATACATTTACTGCAGAAATATAATATATGCAGAGAATGAGAGAATAATGATTTTTGTTTCTGTTTCCTTTTCTTGCTTAGTTCAGTAGTTCCTCCTATTCCATGTAAAATGGTAAAACAGTATTTAAGACCCAATGAAAAAAAATTGTAGTAACATTGGAATTTGTATAAAGAAACAACATTTCGTTCTTGTGTGTAATAATCAAGATTCTTGATCGTTTTTCTTAGAAATATAGGATATGATTATACTTCTCCTGTCCTCTGCCCTATCAGATGTATCCATAATTATATACGTTTTTGTGCAGTGCTTCTGGTGCCTATTTCAGGTCTGCGTTTTCTGCAGTTTGCCCTATTCTGCCATACGATCTACTCCCTCCGTAAACTAATATAAGAGTGTTTAGATTACTATTTTAGTGATCTAAACGCTCTTATATTAGTTTACAGAGGGAGTATTTTCTAAAGTATAATATACTGTCATGCTACCTTCTTCCATCGTTATGCATTGCAATCTTATATTATGTTCAATTCCATGTTCGTATGCAACTGCAAACGAGCTTGTATGCTTGAACCAAACTGTTCCCAGCCATAAATTGTTTTTACCGTGGATGGATTGGCTTATGGTACTGCCATATTTATATGTATGCTTATGTTAACATGGAAGTTGTAATGTTGCCCCAAGTGAAGATTATTTACATACCATTATTTTGAAAAACTAAGAGAAGTACAAGCTATAGGAAGGCATCATATTTCAAAACAATGCAAGCAAATGTATACAAAGCATGTTATATCCTTAACAACTGGAGTACAAGCCAAAATAGACGGGCGCAGCAACGCGCGCCATCAATAATCTAGTAGCCTCTGTTGTCGAGGCAAGTGAGAGGTTCTCAGAACAAGGGTAAAATTTAGGTGTTCGCATGATAATTTCCCACAAATTATCCATGTTGGCAACTACTTGGTCGGTGGCCAAACAACAAACTATAGAAACAGTCTAAATTTGAATGTTACGGAACACATAGTGTCCTAAAATTACCTGAACCCTTCTAACAACACATCTCCAACAACCTCCTCTACTTCTCCCCTATACTTGTGCTCAACTAGTCATTCATTGGGCACCGCCGAGCGCGCCAAACCACCTAGTTTCCTTGGTAGATGCTCATTTTTTTTTGAGACGGAGGCAAAAGCTTTGTCGCATCTGTTAATTAAGAAGGAATAGTTTTTTTTTGTGTTACAACCAATATACAACACACTAGCATTACAAAAGGTCATTACTCTCCGATCATGATTGTCCCAAGGTAACCCGGCCGCCCATCACACTCATGTTAGTGGAATAGTGGTGGGTAGTGGATAGAAGCTTAGTCTTGTAGGTTTTCATGAAAAAGGAAAATCTGCCCATCCGTGAATTACGTGAAAATCATAGGATGAATTGCTCTAGCATAGAGCTAGAATAAATTTGTCGAACTTGTGTTGCAAAAATATATTTTATGATTCCAAACACATGTCACAACTGGTTATATTTGTGTGTGTTTTCTCTGATTGTTTTATACAATTGCTTACCACACCTGAACAGCTGTTCTGCTGCGGATGCAAAGTAGTGCTAGCTCGTTACACAATCTCTAGGGTTTGGAAGCTTGGTGAAATGGAGAGTTGGAGCTGGTGACAAAACCTTGTTCTGGAAGGATAGGTGGCTCCATGGTGCTACCATCGCGGAGGTCGCTCCTCTGGTGGCGACGTCAGTTCGTACGCAAGTTGCTAACAGGAGACTTGTCCGAGAGGCTTTGGGTATGCATTCTTGGATGAATGATGTGGTGGGTGACCTGTGCACGGAAGGCCTAACCCAGTTTATAGGCCTTTGGGAGATCCTTGAGGAGGTTCAACTGGATGCTCAGTCCGAGGACAGTCCCATTTGGGCATGGAATGCGTCAGGAACGTACACTGCCTTCTGCTTACAAGATGCTATGTGAGAGAGGAGTTAGATTCCACTCTTTTGGAGCTATTTGGAAGTGCTGGGCCCCTCTGGCATGCAAAATTTTCATGTGGCTGGCTGTCCAATATCGGCGATGGACTTCGGACAGAAGAGCTAGGCACAACTTGCAAGATCAAACATCAAAATGCTTTCTATGTGATCAAGAGGAGGACACGGTGGATCACATTCTGCAGCAATATGTGTTCTCGAGGCAAGTATGGTTCAGTTGCATCACTAGGATGGGGTTGTCGATGGAGCTTTGCCCAACCAATGACTCAAGATTGGTGCAATGGTGGTCGGACGCTAGAAAGCGTTTTCTTAAGCACTATCGGAAAGGTTTTGATACTTTCGTCATGCTTATCTGCTGGACGTTATGGAAACAAAGGAACGCGAGGGTGTTTGGTTCGGATCAGATCAAGAATGAGCACGACACGGTGGACACGATCTTCGACGAGCTGAGGATGTGGGCCACGGCAGGAGATTTTGGAGATCAACGTATGTTAGAGTAGTAGAGTAGCCTGTGTGTGGAGTGGAGGCTTGGTAAGGCTGGTCGTGGCCTAACCGGCAATATTGTAATCTCTTGTACATATTTTTCTTCTTTCTATAAAACTAAGGTACGCCTTTGGCGTACCCTGAAAAATAAAAGAGATGCCACCCGAGACAAAATTCGGCTTACAAATTGTTATCTTTTGCAATGCCTCTTCAATGTTCGATTGGCTAATCATCCCATTCCTTTAATATTCCTGCAATGGTCGCACCCTTCCAAATTGTCACCAAACCCACAGCTCAGCTCTTCGTCTCACTCTCTCTCTCTCTCGCACGCGCGCGCCGGATAGCGACAGAGCTTCGAGCCTAGTTTTTTTCTTCTGCGTACGGCCGGCCCCGGGTAGGGGACCCACGTCGAGATTCAGGGGAGGATGGGTAGTGGAGATCAGGGGAAGGGAGTGAGGATTTTCATTCATAAAGAGCTCTTTTATTCTCACGATCGCGTCCAAATTCTCCACCGCTCTCTTCATCGAGAAGCTAGAGAACAATCCAAGAATCCATCACACATGGCGGCCAGCAACGGCGGCGCGCTCACCTTGGTGGATCTGGCGCCGTTCTTCGCCGTGGGAGACGCCGACGACGCGGGCGCGCGCGCCCGCGCCACCGAGGCCGTGCGCGAGGCGTGCCAGGCCACCGGGTTCTTCCGCGCGGTGAACCACGCCGTGCCGCGGGAGCTCATGGCGCGCGCGCTCGACCTGTCGGCGGCGTTCTTCGCGCTCCCGGACGAGGAGAAGGCCAAGGTGCGGCCCGCCGAGGGCGCCTCCGCCTCGCCGCTCCCGGTGGGGTACGCGCGGCAGCCGGCGCACTCCGCCGACAAGAACGAGTACCTCCTCCTCTTCAACCCCAAGCTCGGGCTCAACCACTACCCCGCCCAGCCGGCCGGATTCAGGTTACTTACTCTGCTTCAGTTCTGAATTGTGAGTGTGCCACAGAGACAGGCAGAACTCCATTTTTTTCCCCTTCGCATCAACTTTCCCCTGTCTTATAAATTGTGCATCAGTTCTGAAATTCATCTTCAGGGATGCGCTGGAGGAGTGCTACGCCAAGCTCACCGAGCTGGGGCTGCTCATCCAGGACATCCTGAACGAGTGCATGGGCCTGCCGCCGGGCTTCCTCGCGGGGTACAACGCCGACCGCGGCTTCGACTTCCTCACCGCGCTTCGCTACTTCCCGGCGACAACCGACGAGAACAACGGCATCAGCGCGCACGAGGACGGCAACTGCATCACCTTCGTCCTGCAGGACGGCGTCGGGGGCCTGGAGGTGCTCGGGGAAGACGGCAGCTGGGTCCCCGCAGAGCCCGTGGAGGGCAGCATCGTCGTCAACGTGGGCGATGTTTTGCAGGTGCTCAGCAACAAGAAGTTCAAGAGCGCCACGCACAGGGTGGTGAGGAGGCCGGGGGCGCACCGCCACTCCATCGCCTTCTTCCTCAACCTCCACGGCGACAAGTGGGTCGAGCCGCTGCCGGAGTTCGCGGGCGACGCCGGCGAGCCGCCGCGGTACAGGGGGTTCCGATACAACGAGTACATGCAGCTGAGGATGAGGAACAAGACCCACCCGCCGTCCAGGCCCGAGGACGTCGTCCACATCACCCATTACGAGATCTAGCTTCCATGGTCCATTGGTACTCTGTACTGTGCCTTTTTTTCTGTTCTCAAATTTCAGTTCGTCTGTGGTGTGAACAGTAGCCTGGGGTTATTTTTGCACTCCCTTCAGTCGAATGTGGTCAGAACCATTGGATTGTAATCCAAAGCTTTAGAGCATCTACGATCGACCCATCGTACTCTCTCCATACGTTCTGCTGAATGACACGGTCACTTATTTTCCACCCAACTGAACCGGGCAAATTCAATCCAAACGTCCGTCTGACTGGCACATCCCATACTCAACCCATACATAAGGGTGGATATAAGGACGCCCCTCACGTCATGTCCGACCGACGGCTAGGGCCATGCCAAATCTCTTGAAGACATCCCCATCCTTACTTGACCCACTCTTTTTTTCTCTCCCTCTCTCTCTTTGCCTCGTCCGCACAACCGCCATCGTAGCTCCGTTGCAATCATTGCTTCGACGTAGTCCCTAACCCACAACGCGCCACTGAAGGCCCCAACCCACAATGCCCGCGGCCGTGCCTCCATCGCGCGTTGCCCCTGGTACGTGCAATTCCTCCTGACATACACCTCGCGCTCTATGTGTTTGATGAAATGTTTGAGCATTTTTTTATTCTTTTGGTCATTTTTACGTCACCTATGGATTCATCATTGGATGACGAGTATCGAAACGAAGACCTTGGCAAATTCATATACAAAGAGTTCATTGATTCATTGGATTCAGACAAGAAAGATGCTAAAATGATGATGATGATGAGCATCCGGAAGAATTGGAGAACCCAGAGGAGTATGTGCTGAACTTCAATGGTTCGATAAAGAGCAGGCGAGTTATTCTCCAGGATAGGATCACGCGCTCACGGCTCTACACGGGCTACTTCATATATGACCCAACATACCATGAAGGTTTCTTTCGACGTCGCTTCCAGATGAGTAGAGATTTTTTCTCCACGTAATGAATGTCGTGGAAGAGGCTAATGACTACAAGCCGAGGAAGAACTGTTGCGGGCCACTTTCCTTCTCTCCTCTACAGAAATGCATGATTGCTCTCAGGATGCTTGCTTGTAGTAAGACCACATATGTCATTGATACTGAAGTCCGATGAGAGAGACCACATGCCTGGACACTAGAAAGCAATTTTGCACGCGCCATGGTGAAGGTGATTAGACCAGAGTACCTGAGAGAACCAAGTGTGGAGGACACATAAAAATTGTTGGCAATTGGAGCATCAAGAGGTTTCTTAGGTATGCTTAGTTCAGTTGATTGCATGTACCGGCAATGAAAGAACTACCCGAAAGATTTGTGTGGATACTACAAATGTCAATCCAAGCGGCCACTATTATATTTGAAGCAATGGCATCGAAGGACTTGAAGCAGTGGCAATTGTGCTTTTTTTTTACTTTTAAGCAGTACAAATGTCTTTCATGCGGAAGCACCACTGCTTTTTCACTTTCCGGGAAAAGCAACTATGTTTTTGACCTTCCAAAAAAGACATGCTCTTCATACAGAAGTAACTGTGTTTTTCACTTTTCGGGAAGCACAACTATGAACGACACATATGTACTTCATGCTGAAATACAACTGTGCTTTACATGAAAAAAGGTAAGAAAGAAAAGAAGAAGTCACAAAAACCTAGGAAAACCACGCAAAACCCACCCCCACCCCCCAACAAACTGTAAACACCCCAAAAAGAAAAAAAAGAAAAAAATGTGTTCCCACGCTGGGTGCACCTCCACGTGTTCGCTGGGATCCCGTCGCAGGGGTACTGCGAGTGCTACATCTTGTGAGATATATGGTTCTCTCGCCTGAAGCACTTTCCGTCCGCTACAGTACATGACCGACTCATCATTGTAGCACCATTTTTTTTACTGCGTTCACTATTTTGTATCAACCTTTTAGTTTTAGTTTTTTCCTTTGTTTTTCTTTGTTTCTTTTTCGTTTTTATCGGTTTTCACATTGTTCTACTATTTTGCATCAGTTTCTATGGATTCCTCTTTCCCTGTTCTTTTTTTCTTCTATTTTATTTGTTTATTCTAGATTTTAATTTGGTTTTATTTCTTTTGCATCTGCTTCTCCAGTTTTTTCCCATTTCCTTTCCTTTTTGTCTTTGATTTTCTTTGGTTTTACTTCTTTCAAACACTTGTCGATTTTCCGTATAAAATAGGAACATTTTTCTACACATTTATCATTTTTTAAATACATGAGTAACATTTTTGTTAAACATATGTTTTCAGGTCTTCCTTTTTTCATAAATATTGTACATTTTTTGTATATAGTAGGAGCATTTTTTATACTCGTTTGACATATTTAAAATACATGATTAATATGTTTTCAGATATATGTTTTGATGTCTACTTTTTCATACATATTATACATTTTTAATATATATATATATATATAAGATATATTTTACTTATACACATTTAACATTCTTCAAATACATGATTAACTTTTTTTCAAATATATGTCTTGATGTATACTTTTTTGTCATACAGATCCTAGATTTTCCGTAAAGATAAGATTTTTTTCATATACACATTCACCATTTTTCAAATACACGATTTCATTTTTTCAGAAATAGGTTTTGATGCCTACTTTTATTTTATACATATTATACATTTCTCATATACATAAGCAGCATCTTTCTTATACTCATTTAACATACACGATTAACGTTTTCTCGATATATATATGTTTTTATTTCTAAATTTTTGTATACATACAAACCATTTTTTATGCGTGTTAACATTTTTCAAATACATCAGTAACAATTTTTCAAATAAGCTTTTCTTGATCATTTTTGTATATGTGTTAAATAAATTAACACACACGATACTTGTTAATTGTCACAACATTTTTTTGAATGTGTCAACATTTTAAAAATGATGCTAACAGTCTTTTTACATTGCATTTAACATTTTTCAAATTCATGATTTTTAATTTTCTCAGTATTTTTAGGTGCTGGAATTTACTTGTTTAGAATGTTTGATTTTTTTTGAACAAATGTAAGAAACCAAAAAAAAATGAATGAAGAAAATGTGCATCAATGATCTACACACGCTTTTCCGAGGACTCGTCGAGCTAGCTGTGCCTCGCCCATTTATGTGCGTCTCGACGAGAGGCTACGCTATGGGTAGCTACAGGCGACACATTATGGCCTCCTAGGAATACCTGCTGTTTTGGGAGAGCAACTAACAAAGGAGTATTCTTTCAGGAGCCTGCAAAGGTCATCTGGGTGGGCTGAGAGAGCGCCAGCCACTCTCAGTCATCGCCACGTGTCGCAGTCTAGGTTCGCACGCGTTTTGTCTTTTTAGATGAATTGTTTTCCTATTTTCTCTCGGTAATTCTTAGGTTTTGGACAAAAAACAGTTTCAATTTTTCTTTTGCCCCAAAAACGCGTTTTTCTCCTTCCGAGCGAGGTACAACCATGCCTCTCGGAAATAAAAAGAAAACGTGTTTTTTATCCTTCCGCGAGAGGCACGGATTTGCTTCCGTAAGAGGCAAGGGTTTGCTTCTGCGAGAGGTGCCTCTCGGAAACAGAAAAAAAAAACACTTTTCTTTCTTTCCCCGCGAGAGGCACGGATTTGCTACATATTTTTTTCCTTTCGCGAGAGGTACGGATTTGCTTCCGTGAGAGCAACATATTTACTTCCACGAGAGGCACAATCATGCCTCTCAGAAACGAAAAAATACGCAATTTTTTTCCTTCCGTGAAAGGTACGGATTTGCTTTTGTGAAATAAAAAAACATGTTTTTTTACTTCCGCGAGAGGTACGGATTTGCTTTGTTGAGAGGCATAGTCGTGCCTCTCTGAAACGAAAAAAAATACAATTTTTCCTTTCGAAAGAGGTACAAATTTATTTCTCGTGGAGGTACGGATTTGGTTACGTGAGAGGCACAGTCACGCCTCTTCCAAAAAGGAACAAAAAGTGCTCCCAGGTCGGTTTTTCATCCGGGGGTTTTGAAAGAAATATGCCCTAGAGGCAATAATAGAGTTGCTATTTATATTTCCTTATGTCATAATAAATATCTATTATTCAGATGCTAGAATTGTATTAACCGAAAACTTGATACATCATAGTAGTGCCTGGGTATTTGATACCGGTTCGGTTGCTCATATTTGTAGCTCGAAACAGGGGCTACGGATTAAACGAAGATTGGCTAAGGACGAGGTGACGATGCGCGTCGGGATTGGTTCCAAGGTCGATGTGATCGCCGTCGGGACGCTACCTCTACATCTACCTTCAGGATTAGTTTTAGACCCGAATAATTGTTATTTGGTGCCAGCATTGAGCATGAACATTATATCTGGATCTTGTTTAATGCGAGATGATTATTCATTTAAATCAGAGAATAATGGTTGTTCTATTTATATGAGTAATATCTTTTATGGTCATGCACCCTTGAAAAGTGGTCTATTTTTGTTGAATCTCGATTGTGGTGATACACATATTCATAATATTAATGCCAAAAGATGCAAAGTCGATAATGGTAGTGCAACATATTTGTGGCACTGCCATTTAGGTCATATTGGTGTAAAGCGCATGAAGAAACTCCATGCAGATGGAATTTTGGAATCACTTGATTATGACTCATTTGATGCTTGCGAACCATGCCTCATGAGAAAGATGACTAAGACTCCGTTCTCCGAAACAATGGAGCAAGCTACCGACTTATTGGAAATAATACATACCGATGTATGCGTTCCGATGAGTGTTGAGGCTCGCGACATGTATCGTTTTTTTCTGACCTTCATAGATGATTTGAGCAGATATGGGTATATCTACTTAATAAAACACAAGTATGAAACATTTGAAAAGTTTAAAGAATTTCAGAGTGAAGTGGAGAATCATCGTAACAAGAAAATAAAGTTTCTACGATCTGATCGCAGAGGCGAGTAGTTGAGTTACGAGTTTGGCCTTCATTTAAAAAATGTGGAATAGTTTTGCAACTCACGCCACCTGGAACACCACAACGTAATGGTGTGTCCAAACGTCGTAACCGTACTTTATTAGATATGGTGCGATCTATGATGTCTCTTACGATTTACCACTATAGTTTTGGGGTTATGCATTAGAGACACCTGCATTCACTTTAAATAGGGCACAATCTAAATCCGTTGAGACGACACCGTATGAACTATGGTTTTTCAAGAAACCTAACCATCGTTTCTTAAAGTTTGGGTTTGGGATGCTTATGTGAAAAATCTCCAGCCTGATAAGCTCAAACCCAAATCGAAGTAGTGCGTCTTCATAGGATACCCAAAAGAGACTGTTGGGTACACCTTCTACCATAGATCTGAAGGCAAGCTTTTTGTTGCTAAGAATGGATCCTTTCTAGAGAAGGAGTTTCTCTCGAAAGAAGTTAATGTGAGGAAAGTAGAACTTGATGAGGTAATTGTACCTTCTCTTGAATTGGAAAGTAGTTCATCACGGAAATCAGTTCTAGTGATGCCTACACCAATTAGTGAGGAAGCTAATGATAATGATCATAAAACTTCAGATCAAGTTACTACCGGACCTCGTAGGTCAACCAGAGCACGTTGCGCATCAGAGTGGTATGGTAATACTGTTATGAAAGTCATGTTACTAGACCATGATGAACCTACGAACTATGAGGAAGCGATGATGAGCCCAGATTTCACAAAATGGCTTGAGGCCATGAAATCTGAGATGGGATCCATGTATGAGAATAACGTATGGACTTTGGTGGACTTGCCTGATGATCGACAAGCCATAGAGAATAAATGGATCTTCAAGAAGAAGACTGACGCTGATGCTAATGTTACTGCCTACAAAGCTCGACTAGTCGCAAAAGGTTTTCGACAAGTTCAAGGAGTTGACTACGATGAGACCTTCTCACTCATAGCGATGCTTAAGTCTGTCCGAATCATGTTAGCAATTGCTGCATTTTATGATTATGAACTATGGCAAATGGATGTCAAAACTGCATTCCTTATTGGATTTCTTAAAGAAGAGTTGTATATGATGCAACCAGAAGGTTTTGTCGATCCTAAGGATGCTAACAAAGTGTGCAATCTCCAGCGATCCATTTATGGACTAGTGTAAGCCTCTCGGAGTTGGAATATACGTTTTGATGAGGTGATCAAAGCATATGGTTTTATACAGACTTTTGGAGAAGCCTGTATTTACAGGAAAGTGAGTGGGAGCTCTGTAGCATTTCCGATATTATATGTGGATGAAATATTGTTGATTGGAAATGATATAGAATTTCTGAATAGCATAAAAGGATACTTGAATAAAAGTTTTTCAATGAAAGACCTCGGTGAAGTTGCTTATATATTGGACATCAAGATCTATAGAGATAGATCAAGACGCTTAATTGGACTTTCACAAAGCACATACCTTGATAAGTTTGAAGAAATTTAAAATGGATTAGTCAAAGAAACGGTTCTTGCCTATGTTACAAGGTGTGAAGTTGAGTCAGACTCAATGCCCGACCACTGCAGAAGATATAGAGAAAATGAAAGTCATTCCCTATGGTTCAGCCATAGGTTCTATCATGTATGCTATGCTGTGTAACATACCTGATGTGTGACTTGCTATAAGTATAGAAGGGAGGTACCAAAGTAATCCAGGAGTGGATCACTGGACAGCGGTCAAGACCATCCTGAAGTACCTAAAAAGGACTAAGAATATGTTTCTCGTTTATGCAGGTGACAAAGAGCTCGTCGTAAATGGTTATGTCGATGCTAGCTTTGACACTGATCCGGATGACTCTAAGTCACAAACCGGATACATATTTATATTGAATGGTGGAGCTGTCAGTTGGTGCAGTTCCAAGCAAAGCGTCGTGGCGGGATCTACGTGTGAAGCGGAGTACATAGCTGTGTCGGAAGCAGTGAATGAAGGAGTCTGGATGAAGGAGTTCATATCCGATCTAGGTGTAATACCTAGTTCATCGGGTCCAATGAAAATTTTTGTGACCATACTGGAGCAATAGCCTTAGCGAAGGAATCCAGATTTCACAAAAGAACCAAACACATCAAGAGACGCTTCAACTCCATCCGTGATCAAGTCAAGTCAAGAAGGGAGACATAGAGATTTGCAAAATACATACGGATCTGAATGTGGAAGACCCGTTGACTAAGCCTCTTCCACGAGCAAAACATGATCAGCACCAAGACTCCATGGGTGTTAGAATCATTACAATGTAATCTTGATTATTGACTCTAGTGCAAGTGGGAGACTGAAGGGAATATGCCCTAGAGGCAATAATAAAATTGTTATTTATATTTCCTTATGTCATGATAAATATCTATTATTCATGCTAGAATTGTATTAACCGGAAACTTGATACATGTGTGAATACATAGACAAAACAAAGTGTCCCTAGTATGCCTCTACTAGACTAGCTCGTTAATCAAAGATGGTTAAGTTTCCTGACCATAGACATGTGTTGTCATTTGATGAATGGGATCACATCATTCTAATGATGTGATGGACAAGACCCATCCGTTAGCTTAGCATAATGATCGTTAAGTTTTATTGCTACTGCTTTCTTCATGACTTATACATATTCCTTTGACTATGAGATTATGCAACTCCCGAATATCGGAGGAATACCTTGTGTGCTATCAAACGTCAAAACGTAAAAGGGTGATTATAAAGATGCTCCACAGGCATCTTCGAAGGTGTTTTGTTAGGTTGGCATAGATCGAGATTAGGATTTGTCACTCCGAGTATCAGAGAGGTATCTCTGGGCCCTCTCGGTAATGCACATCATAATAAGCCTTGCAAGCAATGTAACTAATGATTTAGTTACGGGATGATGCATTACGGAATGGGTAAAGAGACTTGCCGGTAACGAGATTGAACTAGGTATGAAGATACTGACGATCGAATCTCGGGCAAGTAACATACCGATGACAAAGGGAATAACATATGTTGTCATAACGGTTCGACCAATAAAGCTCTTCGTAGAATATGTGGGAGCCAATAGGAGCATCCAGGTTACCCTATTGGTTATTGACCGGAGAAGTATCTCGGTCATGTCTACATAGTTGTTGAACCCGTAGGGTCCGCACGCTTAACGTTCGATGACGATTTGTATTATGAGTTATGTGTTTTGGTGACCGAAGTTTGTTTGGAGTCCCGGATGAGATCACGGACATGACGAGGAGTCTCGAAATAGTCGACAGGTAAAGATTGATATATTGGACGATAGTATTTGGACACCGGAATGGTTCCGGATCATTTTGGGTATTTTTCGAAGTACCGGAAGGTTACCAGAACCCCTCAGGGAAAGTAATGGGCCTCGTGGGCCATAGGGGAGAGAGGAGACAATCCACAAGGGGTGGCCGCGCGCCCCATGGGAGTCTGAATTGGACTAGGGGAGGGGGTGGCGCCTCCCTTTCCTTCCCCTCCTACCTCTCCTTTCTCCCTTTCCCCCTCCGGAAGAAGGAAAAGGGGGGGGGGGGCGAATCCTACTAGGACTGGAGTCCTAATAGGACTCCAACTCATTGGCGCGCCCCTGGTGGCCGGCCTCCTCCCCTCCTCCTTTATATACGGGGGCAGGGGGCATCCCAGAGCACATCAATTATTCTCTTAGCTGTGTGCGGTGCCCCCTTCCGTCGTGTTGAGGAAACTCTCCCTCGACCCTCTGCTGGATGAAGAGTTTGATGGACGTCATCGAGCTGAACGTGTGCTGAACTCGGAGGTTTCGTACGTTCGGTACTTGATTGGTTGAATCGCGAAGACGTTCGACTACATCAACCGCGTTAAATTAACGCTTCCTCTTTTGGTCTATGAGTGTACGTGGACACACTCTCCCCCTCTCGTTGCTATGCATCTCCTAGATAGATCTTGCGTGATCGTAGGAATTTTTTTCAAATTGCATGGTACGTTCCCCAATATTTTTTTATGAAAAAATGTTCGTAAAAACCTATCAACATGAGATTTAATTTTGAATATCTCGATGCGAGGTATCCAACGAAGAAAACGGCACGAAATTTGGACGTATGGTTTAATAGATAAAATGTTTTGAATTAGCATATATACGTAAAAAAGTTGCGACAAGACGCACGTTTAGTATGCCACTTGTCATAACCCTAGAAGGTGGGAGTGACATTTACAGAGTGCTCCTTAATTAGTGATTTCATATTTTTGTGTGCTTTCGAGAGACTAGGGCCAGAAATATGTGGGCCTATGGTAATATGGCGCAGCCATCCCGTGGGTTATGCATTCACCTCATACAACCCACTGAGGACGTCAGGGAGCATCGAAACATGGCCACATCAAGTATGTGCGGTTTGAGTGGCGCACATGACTCTTGGAGGCACTCCCTCCTCGACTGCTCCATGTAAAGATGTATCTGGGCACTAGTGGATGGGGAGCTAGCGGATCAGCTGCGGAGTCGAGTGAACCAAGTGCTAAACAATGGTTGTTCACGCTGATACACTCGCTATCTCATCATGCTTTTGTGAAATTGGCAGTAACACTCTGGGCGACGTGGATGGCAAGGAGAAAGGCCATCCAAGAGGGCATTTTCCAGAGCCCCCATGCGACCCATGCTTTCTGTTGGGGAACGTAGCAGAAAATAAAAAATTTCTACGCATCACCAAGATCAATCTATGGAGTCATCTAGCAACGAGAGAGAGGAGTGCATCTACATACCCTTGTAGATCGCGACCGGAAGCGTTCAAGAGAACGGGGTTGATGGAGTCGTACTCGTCGTGATCCAAATCACCGATGATCCTAGTGCCAAACGAACGGCACCTCCGCGTTCAACACACGTACGGTTGGGTAAGACGTCTCCTCCTTCTTGATCCAGCAAGAAGAAAGGAGAGGTTGATGGAGATCCAGTAGCATGACGGCGTGGTGGTGGAAGTAGCGGCGATCTCGGCAGGGCTTCGCCAAGCTCAGCGAGAGGGAGAGGTGTTATGGAGGGAGAGGGAGGCGCCAGGAGCAGGGGTGCGCAGATCTCCCTCCCCCCTCTTTATATAGGGGCCATGGGGGGGCGCCGGCCCCTAGAGATTGAATCTCAAGGGGGGGACTTGCCGCCCAAGCCAAGTGGGGCGCCCCCCACCCCTAGGGTTTCCAACCCTAGGCGCAGGGGGAGGCCCAAGGGGGGCGCACCAGCCCACCAGGGGCTGGTTCCCCTCCCACTTCAGCCCATGTGGCCCTCCGGGATAGGTGGCCCCACCTAGTGGACCCCCGGGACCCTTCCGGTGGTCCCGATACAATACCGGTGACCCCTGAAACTTTTCCGGTGGCCGAAACTGGACTTCCTATATATAAATCTTCACCTCCGAACCATTCCGGAACTCCTCGTGACATCTGGGATCTCATCCGGGACTCCAAACAACTTTCGGGTTACCGCATACTAATATCTCTACAACCCTAGTGTCACCGAACCTTAAGTGTGTAGACCCTACGAGTTTGGGAGACACGCAGACATGACCGAGACGACTCTCCGGCCAATAACCAACAGCGGGATCTGGATACCCATGTTGGCTCCCACATGTTCCACGATGATCTCATCGAATGAACCACGATGTCGAGGATTCAAGTAATCCCGTATACAATTCCCTTTGTCAATCGGTACGTTACTTGCCCGAGATTCGATCGTCGGTATCCCAATACCTCGTTCAATCTCGTTACCGGCAAGTCACTTTACTCGTACTGCAATGCATGATCTCATGACCAACCACTTGGTCACTTTGAGCTCATTATGATGATGCATTACCGAGTGGGCCCAGAGATACCTCTCCGTCATACGGAGTGACAAATCCCAGTCTCGATTCGAGTCAACCCAACAGAAACTTTCGGAGATACCTATAGTATACCTTTATAGCCACCCAGTTACGTTGTGACGTTTGGTACACCCAAAGCACTCTTACGGTATCCGGGAGTTACACGATCTCATGGTCTAAGGAAACGATACTTGACATTAGAAAAGCTCTAGCAAACGAACTACACAATCTTGTGCTATGCTTAGAATTGGGTCTTGTCCATCACATTATTCTCCCAATGATGTGATCCCGTTATCAATGACATCCAATGTCCATGGTCAGGAAACCGTGACCATCTATTGATAAACGAGCTAGTCAACTAGAGGCTCACTAGGGACATGTTGTGGTCTATGTATTCACACATGTATTACGATTTCCAGATAACACAATTATAGCATGAACAATAGACAATTATCATGAACAGGGAAATATAATAATAACCATTTTATTATTGCCTCTAGGGCATATTTCCAACACTTTCATCAATCGTTATCTAGCAGACCTGAAAATAGTAAAGGAGCAGCAGCAAGGAATGTCTAGAACAACATCACACAACACAACACCATCAGGCAATGTAAGGCCAAAGGCCCCGCCGGCAGGATTTGCTAAAATCCATGTCGATGCGGGAGTATCCAAACGCCACAGGAGAGAGGCGACAGTGGCTGTATGTCATGACGAGCGAGGTAACTACCTGGGGAGTTCAACATTGGTGGTTGAAGGGATGCAGGATTCTGCAGTTCTTGAATGCATGGCATGCCGGGAAGCTTTAGTACTTGCCGAGGATTTAACTGTTGAGAATCTTATCGTGGCATCTGATGCAAAGCAAGTGGTGCAAGACATATCCAGCAACAATGACAAGGTGTCCTTGCGGCATGGTTATCTCAGAAATCAAATCAAGAGTCTTGGGCTTCAATTGCAACATCGTCTTTAAAGGGCGCCGGTCCAACAGAGATGCTCATAGTTTAGCTAAATTTTCGCGTTCTTTAGCTCACGGGAGCCACGTGTGGCTTGATCATCCCTATATTCCTCTTTGTATCTCACAAACTATGGTTTTCGATGCATGTATAAAGTCTTTCGTTTAAAAAAATAATGATTCTAAAAAAGCTAAAAAATAATAACCCTAAAAAAAGCTAAAATAATAATAATCACCTCATAAAAAAGGGTCTCATAAAAATAAAACAGATAAAAGACAAGAATAGAAGAAAGGGCATGACGGCTAGACCTAGATCGCACACCCCACCCCGATCTCCTCGCGCCGCCGCCGCCGCCACTCCTCGTCCGGCAGCGCCAGCTTCGATCAGCCCAAGGAATAAGTCCTGTCGCAGGCATTACTCTATCTTTCTCTTTTCCATTTGGCGTGTATTCATTATTTGCTTCTGTAGATACTGTGGAAGAATCTCTTCTGTCACGTCAGAAGATCAAATACTATGATCTACTCTAATTTGTGATCTCCGTTTTGTAGGAGTGGGAGGAATTAAAATGAAGGCACGGCAGTTCCTGAATTTGGTGATGCGGAGGTCCGGCAGTGGCAGCTCGAACACGGTGAGCCGCATCAAGCCCGGGGAGCATCTCTTCTACCCATCCACGGCGGAAGCACGGGCGGCAGCAGCAGCGGAACCCAAGGACGATAATACGACGCCGCCATCACCAGCGGTTGCGCCGAAGATGCCACCGCCCAGGCTCAAATTCCAAGCGTACCGCGTAGACGGCCCAAGGCTCGATTTTTTGCCCTTCTACGGACGAGGCAGCGGCGTCGGCGATGGTAAGATCCTCTCCATGGACTCGGCGGGCAACACCGTGCTCTGCGACGCCGGCAGCTGCTCCGTCCAGCCCGTTGCCGGCCTCAACGAACCCAAGGGTGACAGCCCCGTCTCCTTCTCCATCACTCGCGCGGAAACGGCAACCTCCCGTCAAGCCCTGTACGTCATGGACAGGTTCCCCGCTCCCCACAATGCTTTCAACTTCGAAGCCCTCATCTACGGCAAGAAGTGCTGGGAGTGGCACCGGCTCCCGCCGCCGCCCTATGTCAACGACGCAGCCTATGAGTGCACGGCCATCCAGTCCTACATGCTGCTGGGTGATGGCTCGACCATCTGCGTGTCCTCCGCTGGGCTCATCGGCACCTACTGCTTCGACACGGTTAGCTGCGCCTGGGAAAAGGCTGGCCGCTGGACGCTGCCGTTCCATGGACGGGCTGAGCATGTCCCTGAGCTTCGCGACCTCTGGTTCGGCATGACCGGAAACAACCCAAACAACTTCAACAACTTGTGCGCACTGGACCTCTCCAACTTTGGCAGGGCTCCCAAGTTGCTACATGACTGGCAGGTCCTCGACACGCCTCATGGATGGGTGCAGACAAGGGGTAGCCTGCTGTACCTTGGAGCCGGCAGGTTTTGCATCTTCGGAAAATTTGACACCGGGGAGCAAGATGCCCAGGGAAATCCGAGCAACACGGCGGCTGTGCTCACCGGCGTGGAGGTGGTACTCGAAGGATCAGCTGAACTCCAAATGATCAAGCACAAGTCCTTTGTCAGCTATGCCGGCATCCAGTGTGTTCTTTAACTCGCCGAGGCTGTGTTCGGTTAATCCTCTCCCATGGTGATGGGAGGGGATTCAGGGAGTTTTGACTTGCGGATTTCGTTACGCTCAACCCCTTTCAATCTCCACCAGACGGAAGCGAACAAGCTCTAATGTTTAGGGGAGAAAATACGCTGACAAAATGCCTCTTCTACCTTGCAGCAGCCAGATCAAGGTGGATGTAACTTACACTTAATCAAAAGTGGCCCAATCGGAAGTGTCGTCGGAATAGGTAGGCAGGGTAGGTCGCATCATGTGCATCCAACCATTTGGTGCACCTGGTCTAAGAAACCCCATTTATGATTGTTGGAAAATTCTTGGAAAAAATATGTTATAGTAGTAACACAAACATATCGTTCCACAAAATTTCATATGCAAATGAGAAATAAAAATGGCCCAAACCATAAAATTCACATCAAAATTAATACATCGCTGCAAAGAGGACCTAGCAAGAAAAAGAAATACAACATGGCCCTTCCTTTTTTGCATATATGACTCCAAATCATACAAGAGAAACGCAATTCAGTCATATCGCAGTTATAGGACTCTAAACCATACAAGAGGATTGCGATCGAGTCCATTGTTTTAAATAGCGCCCTTTAGCGTTTAGAGAGTTCTGCGCCAAGGGACTTTGGTCCTAACACATGACCGAGCGTTTTAAATAGCGTGTTATAGCGTTTAGAGAGGTCCACTGCTAGGAGGCATAGCCCGCTATTTGTAACTATGATTTGAGTCATATTGAACGTTACTGATGAGTTCATTGTCTTCGACACAAACCTTGCCAACGATGGACAAGGGGATAAGGGCCTTGCGTGGAGGTTGAAGACGACACATTCATAAGTATTTCCTTTGTTGATCTGCAATTTCTGTAGTCGAGATCCACAAGATAGCTCGCACACCCCAGAGAGATCGGTGGAGGTGGAAATGAAATATACCGGTTCCTCTTTAATTTGATCAGCTTATGAAGAAAGATTGGCACTAGATCTGTCTAGGGGTTCTCGTGAGCTTTATAAAGAAGCTTTCACCAAATCCACTTCTCACCGCCACAATCCACCATGGTAGTCGGGTTGAGGAGGTGGAAGGCGAGCTTAATACGTTGCTCGTTGCCAATGGAGCAAATAACAAAGACATAACATCAGTATCCTCGAAGGTAAGTCTACATGTATCCCTACCGCTACTATCTACAGAGAGGCCAGCCACCCACCTCTCGCATTCCGACTCCGGCCGGCATGAGTCCGCTGGAAGAGGACAGGAGAGGGACGGGGAGACACGAGCAACTCATGGGGAAGGAGAGAGAAAGGGAGAAAAGAAATGGGAGCCATATATATATTACTCCCTCCGTTCCTAAATAGTATAGTTCTTTTTAGAGATTTCAATATGGACTACATACGTATGTATATAGACATATTTTAGAGTGTAGGTTCACACATTTTGCTCCGTATGTAGTCTATATTGGAATCTCTAAAAAGACTTATATTTAGGAACGGAGGGAGTATAAGCTTATCGAAACTTAAGTATTATGGTTTTTTTAGCTTTTACAAGTATAACTTTGTAAACAACCAATTATGATGTTCACCTCTATTTGTGAAACTGAAAATGTTCCCAATATCTGAAGGAAAAATATAAGTGTTAAAGCATAGTAGATTAGGAGGGACCCTAAACGGAGCCCCTGCATACTTTGTTGGGGCTTGAACCAAAAAAAATGTACTCTAGGAATGGCCACACATGTGTTTAGTAATCACATCATCTATGTTACTCCTTCAGTTCCTTAATATAAGTATTTTTTAGATATTTCAATATAGACTACATACAGATGTATATTAGACATATTTTAGAGTGTAGATTCATTCATTTTGCTCCTTACGTAGTCTATAAAGGAATCTCTAAAAAGACTTATATTTAGAAGCGGAGGGAGTAATAAAGACCAAAATTTGGAACTAACAAAAATGTTGTGTTGCCTTTGCCTCTTGTTGCATTTATTTAGAGTCTGAAGCGAAGGGAGTAAAAAAACCTTTATTTTCCAAAAACCCTAAGAATAAGGTTTGAACTAAAAATATTTATTTATTAAAAAAACCGGAGTCTATGATATAAGATCACTAGCCCCTTCAAGATTATAATTTTAAAATAAGTAATTCTTTAAAGAAATGGTTAAATATTTTTTCTCTCAAATCTCAGTAATTTACCCAAGAAATATTTCATCATTGCCCACATGAGTTTCACTACATGGCCATGTTCAAAATAATGATCAAGCATCACTCACACACTCGCTCTTAGTTTGACCTATAAAAAAAATCCATAAAACAATTCTCAAATAAGTCCAGCACATGCTTATGTTCCCTATCTACTATCTAGTGGGCAACCTTTCTTACCCATCTTAAGCAGAAATTTTGAGTGAAACTTCAGATCTACTCCTCTGTTCAAACAATGGAATTGGATGCTCTAGCTCAAAATTTTGCCTCCACCCACTGTTCTACCCTCTCCTTGCCTCTAGTCCTTGCATGTGCCACTAGTACGAAATCGGGCTTTGTAGGTGGTTTTCGTAAATGGTCCTGAGGCAGCTACCCAAATACGTCTGAAAATCTGTGTCACTAATACTCGGGAGTCAGAGACGGTCACCTGAACTGTCGTAGGTGGTTTCTCCTTTCTAACGCCTCTACCGTTCAGAGCACCGCAGACAATTTCTAATTACTAACCATCTCGAATGCTCAGAGCATCGCAGTCAATTTCTTTAAAATTCGGTAACGAGCCCTACTGAAATTCATAGAAACAACAAACTTATGCATATACTCTGAAATCGATATAAAACAACATCATTGTTCAACATTTTAACATCACGCACAGAAAAAGAGTTAAATATGAAAACTCATCAGACATGTTTCACACAACACAAACATCCTAGGCCTCCAAGGTCCAGCGTATCACTAGCTCCAGCACATCACACTAGTCTTCATTACGTCCTTGGGCCGCAGGTCAGAAACATTAGTGGCCATCATTAGTGTTGCCCCCTCGGTAACCGTGTCTTGCTTCAGATTGGCGCCATGAGGACGAGGGAACCAAGAATTGTGTATCGAATTTCACAAGATCAACACCCAAGGGCCGAGACGTACGACTCCGGAAGGTAGCTTCGGTCATCAGCATGGGTCCTTGACAACTGCACTTATTCAGCTAGCTACCTTGGAATGTGTAGCATGTTGCAAGGCCTTGGCCCTCTTAGAGGATCTAAACTTGCAGGAACTTGTTATCACATGTGATGAATCCACCGTAGTAAAGAACATCAATGAAGCAGGTTCGCATATAGCTCAGTGCTTACGGAGATCAAGGAATGAGCAAGTTCCTTCATTTCAGTAAGGTTTATTCACGAGGGTGAATCGTCTAACTACGAGGCGCATAATCTTGTGAAGAGTGTTCTCTCCCTCGATCATGGTCGCTATCTCTAGCTTCTTCAGCCATGGGATCCTTCTACTGTACCCCTTATTATAGAGCAATAAAGAGACCATATGATTCTAAAAAAATGGAGAAGGAAATGATAAGACACATGGAGAATTACCTCTAGCAAGTCATGCTGCAACTTGGGCCCCTCTATCTGACGTCCATCATATATCCAACCAAAAGGATTGGACCAAGGGTACAACAACCCACACTTCGCAGTTTTCAGTAGCAAATTTCTTATCAAAAAACACATGACAATGCTCCGAGCGGGCTTAGCGAGCTCGTTTTCTCCCATGTCATGCTGCCGAGGAGAGGGTTGAGGGCGAGCAACACAGCGGAGGAGGGGGGAGAGGACGGGGATGCCCCGCCGTGGAGGAGAGGAAGGTGAGTTTATGATAAATTTAACTTCAATTAATCATATTACTTAAGAACTCCCACTTAGACAGACATCTCTCTAGTCATCTAAGTGATCGCGTGATCCAAATCAACTAAACCATGTCCGATCATCACGTGAGATGGAGTAGTTTTCAATGGTGAACATCACTATGTTGATCATATCTACTATATGATTCACGTTCAACCTTTCAGTCTCCGTGTTCCGAGGCCATATCTGTATAGTCTAGGCTCGTCAAGTTTAACCTGAGTATTCCGCGTGTGCAAATGTTTTGCACCCGTTGTATTTGAACGTAGAGCCTATCACACCCGATCATCACGTGGTGTCTCAGCACGAAGAACTTTCGCAACGATGCATACTCAGGGAGAACACTTCTTGATAATTTAGTGAGAGATCATCTTAAAATGCTATCGTCAATCAAAGCAAGATAAGATGCATAAAGGATAAACATCACATGCAATCAATACAAGTGATATGATATGGCCATCATCATCTTGTGCTTGTGATCTCCATCTTTGAAGCACCGTCGTGATCACCATCGTCATCGGCGCGACACCTTGATCTCCATCGTAGCATCGTTGTCGTTACGCCATCTATTGCTTCTACGACTATCGCTACCGCTTAGTGATAAAGTAAAGCAATTACAGGGTGTTTGCATTTCATACAATAAAGTGACAACCATATGGCTCTTGCCAGTTGCCGATAACTTCGGTTACAAAACATGATCATCTCATACAATAAAATATAGCATCACGTCTTGACCATATCACATCACAACATGCCCCGCAAAAACAAGTTAGACGTCCTCTATTTTGTTGTTGCAAATTTTACGTGGCTGCTACGGACTGAGCAAGAACCGTTCTTACCTACGCATAAAAAGTTAAAAACCACAACGATAGTTTGTCAAGTTGGTGCTGTTTTAACCTTCGCAAGGACCGGGCGTAGCCACACTCAGTTCAACTAAAGTGAGAGAGACAGACACCCGCCGGTCACCTTTAAGCAACGAGTGCTCGTAGCGGTGAAACCAGTCTCGCGTAAGCGTACGCGTAATGTCGGTCCGGGCCGCTTCATCTCACAATGCCGCTGAACCAAAGTATGACATGCTGGTAAGCAGTATGACTTATATCGCCCACAACTCACTTGTGTTCTACTCGCGCATATAACATCTACGCATAAAACCTGGCTCGGATGCCACTGTTGGGGAACGTAGTAATTTCAAAAAAATTCCTACGCACACGCAAGATCATGGTGATGCATAGCAACAAGAGGGGAGAGTGTTGTCCACGTACCCTCGTAGACCATAAGCGGAAGCGTTATAACAACGTGGTTGATGTAGTCGTACGTCTTCACGATCCGACCGATCCAAGCACCGAACGTACGGCACCTCCGAGTTCAGCACACGTTCAGCTCGATGACGATCCCCGGACTCCGATCCAGCAGGGTGTCGGGGATGAGTTCCGTCAGCACGACGGCATGGTGACGATGATGATGTTCTACCGACGCAGGGCTTTGCCTAAGCACTGTAACGATATGACCGAGGGGGAATATGGTGGAGGGGGCACCGCACACGGCTAAGGAACGATCACGATGATCAACTTGTGTGTCTAGAGGTGCCCCCTGCCCCCGTATATAAAGGAGGGAGGGGGAGGTGCGGCCGGCCCCCTAGGTGTGCGCTTGGAGGAGTCCTACTCCCACCGGGGGGCGCCGCCCCCCCTTCCTTGTACTATTCGGACTAGGGGGGAGGGGGCGCGCGGCCTGCCCTGGCCGGCCCTCCTCTTCTCCCTCATGACCCATGTAGGCCCATTAACCCCCCCCCCCGGGGGGGGGGGGGGTTCCGGTAACCCCCCCGGTACTCCGGTAAAATCCCGATTTCACCCGGAACGTTTCCGATATCCAAATATAGGCTTCCAATATATCAATCTTTATGTCTCGACCATTTTGAGACTCCTCGTCATGTCCGTGATCACATCCGGGACTCCGAACAACCTTCGGTACATCAAAACTTATAAACTCATAATAAAACTGTCATCGTAACGTTAAGCGTGCAGACCCTACGGGTTCGAGAACTATGTAGACATGACCTAGAACTGTTTCCGGTCAATAACCAATAGCGGAACCTGGATGCTCATATTGGCTCCTACATATTCTACGAAGATCTTTATCGGTCAAACCGCATAACAACATACGTTGTTCCCTTTGTCATTGGTATATTACTTGCCCGAGATTCGGTCGTCGGTATCCAATACCTAGTTCAATCTCGTTACCGAAAAGTCTCTTTACTCATTACGTAATGCATCATTCCGTAACTAACTCATTAGCTACATTCTTGCAAGGCTTGTAGTGATGTGCATTACCGAGAGGGCCCAGAGATACCTCTCCAACAATCGGAGTGACAAAACCTAATCTTGAAATACGCCAACTCAACATGTACCTTCGGAGACACCTGTAGAGCTCCTTTATAATCACCCAGTTACGTTGTGACGTTTGGTAGCACACAAAGTGTTCCTCCGGTAAACGGGAGTTGCATAATCTCATAGTTGTAGGAACTTTGTATAAGTCATGAAGAAAGCAATAGCAACATACTAAACGATCAAGTGCTAGGCTAACGGAATGGGTCAAGTCAATCACATCATTCTCCTAATGATGTGATCCCGTTAATCAAATGACAACACATGTCTATGGTTAGGAAACATAACCATCATTGATTAATGAGCTAGTCAAGTAGAGGCATACTAGTGACATTAAGTTTGTCTATGTATTCACACATGTATTATGTTTCCGGTTAATACAATTCTAGCATGAATAATAAACATTTATCATGATATGAGGAAATAAATAATAACTTTATTATTGCCTCTAGGGCATATTTCCTTCAGATATAAGGACGCCCCTCCCGTCATGTCCGACCGATGGCTAGGGCCATGCCAAATCTCTTGAAGACATCCCCATCCTTACTTGACCGACTCTTTTTTTCTCTCCCTCTCTCTCTTTGCCTCGTCCGCACAACCGCCATCGTAGCTCTGTTGCAATCAATGCTTCGACGTAGTCCCTAACCCACAACGCGCCACCGAAGGCCCCAACCCACAATGCCCGCGGCCGTGCCTCCATCGCACGTTGCCCCTGGTACGTGCAATTCCTCCTGACATACACCTTGCGCTCTATGTGTTTGATGAAATGTTTGAGCATTTTTTTATTCTTTTGGTCATTTTGAGGTCACCTATGGATTCATCGTTGGATGACGAGTATCAAAACGGAGACCTTGGCAAATTCATATACAGAGAGTTCATTGATTCATTGGATTCAGACAAGAAAGATGCTAAAATGATGATGATGATGAGCATCCGGAAGAATTGGAGAACCAAGAGGAGTATGTGCTAAACTTCAATGGTTCGATAAAGAGCATGCGAGTTATTCTCCAGGATAGGATCACACGCTCACGGCTCTACACGGGCTACTTCATATATGACCCAACATACCATGAAGGTTTCTTTCGACGTCGCTTCCAGATGAGTAGAGATTTGTTCTCCACGTAATGAATGTCGTGGAAGAGACTAATGACTACTTCAAACCGAGGAAGAACTGTTGCGGTCCACTTTCCTTCTCTCCTCTACAGAAATGCACGATTGCACTCAGGATGCTTGCTTGTAGTAAGACCACATATGTCATTGATACTGAAAATCCGATGGGAGAGACCACATGCTTGGACACTAGAAAGCAATTTGCACGCGCCATGATGAAGGTGATTGGACCAGACTACCTGAGAGAACCAAGTGTGGAGGACACGTAAAAATTGTTGGCAATTGGAGCATCAAGAGGCTTCTTAGGTATGCTTAGTTCAGTTGATTGCATGTACCGGCAATGAAAGAACTACCCGAAAGATTTGTGTGGATACTACAAATGTCAATCCAAGCGGCCACTATTATATTTGAAGCAATGACATCGAAGGACTTGAAGCCGTGGCAATCGTGCTTTTTTTTACTTTTAAGCAGTACAAATGTCCTTCATGCGGAAGCACCACTGCCTTTTCACTTTCCGGGAAAAGCAACTATGGTTTTTACTTTTCAAGAAAGACAAATGTGCTTCATACGGAAGTAACTGTGTTTTTCACTTTTCGGGAAGCACAACTATGAAAGACACATATGTACTTCATGCTGAAATACAACTGTGCTTTACACGAAAAAAGGTAAGAAAAAAAAAAGAAGAAGTCACAAAAACCTAGGAAAACCACGCAAAACCCACCCCCACCCCCCAAAAAACTGTAAACACCCCAAAAAGAAAAAAAAGAAAAAAATGTGTTCCCACGCTGGGTGCACCTCCACGTGTTCGCTGGGATCCCGTCGCAGGGGTACCACGAGTGCTATATCTTGTGATATATATGGTTCTCTCGCCTGAAGCACTTTCCGTCCGCTACTGTACATGACCGATCCAGCATTGTAGCACCATTTTTTTTACTGCGTTCACTATTTTGTATCAACCTTTTAGTTTAAGTTTTTTTCCTTTGGTTTTCTTTGTTTCTTTTTTTGTTTTTATCGGTTTTCACATTGTTCTACTATTTTGCATCAGTTTCTACGGATTCCCCTTTCCCATGTTCTTTTTTTCTTCTATTTTATTTGTTTATTCTAGATTCTAATTTGGTTTTATTTCTTTTGCATCTGCTTCTCCAGTTTTTTTTCCCATTTCCTTTCCTTTTTGTCTTTGATTTTCTTTGGTTTTTACTTCTTTCAAACACTTGTCGATTTTCCGTATAAAATAGGAACATTTTTCTACACATTTATCATTTTTTAAATACATGAGTAACATTTTTGTTAAACATATGTTTTGAGGTCTTCCAATTTCATAAATATTGTACAGTTTTTGTATATAGTAGGAGCATTTTTTATACTCGTTTGACATATTTAAAATACATCATTAATATTTTTTCAGATATATGTTTTGATGTCTACTTTTTCATACATATTATACATTTTTAATATATATATAAGATATATTTTACTTATACGCATTTAACATTCTTCAAATACATGATTAACTTTTTTTCAAATATATGTCTTGATGTATACTTTTTTGTCATACAGATCCTAGATTTTCCATAAAGATAAGATTTTTTTTCATATACACATTCACTATTTTTCAAATACACGATTTCATTTTTTCAGAAATAGGTTTTGATGCCTACTTTTATTTCATACATATTATACATTTCTCATATACATAGGCAGCATCTTTCTTATACTCGTTTAACATACACGATTAACGTTTTCTCGATATATATATGTTTTTATTTCTAAATTTTTGTATACGTACGAACCATTTTTTTATGCGTGTTAACATTTTTCAAATACATGAGTAACAATTTTTCAAATAAGTTTTTTTTGACCATTTTTGTATGTGTGTTAAATAAATTAACACACATGATACTTGTTAATTGTCACAACATTTTTTTGAATGTGTCAACATTTTTAAAATGATGCTAACAGTCTTTTTACATTGTATTTAACATTTTTCAAATTCATGATTTTTAATTTTCTCAGTATTTTTAGGTGCTGGAATTTACTTGTTTAGAATGTTTGATTTTTTTTGAACAATTGTAAGAAACCAAAAATAAATGAATGAAGAAAACGTGCATCAATGATCTACACACGCTTTTCCCAGGACTCTTCGAGCTAGCTATGCCTGGCCCATTTATGTGCATCTTTACGAGAGGCTACACTATGGGTAGCTACAGGCGACACATTATGGCCTCCTAGGAATACCTGCTGTTTTGGGAGAGCAACTAACAAAGGAGTATTCTTTCAGGAGCCCTGCAAAGGTCATCTGGGTGGGCCGAGAGAGCGCCAGCCACTCTCGGTCATCGCCACGTGTCGCACTCTGGGTTCGCACGCGTTTTTGTCTTTTTAGATGAATTGTTTTCCTATTTTCTCTCGGTCATTCCTAGGTTTTGGACAAAAAATAGTTTCAATTTTTTTGCCCCAAAAACGAATTTTTCTCCTTCCGAGCGAGACACAACCATGCCTATCGGAAATGAAAAGAAAACGTGTTTTTTTCCTTCCGCGAGACGCATGAATTTGCTTCCGTAAGAGGCAAGGATTTGCTTATGCGAGAGGTGCCTCTCAGAAACAGAAAAAAACACTTTTCTTTCTTTCCTAGCGAGAGGCATGGACTTGCTACATATTTTTTTCCTTTCGCGAGAGGTACGGATTTGCTTCCGTGAGAGCCACGTATTTACTTCCACGAGAGGCACAATCATGCCTCTCAGAAACGAAAAAATACGCAATTTTTTCCTTCCGTGAGAGGTACGAATTTGCTTTGGTGAAATAAAAAACATGTTTTTTTACTTCCGCGAGAGGTACGGATTTGCTTTGTTGAGAGGCATAGTCGTGCCTCTCTGAAACAAAAAAAAAATACATTTTTTTCCTTTCGGAAGAGGTACAAATTTATTTCTCGTGGAGGCACGGATTTGGTTCCGTGAGAGGCACAGTCATGCCTCTTCCAGAAAGGTATAAAAAGTGCTCCCGGGTCGGTTTTTCATCCGGGGTTTTTGAAAGAAATATGCCCTAGAGGCAATAATAGAGTTGCTATTTATATTTCCTTATGTCATGATAAATATCTATTATTCAGATGCTAGAATTGTATTAACCGAAAACTTGATACATCGTAGTAGTGCCTGGGTATTTAATACCGGTTCGGTTGCTCATATTTGTAACTCAAAACAAGGGCTACGGATTAAACGAAGATTGGCTAAGGACGAGGTGACGATGCGCGTCAGGATTGGTTCCAAGGTCAATGTGATTGCCGTCGGGACGCTACCTCTACATCTACCTTCAGGATTAGTTTTAGACCCGAATAATTTTTATTTGGTGACAGCGTTGAGCATGAACATTATATCTGGATCTTGTTTAATGCGATACGGTTATTTATTTAAATCAGAGAATAATGATTGTTTTATTTATATGAGTAATATCTTTTATGGTCATGCACCCTTGAAGAGTGGTCTATTTTTGTTGAATCTCGATTGTGGTGATACACATATTCATAATATTAATGCCAAAAGATGCAAAGTTGATAATGGTAGTGCAACATATTTGTGGCACTGCCATTTAGGTCATATTGGTGTAAAGCGCATGAAGAAACTCCATGCAGATGGACTTTTGGAATCACTTGATTATGACTCATTTAATGCTTGCTAACCATGCCTCATGGGCAAGATGACTAAGACTCTGTTCTCTGAAACAATGGAGCGAGCTACCGACTTATTGGAAATAATGCATACCGATGTATGCGGTCCGATGAGTGTTGAGGCTCGCGGAAGGTATCATTTTTTTTCCGACCTTCATAGATGATTTGAGCAGATATGGGTATATCTACTTAATAAAACACAAGTATGAAACATTTGAAAAGTTTAAAGAATTTCAGAGTGAAGTGGAGAATCATCGTAACAAGAAAATAAAGTTTCTACGATCTGATCGCAGAGGCGAGTAGTTGAGTTACGAGTTTGGCCTTCATTTAAAACAATGTGGAATAGTTTCACAACTCACGCCACCTGGAACACCACAACGTAATGGTGTGTCCAAACATCGTAACTGTACTTTATTAGATATGATGCGACCTATGATGTCTCTTACGATTTACCACTATAGTTTTGGGGTTATGCATTAGAGACACCTGCATTCACTTTAAATAGGGCACCATCTAAATCCGTTGAGACGACACCGTATGAACTATGGTTTGGCAAGAAACCTAATTGTCGTTTCTTAAAGTTTGGGGTTGCGATGCTTATGTGAAAAAGCTCCAGCCTGATAAACTCGAACCCAAATCGAAGAAGTGCGTCTTCATAGGATACCCAAAAGAGACTGTTGGTTACACCTTCTACCATAGATCTAAAGGCAAGATTTTTGTTGCTAAGAATGGATCCTTTCTAGAGGAGTTTCTTTCGAAAGAAGTTAGTGTGAGGAAAGTAGAACTTGATGAGGTAATTGTACCTTCTCTTGAATTGGAAAATAGTTCATCACGGAAATCAGTTCCAGTGATGCCTACACCAATTAGTGAGGAAGCTAATGATAATGATCATGAAACTTCAGATCAAGTTACTACCGGACCTCGTAGGTCAACCAGAGCACGTTGCGCATCAGAGTGGTACGATAATCCTGTTCTGGAAGTCATGTTACTAGACCATGATGAACCTACGAACTATGAGGAAGCGATGATGAGCCCAGATTTCGCAAAATGGCTTGAGGCCATGAAATCTGAGATGGGATCCATGTATGAGAATAACGTATGGACTTTGGTGGACTTGCCTGGTGATCGACAAGCCATAGAGAATAAATGGATCTTCAAGAAGAAGACTGACGCTGATGGTAATGTTACTGTCTACAAAGCTCGACTAGTCGCAAAAGGTTTTTGACAAGTTCAAGGAGTTGACTACGATGAGACCTTCTCACTCGTAGCGATGCTTAAGTCTGTCCGAATCATGTTAACAATTGCTGCATTTTATGATTATGAAATATGGCAAATGGATGTCAAAACTGCATTCCTTAATGGATTTCTTAAAGAAGAGTTGTATAAGATGCAACCAGAAGGTTTTTTCGATCCTAAGGGTGCTAACAAAGTGTGCAAGCTCCAGCGATCCATTTATGGACTGGTGTAAGCCTCTCGGAGTTGGAATATACGTTTTGATGAGGTGATCAAAGCATATGGTTTTATACAGACTTTTGGAGAAGCCTGTATTTACAAGAAAGTGAGTGGGAGGTCTGTAGCATTTCTAATATTATATGTGGATGGCATATTGTTGATTTGTAATGATATAGAATTTCTGTATAGCATGAAAGGATACTTGAATAAGAATTTTTCAATGAAAGACCTCGGTGAAGCTGCTTATATATTGGGCATCAAGATCTATAGAGATAGATCAAGACGCTTAATTGGACTTTCACAAAGCACATACCTTGATAAGATTTTGAAGAAGTTTAAAATGGATTAGTCAAAGAAAGGGTTCTTACCTGTGTTACAAGGTGTGAAGTTTAGTCAGACTCAATTCCCAACCACTGCAGAAGATATAGAGAAAATGAAAATCATTCCCTATGCTTCAACCATAGGTTCTATCATGTATGTTATGCTGTGTACCAGACCTGATGTGTGACTTGCTATAAGTATAGCAGGGAGGTACCAAAGTAATCCATGAGTGGATCACTGGACAGCGGTCAAGACCATCCTAAAGTACCTAAAAAGGACTAAGGATATGTTTCTCGTTTATGGAGGTGACAAATAGCTCATCATAAATGGTTATGTCGATGCTAGCTTTGACACTGATCCGGATGACTCCAAGTCACAAATCGGATACGTATTTATATTGAATGGTGGAGCTGTCAGTTGGTGTAGTTCCAAGCAAAGCGTCGTGGCGGGATCTACATGTGAAGCGAAGTACATAGCTGCGGGAAGCAGCGAATGAAGGAGTCTGGATGAAGGAGTTCATATCCGATCTAGGTGTAATACCTAGTGCATCGGGTCCAATGAAAATTTTTGTGACCATACTGGAGCAATAGCCTTAGCGAAGGAATCCAGATTTCACAAAAGAACCAAACACATCAAGAGGCGCTTCAACTCCATCCGTGGTCAAGTCAAGTCAAGGAGGGAGACATAGAGATTTGTAAAATACATACGGATCAAAATACATACTAAGCCTCTTCCACGAGCAAAAGATGATCAGCACCAAGACTCCATGGGTGTTAGAATCATTACAATGTAATCTTGATTATTGACTCTAGTGCAAGTGGGAGACTGAAGGAAATATGCCCTAGAGGCAATAATAAAGTTGTTATTCATATTTCCTTATGTCATGATAAATATCTATTATTCATGCTAGAATTGTATTAACCGGAAACTTGATACATGTGTGAATACATAGACAAAACAAAGTGTCCCTAGTATGTCTCTACTAGACTAGCTCGTTAATCAAAGATGGTTAAGTTTCCTGACCATAGACATGTGTTTTCATTTGATGAACGGGATCACATCATTCTAATGATGTGATGGACAAGACCTATCCGTTAGCTTAGCATAATGATCATTAAGTTTTATTGCTACTGCTTTCGTCATGACTTATACATATTCCTTTGACTATGAGATTATGCAACTCCCGAATACCGGAGGAATACCTTATGTGCTATCAAACGTCAAAACGTAACAGGGTGATTATAAAGATGCTCTACAGGCATCTTCGAAGGTGTTTTGTTGGGTTGGCATAGATCGAGATTAGGATTTGTCACTCCGAGTATCAGAGAGGTATCTCTGGGCCCTCTCGGTAATGCACATCATAATAAGCCTTGCAAGCAGTGTGACTAATGAGTTAGTTACGGGATGATGCATTACGGAACGTGTAAAGAGACTTGTCGGTAACGAGATTGAACTAGGTATGAAGATACCGACGATCGAATCTCGGGCAAGTAACATACCGATGACAAAGGGAATAACGTATGTTGTCATAACGGTTCGACCGATAAAGATCTTCGTAGAATATGTGGGAGCCAATAGGAGCATCCAGGTTCCCCTATTGGTTATTGACCGGAGAAGTGTCTCGGTCCTGTCTACATAGTTCTTGAACCCGTAGGGTCCGCACGCTTAACGTTCGATGACGATTTGTATTATGAGTTATGTGTTTTGGTGACGGAAGTTTGTTCGGAGTCCCAGATGAGATCACGGACATGACGAGGAGTCTCGAAATAGTCGAGAGGTAAAGATTGATATATTGGACGATAGTATTCAGACACCGGAATGGTTCCGGATCATTTCGGGTATTTTTTGAAGTACCGGGAAGTTACCGGAACCCCCCGGGGAAAGTAATGGGCCTCATGGGCCATAGGGGAGAGGAGACAACCCACAAGGGGTGGCTGTGCGCCCCCATGGGAGTCTGAATTGGACTAGGGGAGGGGGTGGCGCCTCCCTTTCCTTCCCCTCCTTCCTCTCCTCCCCCCTTCCCCCCCCCCCCCCCCCCCCCCCCCCCGGAAGAAGGAAAAAGGGGGGGGGGGTGGCGAATCCTACTAGGACTGGAATCCTAGTAGGACTCTAACTCATTGGCGCCCCCCTGGTGGCCGGCCTCCTTCCCTCCTCCGTTATATACGGGGGCAGGGGGCACCCAAAGCACATCAATTATTCTCTTAGCCGTGTGCGGTGCCCCCTTCCACAGTTTACTCCTCCGGTCATAGCGTCATAGTGCTTAAGCGAAGCCCTGCGCGGATCACATCACCATCACCGTCACCACGCCGTCGTGTTGACGAAACTCTCCGTTGACCCTCTGCTGGATGAAGAGTTCGATGGACGTCATCGAGCTGAACGTGTGCTGAATTCGAAGGTGTCGTATTTTCGGTACTTGATTGGTTGAATCGCGAAGACGTTCGACTACATCAACCACGTTAAACTAACGCTTCCGCTTTCGGTCTGCGAGGATACGTGGACACACTCTCCCCCTCTCGTTACTATGCATCTCCTAGATAGATCTTGCGTGATCGTAAGAATTTTTTTCAAATTGCATGCTACGTTCCCCAACATTTTTTTCATGAACAAATGTTCGTAAAAACCTATTAACATGAGATTTAATTTTGAATATCTCGATGCGAGGTATCCAACGAAGAAAACGGCACGGAATTTGGATGTATGGTTTAATAGATAAAATGTTTTGAATTAGCAGATATACGTAAAAAAGTTGTGACAAGACGCACGTTCAATATGCCACTTGTCATAACCTCAGAAGGTGGGAGTGACATTTACAGAGTGCTCCTTAATTAGTGATTTCGTATTTTTGTGTGCTTTCGAGGGACTAGGGCCAGAAATATGTGGGCCTATGGTAATATGGCGCAGCCGTCCCGTGAGTTATGCATTCACCTCATACAACCCACCGAGGACGTCAGGGAGCATCCAAACATGGCCACATCAAGTATGTGTGGTTTGTGTGGCGCACATGACTCTTGAATGCACTCCCTCCTGGACTGCTCCATGTCAAGATGTATCTGGGCACTAGTGGATGGGGAGCTAGCGGATCAGCTGCGGGAATCGAGTGAACCAAGTGCTAAACAATGCTTGTTCTCGCTGATACACTCTCTATCTCATCATGCTTTTGTGAAATTGGCAGTAACACTCTGGACGACGTGGATGGCAAGGAGAAAGGCCATCCCGAGGGCATTTTCCAGTGCCCCCATGCGACCCATGCTTTCATCAATCGTTATCTAGCGGACCTGAAAATAGTAAAGGAGCAGCAGCAAGTAATGTCTAGAACAACATCACACAACACAACACCATCAGGCAGTGTAAGGCCAAAGGCCCCGCCGGCAGGATTTGCTAAAATCCATGTCGATGCGGGAGTATCCAAACGCCACAGGAGAGAGGCGACAGTGGCTGTATGTCACGACGAGCGAGGCAATTACCTGGGGAGTTCAACGTTGGTGGTTGAAGGGATGTAGGATTTTGCAGTTCTTGAATGCATGGCACGCCGGGAAGCTTTAGCACTTGCCGAGGATTTAGCTGTTCAGAATCTTATCGTGGCATCTGATGCAAAGCAAGTGGTGCAAGACATATCCAGCAACAACAAGGGTCCTTGCGGCATGGTTATCTCAGAAATCAAATCAAGAGTCTTGGGCTTCAATTGCAACATCGTCTTTAAAGTGCGCCGGTCCAACAGAGATGCTCATAGTTTAGCTAAAATTTCGCATTCTTTAGCTCAGGGGAGCCACGTGTGGCTTGATCATCCCTATATTCCTCTTTGTATCTCACAAACTATGGTTTTCGATGCATGTATAAAGTCTTTTGTCCCCAAAAAAAGCTATTTAAAAAAATAATGATTCTAAAAAAGCTAAAAAATAATAACCCTAAAAAAAGCTAAAATAATAATAATCACCTCATAAAAAAAGGGTCTCATAAAAATAAAACAGATAAAAGACAAGAATAGAAGAAAGGGCATGACGGCTAGACCTAGATCGCACACCCCACCCCGATCTCCTCGCGCCGCCGCCGCCGCCACTCCTCGTCCGGCAGCGCCAGCTTCGATCAGCCCAAGGAATAAGTCCTGTCGCAGGCATTACTCTATCTTTCTCTTTTCCATTTGGCGTGTATTCATTATTTGCTTCTGTAGATACTGTGGAAGAATCTCTTCTGTCACGTCAGAAGATCAAATACTATGATCTACTCTAATTTGTGATCTCCGTTTTGTAGGAGTGGGAGGAATTAAAATGAAGGCGCGGCAGTTCCTGAATGTGGTGATGCGGAGGTCCACTGCTAGGAGGCATAGCCCGCTATTTGTAACTATGATTTGAGTCATATTGAACGTTACTGATGAGTTCATTGTCTTCGACACAAACCTTGCCAACGATGGACAAGGGGATAAGGGCCTTGCGTGGAGGTTGAAGACGACACATTCATAAGCATTTCCTTTGTTGATCTGCAATTTCTGTAGTCGAGATCCACAAGATAGCTCGCACACCCCAGAGAGATCGGCGGAGGTGGAAATGAAATATACCGGTTCCTCTTTAATTTGATCAGCTTATGAAGAAAGATTGGCACTAGATCTGTCCAGGGGTTCTCGTGAGCTTATTAAAGAAGCTTTCACCAAATCCACTTCTCACCGCCACAATCCACCATGGTAGTCGGGTTGAGGAGGTGGAAGGCGAGCTTAATACGTTGCTCGTTGCCAACGGAGCAAATAACAAAGACATAACATCAGTATCCTCGAAGGTAAGTCTACATGTATCCCTACCGCTACTATCTACAGAGAGGCCAGCCACCCACCTCTCGCATTCCGACTCCGGCCGGCACGAGTCCGCTGGAGGAGGACAGGAGATGGACGGGGAGACACGAGCAACTCATGGGGAAGGAGAGAGAAAGGGAGAAAAGAAATGGGAGCCATATATATATTACTCCCTCCGTTCCTAAATAGTATAGTTCTTTTTAGAGATTTCAATATGGACTACATATGTATGTATATAGACATATTTTAGAGTGTAGGTTCACACATTTTGCTCCGTATGTAGTCTATATTGGAATCTCGAAAAAGACTTATATTTAAGAACAGAGGGAGTATAAGCTTATCGAAACTTAAGTATTATGGTTTTTTTAGCTTTTACAAGTATAACTTTGTAAACAACCAATTATGATGTTCACCTCTATTTGTGAAACTGAAAATGTTCCCAATATCTGAAGGAAAAATATAAGTGTTAAAGCATAGTAGATTAGGAGGGACCCTAAACGGAGCCCCTGCATACTTTGTTGGGGCTTGAACCAAAAAAAATGTACTCTAGGAATGGCCACACATGTGTTTAGTAATCACATCATCTATGTTACTCCTTCAGTTCCTTAATATAAGTATTTTTTAATATTTCAATATAGACTACATACAGATGTATATTAGACATATTTTAGAGTGTAGATTCATTCATTTTGCTCCGTACGTAGTCTATAAAGGAATCTCTAAAACGACTTATATTTAGAAGCGGAGGGAGTAATAAAGACCAAAATTTGGAACTAACAAAAATGTTGTGTTGCCTTTGCCTCTTGTTGCATTTATTTAGAGTTTGAAGCGAAGGGAGTAAAAAAACCTTTATTTTTCAAAAACCCTAAGAATAAGGTTTGAACTAAAAATATTTATTTATTAAAAAAATCGGAGTCTATTATATAAGATCACTAGCCCCTTCAAGATTATAATTTTAAAATACGTAATTCTTTAAAGAAATGGTTAATTTTTTTCTCAAATCTCAGTAATTTACCCAAGAAATATTTCATCATTGCCCACATGAGTTTCACTACATGGCCATGTTGAAAATAATGATCAAGCATCAATCACACACTCGCTCCTAGTTTGACCTATAAAAAAAATCCATAAAACAATTCTCAAATAAATCCAGCGCATGCTTATGTTCCCTATCTACTATCTAGTGGGCAAGCTTTCTTACCCATCTTAAGCAGAAATTTTGAGTGAAACTTCAGATCTACTCCTCTGTTCAAACAATGGAATTGGATGCTCTAGCTCAAAATTTTGCCTCCACCCACTGTTCTACCATCTCCTTGCCTCTAGTCCTTGCATGTGCCACTAGTACGAAATCGGGCTTTGTAGGTTGTTTTCGTAAATGGTCCTGAGGCAGCTACCCAAATACGTCTGAAAATCTGTGTCGCTAATACTCGGGAGTCAGAGGCGGTCACCTGAACTGTCGTAGGTGGTTTCTCCTTTCTAACGCCTCTACCGCTCAGAGCACCGCAGACAATTTCTAATTACTAACCGTCTCGAATGCTCAGAGCATCGCAGTAAATTTCTTCAAAATTCGGTAACGAGCCCTACTGAAATTCATAGAAACAACAAACTTATGCATATACACTGAAATCGATATAAAACAACATCATTGTTCAACATTTTAACATCACGCACAGAAAAAAGAGTTAAATATGAAAACTCATCAGACATGTTTCACACAACACAAACATCCTAGGCCTCCAGGCTCCAGCGTATCACTAGCTCCAGCACATCACACTAGTCTTCATGAGGCCATAGAAGTCTACGTCCTTGGGCCGCAGGTCAGAAACTTTATTGGCCATCATTAGTGTTGCTCCCTCGGTAACCGTGCCTTGCTTTAGATTGGCACCATGAGGACGAGGGAACCACGAATTGTGTATCGAATTTCACACGATCAACACCCAAGGGCCGAGAAGTACGACTCCGGAAGGTAGCTTCGGTCATCAGCATGGGTCCTTGACAACTGCACTTATTCGGCTAGCTACCTTGGAATGTGTAGCATGTTGCAAGGCCTTGGCCCTCTTAGAGAATCTAAACTTGCAGGAACTTGTTATCACATGTGATGCATCCACCGTAGTAAAGAACATCAAATGAAGCAGGTTCGCATATAACTCAGTGCTTACGGAGATCAAGGAACGAGCAAGTTCCTTCATTTCAGTAAGGTTTATTCACGAGGGTGAATCGTCTAACTACGAGATGCATAATCTTGTGAAGAGTGTTCTCTCCCTCGATCATGGTCGCTATCTCTAGCTTCTTCAGCCATGGGATGCTTCTACTGTACCCCTTATTATAGAGCAATAAAGAGACCATATGATTCTAAAAAAATGGAGAAGGAAATGATAAGACACCTGGTTGCCTCTAGCAAGTCATGCTGCAACTTGGGCCCCTCTATCTGACGTCCATCATATATCCAACCAAAAGAATTGGACCAAGGGTACAACAACCCACACTTCGCAATTTTCAGCAGCAAATTTCTTATCAAAAGACACATGGCAACGCTCCGAGCGGGCTTAGCGAGCTCGTTTTCTCCCATGTCATGCCGCCGAGAAGAGGGTTGAGGGCGAGCAACGCAGCGGAGGAGGCGGAAGAGGACGGGGATGCCCCGCCGTGGAGGAGAGGAAGGCGAGTTGCGCTGCTATGGAGAAGGGGCCGCCGTTGGGGAGCAAGAGAGTAAAGGCCGCAAGACCGCCGTGGAGGACCGGCAATGTCAAGATAGAGGAAGGAGACTCAGCAGTGCAGTGGATTCCTTTTCGATTATCTGTCGCACCGCTCGGTTCTGTTATTAATTCAGTAGCAAGCTCTCCTATTTGAAGGATGCCGAATTGCATAATTTCTTGGTGCTTTGTAATCGTTAGTGCCGTGTAAATGGTTAGTGCATCTATGTTCCACTCATTTTCAATTTTTATGCTAAGTGCTAAAGACCTTCTTCGCTAAATGTTTTTGAATTTTAATTACAAGTGCCATTGAATTATTCAGTCTTTTGCCTTTAATTATGTTCCTGCATAATAGGTTTAGTTATTATTTTTATATTTTTATTTTTGGGAATCTAAATATGAAGAGTTCTTTTTTTTTGGTAAACTGACTACGTGTTGGCTGTCTTCCCCTGGGGCCAATTCCCTCCGTCAGATCTTCAATGGACGTAAGAGAAAAGGGGCAAGTTGCAGCGTGTCACCTGATCTCTGTTCCACTTCCATCCGATCCTAGCCGCCGCCGCCGCCGCCGTCATCCCCGCTGCGACCACCAACTCTGCCGCAGGTATTAATTACTCCTTATTTCTCTTGCCCTGGTCGATCTTGTTTGTTTTCGTTGAAGTGCTGGGTCTCTGGGGCATCATTCATCATCTAATCCATGATCTCTCTTTTGTAGGAAGGAGTGGTGAGTGATGAAGGCGCGGCAGTTCATGAACGTCGTGATGCAGAGGTATCGCAGTGGAAGCTTGTATACGGTGAGTCGCATCAAGCCCGAGGAACAACTCTTCTACGGATCCACGGCGGAAGCACGGGCAGCAGCAAAATCCAAGGTCAACATGGATTGGCCATCACCAGGCGTGGTGCCACCATGGATGGAGACCATCACACGGATTCCTCCGCCCAGGCTCAGACTCCAACGGTCCATCTCAGACGAGGAAAGGATAGATTTCCTGCCCTTCCATGAACGAAGCAGCGGCGGCGCTAGCAAGATCCTCTGCGTGGACGCCGAGGGGCACACCGTCCTATACGACATGGACGCCGGCTCCCTCCAGCCGATTCCATGCCTCAACAGTCCCAAGGGGAGCAGGCCCATCGGCTTCTCCGCCACTGATGCCGAAGCCGACGACCCCGAGCGTGCCCATGTCTTCTACGTCATGGGAAGGTACCCAGTCAGCTGCAATCCCTGCAACTTCGAGGCGCTCATGTACAACGACCCTTCCAGTGGCGGGAGGTTGAAAGGCTGGCATTGGCACCCGCTACCACCCGCCTATGTTGACAAGTGCCCTGTCCTTTGCCATGCGCTGCTTGACATGGAAGGTGACTCCATCCTTGTCATCTCCTCTGGAAATACAAGCGTCGGCACCTACTGCTTCAACACGGCCAGTCGCAAGTGGTTTAAGGCCGGCCCGTGGAAACTGCCATTCTACAGTCGTGCCGTGCATGTACCAGAGCTCGACAACCTCTTGTTTGGCATTGACACTGATGAACACCACTTTTGTGCAATGGATATCTCCTCCCATCTTATCTCGAAAAGGGGTCCACCTTTGGTGTACACTTGGCCACACCTTGATCTGCCTGAGGACTGGGCGATGCTAGATTGCAGCTTCGTCTATTTGGGAGCTGGGAGGTTTTGTATCAGCAAAGTCTTTGAGTTTGGTTTCGACGAACGCACTGGCGACATGACTGAAATGGGTGTTGTGATGTCTGGTGTGGAGGTAGTGCGTTACAAGAAGTCTGGACTCGTTATGGTCAATCATAGGTCTAAATTCTACAATTGCATATGGGATGACATCCAGTGTGTCTTGTAAGGGTAAATCACTAGCGAAAAGGGAGCAAATAAAATGGTATTTCCTACAGGATTGGAACTGTGTGTCTTCCCCTTAATTTCCATTCCATTTGTATTTAGTAGTCAATTACAACTTCAGGTATGTTAGTTTTTGGGTTGTACAATACTCCCTCCGTTACTTTTTCTATGGTGTATTTTTTTTACTAAAATTCCACAATGAAAGGCGTATTTGGTGTGATCCAAGATAATCCCATTTTTACCCCTCCACCTAGCATGTATGGATGTAACTTATGCTCATTTCGTGCGGGACTTGGGGTGAAAAACACCAAATCGACAACACAGCCCGCCGTTCCTTCGCGGGCGGGTCGGTCGGTGAAGCGCGCAGCCGCCGCCACCTCCCCTCCTCCCATCTCCTCCCCTCGCCGTTCCTTAAGTAGGATGACCGGAAATCCCGCCCTGCCTCCGAGGATGGTGACCGCGAGGCGTCTCGACTGCTCCCGGTGGTGCTGCATCAGGATGGGGCGGGCTGCCGGTGCATGCAGGCTCAGGGTGGCTCATTTGTGGAGCGGGCGCGGATCTACTTCGCTGGAACCATGGATGTGGCATACAACGATGGATCTCGCGCTAGACCCAAGGTCCGAAAAATCTGGATCAACAACCACACGTGTCCGTCCGCGCCAAGCCATCCACGGACCTTCGGCTTCTCCTTGCGACTAGTGAAGGCAACCGGCGAGTGTGTCGTCTGGCTGGGATGGGGTGTGCGTCGGGCTCTCTGCTAGGAGTTGGACCACGCGGCGAGGTGCTGGACTTCCATGTGGGCGGTGACCGGCCGACGACGCTATGATCCCACGACTTGGTGGTGGTGATTCAGGTCTGGGCGACCGAGCAGGGTGATTGCACATTGTGCCACAGTGACCTCCTACGGCTCCACGACGGCAATGGTCACCGAAAGATCTTCGAGAGTGTTCATGTCTAAAGATCCAATGGTTGACTTCAGGGGTGAGATGCAAATTATGGACGACAACTTGACGTAGAGGGTCTAACCAACCACAGTCGGAGTTGCTCCTGGATTGAATGCAGCAAGTCAAGATCCGAGGTCTGGATGTTGTTGAACACCATCCGGTTCTGGGTCTTCCACACAACCAAAGGACACAACACATCGTCGTGCTAAGAAGCGGACGGCTCCAGGAGGGGTGACAGGGAGTGAAGGCACGCCAAACATTTTCAACACAACAATCTACGGGCATACTGTGGCGGCCGAGGACGCACGCCCACATCGGATGCAAACGGGGGCGCTCGAAGAATAGGTGCACAATTATCTCAGACCGGCCAGGTGTCTTCAGTTCAAGGCGAGTGCAGTGTACCGCATGATCAAACTCATCGGCCATGAGCTCCCCCTGCATTACCTGAATTGGGATGGCTTCATGCCCATCAAGGTCAAGGTGTTCACCTGGGTTCCATGAGATGGTAACACTCATACGCGGGACTTCCTACATGAGGAGTTGACATCACAATAGTCTTTGTAAGGCGATAGAATTCTCAGACCTTGGGCCTCAACACAGAAACTTCGGTAGACATCATTAGTGTTGGCCTCTCGGGTGACCGCGCCTTACTTCAGATTGGCACCATGAAGAAAAGGGAACAAATATTTGAGTGTCGAACTTCATAAGAACAACACCACAAGGCGGCAACAGCCATCATTTGTTGAGACGACGCGGGAAGGTACCTTGGGCCATCAACACCAAGTCCTTGAGAACTGCATTGATTCGGCTACCTTGGAATGCCTAGCATGTTTCAAGGCCTTGGCCGTTGCACATGATCTAATTGTCGTGCTGCTACATGAGCGAGAGACGTGCTTAGAGCAACTCCAACGGGCCGACCCAAACGGACGGCGCATTTGTCTGTTTGGGTCGGCCGTCCGCCCGGCATCCGCCTAGTTTTCCATTTGGGTCGGCAATGCGCCCATCGCGCCGACCCATTTCATGTCCGCACTCAACTTTTTGAAAAAAAAGGTCCGCGGCCGATCATGCCAGCGGCCATGTCTCATGCCGGCACCAGTCAGCGCCGGCATACAATGCCGACTTCAGAAAATATGACCACAGTTCATGCTGGCGCACTCGCCAGCCGGCCGGCACACATGCCAGCACACAAAAAAGGGTGGGACTTGAGTTCGGCCACGCCATCGCGGCTCCCGTGGTCATGCCAGCATACCTGCCGTCATACAAAAAAGATGGCGCTCACCGCCATAGGTCACTCGTCGTCGAACTTGAGCATATCGGCCTGCATCTTCTCGAAGGTGGCACGCGCGTCGACATCGCTCACGAGATGTGGCCCGGCTACGGGCTTCACCTACAAGGAGATCCATGTTGATGGCCATCACAGTTGGTGCCTCCAGGTACTCGAGGCCTTCGTCAATGGCACCACCAACTACCCGAGCGGCCACGTCGGCGGTGGAGAATATGGAGGCGGCTGACGGCTGTGGATCCCTAGCGTTCCTCAAGGGCGTCAGGGGAGGCGGTGGGCTGGGGAGGGTGTGCGGCATCTGGTAGAGCGGTCACAGAGGGGACGGGGACAGCTGTGACCACGGTGCCCGTTAACTCACGCTGTCGCTGGTAGTTTCCCAGACGGTGTGTGCCCGTTAACTCACTGTCGCTGGTAGTTTCCCACACGGCGTGCGTGCGTGCGTGTGTGCGTGCGTGCATGTCCGCCTCCTTGGAGGGCGCAATATTAAGCTGTCGCGCTCGTCTTTTGTTTCGTTTGTTACTGGAATGATGCATATGTTTTGTTTTTGGGAGAGTTGTTCTTTTCCATTTATATACTGTTATAGACATGTGGATGAAACTAAACGTTAGCCAATGAATGCATGTATAAGGTTGATCAGAATCATTATGTGACATGCCATCTTGCTGTGTCTTTGAAAGATGCAATCAAACCAAATATATGTTTGTAGTTGATGATCTAAAGGACTTGTTGATCATATAATCAGTTTGTCTTCTGAGGATCCATGCCTATGGATGGATAGATATGTTACCAGATCCAGTCACTTGTAAACTCTAGCTAGCATATGCTTGTTGCTTGTAATTCTTGTGAAATACTTGAGTGAAAAGAGACTACACATGCCCATCAACATAAAAAAGGCCCGCCTTGAACATTATTAGAAGCCTTGAAGAAACCAGAATAGCTCAAGTGACTCTACAACATTACTAGAAACAAACTTAGAACAATATTTTTTTGGCATCCTCAAAGAAACTAGAATAGCTACTACTAACTTGAAAAGTTTGGTACAAAACAGAAAACAGAGGAACTTGAACTTGCTACAACAACCTTGAGATTGTAAAAGCTGTGCGAAATTTGTGCCATGTAATAAACTCCTTTGCTGAAAATGAAACGGATCATCATCATCAATGTCATTAAACGCTCTAGAGATGCCCACCAGACATCCAGACTTGCGCCACCTCATTGATCCGTGGCACCCTCCTCTCCACCATGCCTTGCCTTCTTCTAAGATCATCTCCATATATACTAGGAAGAATCATCCATCCGCGTGCGGGGTGCGCGTAGTTATGGAAGAAAAGCAGTGATCAGACACGAACCGAAGCAAAACGCATAGGCAAATCAAAGGAACAGAAAATCATTGCTCGCGGATGCGTCGGGGAACCAATGTCGAATGACTTGGTCGATTGGCGAGGAGGCGCGCCTCTCCATGTTAGCAGTCGACGGCGTCGGGGAACTAGCCCCTCCCGATGGTGACGGACCACACTGAAGCAGGCCCTCGATTGGCTCCAGCACCGCCACCACCCGGCCACCCCGGCGAATAGGCCATTGGTCGGGATGGCCGCACCCTCCCCGCAGAAGCATCTGCGGGTGAGGAAGACTACAAAACCACCTACTGTGCTCAGCACTATGGCCAGAGCTTCATGGGGCCAAAGGGGGCTATTGCCCCCCACACACTCTAGGAAAACTCTTGCGTGTACCCTAATTATTAGGCTTAAATATCAAAAATTTCTCAGAGTTCATGCATAACTTATCTTCTTTGCCCCGCTCAACTTTGATTAGCCCCCCTCAACAATCTTCGTTCTGCTCCTCTGAGCTACCTAATTAAAGATTGTCTTGGTGGCTGTGGCGCGCTCTCAGCCATCGTCATGTGTCGCGTTTTGGGCATTTTCTTCGCTTTTTTTGCACGCGTTTTTAGCTTTTTATAGAATTTATTTCCAGCCTTCTTGAGGTTTGGGCAAAAAAAGTTTTAAAAAACATGTTTTTTTTCTTCCGCGCAAGGCATAGTCGTGCCTCTCGAAAATGAAAAAAACCCCGTGTTTTTTTCCTTCTGCGAGAGGCACGGATTTGCCTCCGTAAGAGGCATGAATTTGCTTCCGCAAAGGCACAGCCGTGCCTCTCGGAAAAGAAAAAAATACGCATTTCTTTCTTTCTCTGTGAGAGGCACGGATTTGCTATGCGTTTTTTCCTTTCACGAGGGGCACATATTTACTTCCATGAGAGGCACAGACGTGCCTCCCCGAAACAAAAGAATACGCGTTTTTTCCATCCATGAGAGACACGGATTTTCTTCAGCGAAACAAAAACCCCGTGTTCTTCACTTCTGCAAGAGGCACGGATTTGCTTCCGCGAGATGCATAGTCGTGCCTCTGATAAACAAAAAAATAAACACATCTTTTTTCCTTTGCAAGAGGTACAAATTTAGTTCTCGTGAAGGCACGAATTGTAGGAGAACGTAGTAATTTAAAAAAAGTTCCTACGCACACGCAAGATCATGGTGATACATAGCAACGAGAGGGGAGAGTGTTGTCCACGTACCCTCGTAGACCGTAAGCGGAAGCGTAATGAGAACACGGTTGATGTAGTCATATGTCTTCATGATCCGACCGATCCAAGTACCGAATGCACATCACCTCCGAGTTCAGCACACGTTCAACTCGGTGATGTCCCACGAACTCCGATCCAGTAGAGCTTCACGGGAGAGTTCCGTCAGCACGACGGCGTGATGACGGTGATGATGTTGCTACTGACGCAGGGCTTCGCCTAAGCACCACTAGGATATGACCGAGGTGGATTATGGTGGAGAGGGGCACCGCACACGGCTAAAAGATAAAATGATCAACTTGTGTGTCTATGGGGTGCCCCCTCCCCCGTATATAAAGGAGTGGAGGAGGGGGAGAGGCCGGACCTCCTAGGCGCGCCCCAAGGGGAGACCTACTCCCACCGGGAGTAGGACTCCAACCCTTCCAAGAGTAGGAGTAGGAGAGAGGGAAGGAGGAGAGAGGGGAAAGGAAAGGGGGGCGCCGCCCCCTCCTTGTCCAATTCGGACTAGAGGGAAAGGGGGCGCGCGGTCTGCCCTAGCCGCCCCTCCTCTTCTCCACTAAGGCCCAATAGGCCCATTATACTCCCGGGGGGGGGGGGGGGGGTTCCGCTCACCCCCCGGTACTCCGGTATTTGTCCGAACTTGCCCGGAACCTTTCCGAAGTCCAAACACCGTCGTCCAATATATTGATCTTTATGTCTCGACCATTTAGAGACTTCTCATCATGTCCGTGATCATATCCGGGACTCCGAACTACCTTCGGTACATCAAAACACATAAACTCATAATACCAATCGTCACCGAACGTTAAGCGTGCGGACCCTACGGGTTCGAGAACTATATGTAGACATGACCGAGACACGTCTCCGGTCAGTAACCAATAGCGGAACCTGGATGCTCATATTGGCTCCTACATATTCTACGAAGATCTTTATCGGTCAAACCGCATAACAACATACGTTGTTCCCTTTGTCATCGGTATGTTACTTTCCCGAGATTCGATCGTCGGTATCTCAATACCTAGTTCAATCTCGTTACCGGCAAGTCTCTTTACTCGTTCCGTAATACATCATCACGCACCTAACTCATTAGTTGCTTTGCTTGCAAGGCTTATAGTGATGTGCATTACCGAGAGGGCCCAGAGATACCTCTCCGACAATCGGAGTGACAAATCCTAATCTCGATCTATGCCAACCCAACAAGTACCTTTGGAGACACCTATAGAGCACCTTTATAATCACCCAGTTACGTTGTGACGTTTGGTAGCACACAAAGTGTTCCTCCGGTATTCGGAAGTTGCATAATCTCATAGTCATAGGAACATGTATAAGTCATGAAGAAAGCAATAGCAATATATTAAATGATCGAATGCTAAGCTAACGGAATGGGTCAAGTCAATCACATCATTCTCTAATGATGTGATCCCGTTAATCAAATGACAACTCATGTCTATGGTTAGGAAACTTAACCATCTTTGATAAACGAACTAGTTAACTAGAGGCATACTAGTGACACTCTATTTGTCTATGTATTCACACATGTATAATGTTTCCGGTTAATACAATTCTAGCATGAATAATAAACATTTATCATGAAATAAATAAATAAATAATAATTTTATTATTGCCTCTAGGGCATATTTCCTTCACATATTTGGTTGCACGAGAGGCATAGTCGTCCCTCTTTTGAAAAGGAAAAAAAATTGTCAGCTACCTATTTAGTTTTGAAAATCTCAACACGAGGTATCCAATGGAGAAAACGGTTCAAAATTTGGATGCATAGTTTAAGAGGTAAAACGTTTTGAATAAACAGATCTATGTAAAAAAAAGAGAACTCTAGGGTTTTGACAAGACGCACATGCAGTGCGCCATTTGTCGTAACTTTTTTTGAACATCAGTACAGACACAAGCGCTCATATACACGTGCGTACACTCATCCCAATGAACACACACACGCACATCCTATCCCTACGAGCAACTCCGAAAGACTGAGCCGGCATATCATCTTAAGATTTACAAAGTCACCGTAGGCGTCTCGTCGTCGACGGGAACTCGACGAGCTGGGAGTGACATTTACAAAGAATGCTCCGTAATAAGTGATTTATTTTTGTGCTTGGGAGAGACTAGGGCCAGAACTTTGTGGGCCTATGGTAATATGGCCCAGCCGTCCTGTGGGTTATCCATTCACCTCATACAGCTAAGAAAATTGCCTAGAAAATACAGCCAAAAAAAATAATCACGTAAAAAAAAGGGTTTTATAAAAAAAACAATAACAGAAGAAAGGGCCGGGCATGACGGCTAGACCTAGATCGCACACCCTATCCCGATCTCCTCGCCGCCGCCGCCGGCCGCCAGTCCTCGTCCGACAGCGCCAGCTTCGATCAGCCCAAGGAATAAGTCCTGTCGTAGGCATTACTCTATGTTTCTCTTTTCCATTTGGTGTGTATTCATTATTTGTTTCTCTAGATATTGTGGAATAATCTCTTCTGTAACATCAGGAGAAGATCAAATACTATGATCTAATTCGTGGTCTCCGTTTTGTAGGAAGTGAAAAGAATTAAAATGAAGGCACGGCAGTTCCTGAATGTGGTGATGCGGAGGTCCGGCGGTGGCAGCCTGTACACGGTGAGCCGCATCAAGCCCGGGGAGCAACTCTTCTACCCATCCACGGCGGAAGCGCAGGCGGCAGCAGCAACTCAATCCAAGGACGAGAACACGTCGCCGCCGTCATCACCCGTTGTTGCCCCGAAGATGCCACCGCCCAGGCTCAGATTCGAACGTACCGCGTAGACGGCCCAAGGCTCGATTTTTTGCCCTTCTACGGACGCGGCGGCGGCGGCGATGGTAAGATCCTCTCCATGGACTCGGCAGGCAACACCGTGCTCTGCGACGCCGGAAGCTGCTCCGTCCAGCCCGTTGCCTGCCTCAACGAACCCAAGGGGGACAGCCCCGTCTCCTTCTCCATCACTCATGCGGAGACCTCCCGTCAGGCCTTGTACGTCATGGACAGGGTTCCCGCCGCCCGCAATGCTTTCAACTTCGAAGCCCTCATCTACGGCAAGAAATGCTGGGAGTGGCGGCGGCGGGTACGTCAACGACGCAGCCTATGACAGTGCACGGCCGTCCAGTCCTACATGCTGCTGGGTGATGGCTCGACCATCTGCGTGTCCTCCGCTGGGCTCATCGGCACCTACTGCTTCGACACCGCTAGCTGCGCCTGGCAAAGGGCTGGCCGCTGGACCCTGCCGTTCCATGGACGGGCAGAGCATGTCCCTGAGCTTCGCAACCTCTGGTTCGGCATGGCCGGCAACAATGCCAACAACTTGTGCGCATTGGACCTCTCGAACCTTGGTAGGGCTCCCAAGTTGCTGCATGACTGGCAGGTCCTTGACACGCCTCATGGATGGGTGAAGACAGGGGGTAGCCTGCTGTACCTTGGCGCCGGCAGGTTTTGCATCTTTGGAAAATTTGACACCGGGGAGCAAGACGCACAACAGGACAATCCGAGCAACACGGCGGCTGTGCTCACCGGTGTGGAGGTGGTCGACGGAGAATCATCTGAACTCCAAATAATCAAGCACAAGTCCTTTGTGAGCTATGTCGGCATCCAGTGTGTTCTTTAACTCATCAAGACTATGTTCGGTTAATCCTCTCCCATGGTAATGAGAGGGGATTTATGGGGGTTCTAACTTGCGGATTTCATTATGCGCAACCCCTTTCAATCTCCACCAAACTGAACGGAACAAGCCCTAATGTTTAGGGGAGAAAATACGCTGACAACATGCCCCCTTCTACTTTGCAGCAACCAGCTCAACATAAAAAGTGGCCCAATCTGAATCGTCGTCGGAATAGGTATAGGCAAGGTAATTAAGTAGCACCGGTAAAGTATCATGTGCATCCAACCATTTGGTGCACCCGGTTTTAAAAAAACTCTTGTTTATGAATGTTGGAAAATTCTTGGAAAGATTATGTTATAGTAGCAACACAAATATATCATTCCATGAAATTTCGTATGCAAATCTGTAACATAGTATTACAAACAAAAATGTTCCAAACCATAAAATTCATATTAGAATTAATACACCACTGCAGAGGACCTAGGAAGAAATAGATTTTTTTTACAACTGGTCCTTCCTTTTTGTAGATTTGACTCGAAACCATACAAGAGGAATGCAATTGAGTCATATCGCATATAGGACTCCGAACCGTACAAGAGGATTAGTTCATTGTTTTAAATAGCGTGCTATAGCATTTAGAGAGGTTCTATGCTAAGGGACTTTGGTCGTAACACATATCAAATGTTTTAAATAGCGCAATATAGCGGCGCTAAATCATTTAGAGAGGTTCTGCACAAAGGGATTTTGGTCGTAACAGACGAACAACCGTTTTAAAGAGCGCACTATAGCGTTTATAGAGGTCCACTGCTAGGAGGCATAGCTCGCTATTTAAATATATGACTGAGTCATATCGCACGCGTAACCGGTGAGGTCAATGTCTTTGACACAAATCTTGCCAATGATGGGCAAGGGGATAAGAGCCTTGCATGGAGGTTCAAGATGGCACGCTGTAAGCATAATTTTTAGCATTGTAAGCATTTCCTTTGTTGATCTCCAGCTTCTATCTCCAGCTTAGATGGAGGGATGAAACGCTGAATCAACAAGCCATCTCACATACTCTAGAGAGATTTTTTTTGAAAGATCCAACATGTCGCTGGCATTTCATTGATAAGCAGGAAGCAGTGGAAAAAACATAAGGTGGTTTGTGGATCCGGTGGATCCGAGGGCTTGCCACAGACCGGTAGTCCTCGAGTGACGGGGAACACTAAGGTTTACATCTCATGGTGGTTCCCCGAAGGGGCTCTCGATGCAGGTGGCACCCGCGGTTCTTCATAGCTCGATGCAGTCTCTGACCCTTCTGATGATGTTGGATCCCACCGGGGTGCATTTTCTGAAGGTGGCATCGTTCCTTTCCTGCCAAATCTTCCAGCAGGCGAGCAGAAGAATCGTGTTGATGCCTTTTCGCCATCTGGGTGCGGCCTTATCCAGGGCGTCGAGCACTATAGTTGAGTGCTGGAGATGTTGCCATCTTGCGTCTGGGCTAGCGGGGCGCAGCCCGACCATGAACTGATTTCTCCCAGACGAACTTTGCCATTGGGCACTCCCAGAACAGATGCTTGGAGGATTCTAGGTTTAGAGTGCACAGCTGACAGAAGTACTCGTTCTTCCATCCCCGGCGTTGGAGCCCGTCGTTGCGCCATAGCCTGTCTTGCATCATGAGCCATGCAAACATCTTGATCTTCCCCGGTGCCCATGCGCTCCAAATTATGTTGCCGAACTCCGAGTACGTCATGCCCTGGAATTGCATCCGATAGGCTGACCTAGTTGAGTATTCGCCCGTCCGCTCTAGGATCCATCTGATGGAGTCGGGGGTGCCTTGAAGCAGTGGGCTGACAGTGCCATGCAGCCGTCTGTGTAGGGCAAGAACATCGGCGATAAGATGCTCAGTGCAGCCGTGGGCCAGGTCCTTGATCCAGGTGTCATCTACGAGTGCCTCCCTCACTGCCCTGTTCTTTCTCCGTGTGTGCCGGGCTAGCTGCGGGAATTGCTGTGTGAGAGTGCCCGGCCCCAACCAGTGGGAGTGCCAGAAGGACGCAGTCGCGCCGTCTCCGATGCTAACCGCTGTTGCCGCCGTGAAGAGGGAGAGATCGTCCTCATTTCAGGGTAGGGCCGAACCCACCCATGGCCGCTCCAGGTGGCGCCAGGCAAGCCAGGGCCAACGCAGGTGGAGAGCCCGTCCGAACCTTGACAGGTCAGGGATTCCAAGGCCGTCATTTGCCGTTGGGGTGCATACCGCTGCCTAGCTGACCTTGCAACTTGCGCCGGAGATTTCCTCATTTTGCTTCCAAAGGAAACGGCGTCGGCACTTGTCTATTTCTTTAAGGATCTTCTTTGGCACTCGCAGCACAGTGATGGCGAAGGTAGGCATGGCACTGAGGACCACCGAACTAGCACGCGCCGCCCTGCGATGTGAATTAGGTTTCTCTTCCATCCCGCCAATCGGGCCTTGATTCTTTCTATTATGAATTGCAAATGCACTAGTCGAAGTCGACCGGTGAGAAGCGGCAGGCCCAGATATTTGATTGGGAAAGGGGCGATGGATCCGCCAAAGTTACGCAGCACCTGCATGAGGTCAATGCCGCTGCAGCTTATCGGCGACGCCGTGGATTTTTTGGTGTTTATGCATAACCCTGTTGCTTGTCGGAATTGCCGTAGAATTGCCGTAGGATGCCTGCCAAACCTCCTCCTCTGAGAAGGGGTTATCCAGACCGGCTGCCAGCAGCGATGGCAGGTTGAGCGAGTCCCAGGCAATGGTGGTGTGCCTGACTGTCGCCGCCCCCAGGGAGGAGCTAAAATGGTCGTGGATGGCGCTGGCCTTGTCGCCGTGCGCCGTGGCGATGGAGCTATGCTTGTGGATGGCGTGGATGACATTCTTCTGCCTCCTTGAATTGGTTTTGGCCTGGAAGAAGGCTGATCGGGCATCACCCGCCCACAGCTAGGTGATGCGCGAGGCCTGGCGCTTTCTGGATCTCTCTATCGCGGCTAGGCTGAGGATGTGGAGCTTGAGTTTCTTCCGAAGAGCGAGCTCGCCGCTAGAAAGTTGTCTATGCTCTTGAGATGTATCAAGGCGGAGAACTATTTCGTTTGCGATCTGTAGCTGGGGCGGATGTTGCTGAAGAAGCCCTTTGCCCAGATTTTTAGATCCTTTGCCGCCCTATCTAGTTTAACGCGGATGTGCTTGAAAGCACAGGTAGAGTTGATGGGCCGATCCCATGCATGCTGCACCGTCTCGTGGAAGCAGGGGAACCGTGCCCAAAAGGATTCAAAACGGAACCGAGCCGGCCGTTGTGGTGCGGCCGCCGCGGCTAGCAGGAGAGGGCAGTGGTCAGAGCAGGATGTTGATGCGGCGTGCAGGAGGAATGTTGGGAAGAGAGTGTCCCAAGCATTGCTGCAGAAGAACTTGTCGATGCTGACAAGTGTTGGGTCTTCACGTTCGTTGCTCCATGTGAAGCGGCAATTTTTGCATCTGATCTCCCTGAGTCCTACGGTGTCGATCGCCGCACGGAATTTGCCCATCATTATACGGTTAATATTGCTATTGTTCTTGTCGATAGCCTTGTAGATGAGGTTGAAACCACCGTTTATGAGCCAAGGATCGCTTTGCGGGGGTGCCGTTCTAGCTAATTATGATAAGAACTCGTCTTTTCTGCTATCGTCGATGGGGCCATACACCGTAGTCAGCCAAAACTTTTCTGAGGATGCTCTCAAGGTGACGCGGGCGGTGATGGAGAAGAGGCCGATGGCATGCGATTGCAGGTCTACTACTGAGTTGTCCCAGAAGATTGCAGCGCCGCCCCTGGTGCCGGAGGTGGGGAGTACTACGCAGTCGGAGAGCCTTGCTTCGCCGACGTCCTTGACTAGGGGCCGGCTCCAGGCCTCGAGCTTAGTCTCCTGGAGGCAGAGGATAGCTAGCCTACGAGTTTCTGCCATTTCACAAACTACTGTGCAATGCGCCGGCGTGTTCAGCCCTCGGATGTTCCAGCTCATGATTGGGCAGATTGTGTCAATCATTGGGCACTTTGAAGCAGCTCCGGTGACTACGGGTTTCATTAAAAAGGAAGGAAAGGAACGGGTACGCCTCCTCACGGGCCGGGGGTTGTCGGCGGCCACCAATAGGCCCCAATATCCGCCGGCAGACGGCAATGCCACTACACCTACTACAATGACTACACGGATCTAGGCCTAGCTCAACCCAACCAAGCGCTGGGCGTCGCCGGAGTGGACTACAGTAGGGGTGCTCTAACATGGGGAAGGCCTGGCCTCTGGGGCCTCTCCGTCAGGGCCATGCATGCCGGCTGCCACCTGCAGCGCGGCCGGGTCGAGGTTGGTGATCCTGGCAATGGCTAGGATGTCGGTGTCGGTCAGCGGCTCGTTGAAACGCTTGATGAGGGCTTCGGCCGCCTTCGCGGTCATGGCCTCCTTGAGGCCTAGGATGCCGAAGCCGTGGATGATGCGGAGGGTCGCACGCTGGCTGACAGGGATCATGGAGGGGTTGCTGGCCTGCTGTGCACTCTGACAGGTCGCCGCTGGCCTGGGGCGCAGCGGGGTCTTGGAGCGGGGGGGGGGGTGCTGGAGGTGCCCGGCCCAGCACAGGGGCCTAGGTTTTGGAGAACAACTGCTTGGTCGCGTCCTTGATGCCGTCCACGCCGAGCTGCAGGTGGCAGACCTTGCTGGTCACGGCGCCAAGCTGCAGGGAGTGCGTGTCCGCCGGCGCCGGGGTGTGCCTGATGAGGGAGAGGGCAGGGCCCATGTCGATGCCGTCCGTGTCGCCCTCAGTGCCGTCCACGCGCTCGGTGAAGGAGAGGGGCTTGGTCACCTTTCTTGCAGCTGCCGTGTCCACAGCAGCGGCTCTTGGGTCTGGGCGGGGCGGTGGGGGTAGCTCTTTGCCAGCTTCCTCGAAGAACTCGGCCACCGGGTCTGCCTCTGCGGCCACCGCCGGTTGGGGTAGCGGGGGCGGCGGGGCGAGTAGAGGGTTGGCCGGAGGTGGGGCGGTCCCCGACGACTGACCGCGCTCAAGGCGCCTGGATCCGCCCACACCCTTCCCGCGCTGCGTAGCTTGGAGGTGGCCATTGCCCTTCCCATTGCCGTGGTGCTTGCCGGAGCTGTCGGCGCTGCTGCGGCACCCCCTGGGCGCCCCCTGACGATGACGGGAGCTGGGCGTGTGGCTGCGATGACGCTCGGGGGGCGGGTCGGCGGCCATCACAGCGTGCTCCTTGCCGCGGTCCCTCCCCAGCAGCGTGTCCTTCCATGACCGCCTCTGTCCCTCGCCGTCGCCGTCGTGATCTCGCCTGGTGCCCGCGGATGGCATGCCCTGGCAGCCCGTGGAAACCACCGGCGCCTGGGGGCGTGCCCGGCCCAAGACAGCGCTTGAGGGTAGCACCGCCTGCTGGGCGCCCGCGCCCAGGTCTTGCTCCGAGCGCCCGTCCTCAACCCCGTGCGTCCAGCCGCCGGCAGGAGGGCGGCGTGGGTACGGGCGATCGTCGTCGTCTTCATCGTCGGAGGGGAGCCCGCTCTGCCCCTAGTGGGATGAATGCGGGGACAGGGGGCCCTAGTCCTCGATGCGGTCGATGTGCACCAGGACGTCCCAACGGAGCAAGGACGGTGGCGCGCGACGGCGCGGCTCGGCGGCGAGAAGCCGTGCATCTCATCCACCCGGCCCGCGCCCCACGCGTGCTTCCAGAGCGTCCGCATGGTGGGGATGTGGTGCAGCTCCCACACCCACACCCAGACGGCGAACGTCTTCTTGTCGGCCCGCTCGAAGGTGCGGCTGTCCAACCGGTCGATGATGACCTGGTCGCCGAGCGCGTCCGCCGCCCCCTTCAGGGTCCATAGCTGCATGGGCAGCTTCTCGAGGACAACGCACACGTGCAGCATCTAGGTGGCGTGCACCGCGTGCGTGTCTTCACGCCAGGGCTCCAGGAGGAACTGGACGCCGTCCACCGAGATTGAGCCCTGGCGCACGACCAGGTCCTTGTGGGCGGGCAGGTGGAAGTGGACGAAGAAATCTTCTGGGTACCAGATTTGAGAGCGTGACCGCCCCTTCCTCCAACCCCGCATCGCTGGCCACTCCGGCCGCGGCGGCCACCTGCCGTAGCTGCCCCCCGCTCCTGGGGCGGCCGCCCTCCTCCATGCCTTCCTCTGCCTCCGCCCGGGATCCCGGGTTGCCAACGGCCGGCCTTGAATGCCCCTCCCTTGCGGGCCTGGATCTGTCCGCCGGTCTCTCCGAGGTAGCTGCCACCCAGTCGCCCCGGGCCGCGCGAGAGGCGGGTTCGCCGCCACATATCCCGTAGTGTGGGATGGCCCCCGTTGACGCCTCCCCCTCGGACCGGAAGGCCAAGCCGAGTATCCCCCGTTCGGGTAGCAGTGCCTTAGATCCATCATCATAGCGTCGTCCCCCTTGCCAGATCTGGCCACCATGGACATTGATGAGCCCTCCGACGGCATTCAAGGGGGATGGGAGCTGCACCTTTCCCGCAAAAGCAAGCGGGCGCTCCGAGCCTCAGCGGTCCGTGCACTGCCCCGCCGCGTGCCTCCTCTCGGACCGCGGTCCGGCCGTGGCGCCGCCCCGGGGCGCAAGGCCTTCCTGAGCAGATTTAAGGGGCTCTGCTTCCGCTGTTTGAGCTCCAGCCACCGCCGCATAGATTGCCACGACCCCCTACACTGCATCATCTATAGAAGGCCAGGCCACTACGGCAAAGAGTGCCCGCAGAGCGTGCGGAACCGGCGCGGCAATGGCTCGGCGCGCGACCGCCTGAGCTCGGGCGCGGCCCCCCGCCCTGTTCGCGAGCTCCTAGTCTTCCCCGACCGCTCCACCGAATCCACTTCTTGTCGCCGCAGTTTACCATGGAAGTTGGGTGGAGGAAGAGGAAGGCAAGCCACATACATCGCTTGTTGCCAATGGAGCGAATACACTATTGCAGGAATGACCAGCAGTAGCGGGTGCTAAAAGCCAATCAATGGTAGGTGATACGTCTCCAACGAATCTACTTTTCCAAATACTTTTGCCCTTGTTTTGGACTCTAACTTGCATGATTTGAATGGAACTAACCCGGACTGACGCTGTTTTCAACAGAACTGCCATCGTGTTATTTTTGTGCAGAAATAAAAGATCTCAGAATGACCTGAAAATCCACGGAGACACGTTTTGGTATTAATAAAAAATATTGGTGAAAGAATCAGCATTAGGGGGCCCACACCCTGTCTACGAGGGTGCAGGGCGCGCCCCCTGCCTCGTGGCGCCCTGGGACTCCACCAACCTCAAGCCCAACTCCATACATTCACTTTCGGGGAGAAAAAATCGGAGAGAAGGATTCATCATGTTTTACGATACGGAGCCGCCGCCAAGACCTAATCTTCCTTGGGAGGGCTGATCTGGAGTCCGTTCAGGGCTCCGGAGAGGGGAATCCGTCGCCATCGTCATCATCAACCATCCTCCATCACCAATTTCATGATGCTCACCGCCGTGCATGAGTAATCCCATCGTAGGCTTGCTGGACGGTGATGGGTTGGATGAGATTTACCATGTAATCGAGTTAGTTTTGTTAGAGTTTGATCCCTAGTGTCCATTATGTTCTAAGATTGATGTTGCTATGACTTTGCTATGCTTAATGCTTGTTACTAGGGCCTGAGTGCCATGATTTCAGATCTGAACCTATTATGTTTTCATGAATATATGTGAGTTCTTGATCCTATCTTGCAAGTCAATAGTCACCTACTATGTGCTATGATCCGGCAACCCCGAAGTGACAATAATCGGGACCACTCCCGGTGATGACTGTAGTTTGAGGAGTTCATGTATTCATTAAGTATTAATGCTTTGGTGCGGTTCTCTATTAAAAGGAGGCCTTAATATCCCTTAGTTTCCAATAGGACCCCGCTGCCACTGGAGGGTAGGACGAAAGATGTCATGCACGTTCTTTTCCATAAGCACGTATGACTATATTCGGAATACATGCCTACATTACATTGATGAACTGAAGCTAGTTCTGTGTCACCCTGAAGGAAATATGCCCCTGAGTATTTGATACTTGTTCGGTTGCTAAAATTAGTAACTCGAAACAGGAGTTACAAAATAGACAGAGACTAGTTGAGGGTGAAGTGACGATGTGTGTTGGAAATGGTTCCAAGATTGATATGATCATCATCCCGTGTGTTGGAAATGGTTCCAAGATTGATATGATCATCATCACACATTCCCTATAATTTTGGGATTAGTGTTAAACCTAAATAAATATTATTTGGCGTTTGCGTTGAGCATAAATATGATTTGATCATGTTTATTGCAATACGGTTATTCATTTGAAGTCAGAGAATAATTGTTGTTCTGTTTACATGAATAAAACCTTCAATGGTCATACACCCAATGAAAATAGTTTGTTGGATCTCGATCGTAGTGATAGACATATTCATAACTAGTAGAATGCCCGTGCGTTGCCACGGGCTTCTGAAATATCTTGGTGAAGTTATATAAATATAATGTATGCTAAATTTCACAGGTAGAGATAATATAACACGATCACAATTGTATAAAAATTGAAGTCCACTAAAAATGGAAAATTGACAATATATACATATAAAGTGACGATTCAACTAAAAACCATGTCTGGCAAGCTATCTAAAAAAGGCATCGAGCGCTCCAGAATTTTCCTCGAGAAGCTGTTGGCAGGCAGCGACGGAGCTGAGGATTATCCCTCCACACAGTGGCGTAGCTAGGATTTTAGGTCAGGATGGTCCAATGGACATAATTTTTCTGTACTACGAATGCAAAATATCCACATACTGGTATATGATTTGCCAAAAGCACATATTAATAGGGTCTTGCAAAGCACACAAAAAATCATGGTTTAGGTCCTAAATTTTCCCAAAAGAAAATAACACACCTTATTTGTCGGGAAGGTCTTGCTTATAACATTCTCATTTACTCTGAAGAAAGCATATCACTTAATGTATGTGATGCAATGTCTTCGGTTCTCTTCATTTTTCAACAATTATACAATAAAAGGAATTTCAGTTTACCAATTGTCAGTTCAAATGAACTCATGTAATCATTGAGCTCAACTTATCAATTCCAAGTTGCGAAAAACTTTAAAGTTTGCACTCATGGCTAAACTTGTTCAAACTATAAAGGTGAAATTATATTTTACCTAAGGGATTTGGAAATCATACTTCGAATTAGAAGAGATGTGAAGTCCGTGGAGAAGTGGAGCTCCTTCCTTAACCGATGTGGCGATGTGCGCGGCCTCCGGGCTCTGGTGCATAGTCTACCTCCGCCCTGCATCTTGCTAGTGCCGCCGGCCAGCTGGCCGCGGGTCGCTGGCTCACCGGTCGGCGATCACCGCCTTGCTAGATGCTAGGGCTTCTGTATCTTTGAGATTGGCTAATCTTGTGTCGCCCTGCGTCGGTTCGAGTCTTCTAGCGGTTCAGCGTGCGACGAGAAAAAAATTCGGAGGATTGTACGAGCTACTCTCTCTGTTCGGAAATACTTGTTGGAGAAATAGATGTATGTAGACATATTTTAATTATAAATACATCCATTTTAATTCATTTCCGCGACAAGTAATTCCGGACAGAGGTAGTAAAAAGGAGAGGAAACGAACGATCTGATCGTGCAGACATGGTCCTGTTCGTGACTTGTTGGATTTGGGCTCAACCCAACTCTTTTTTCACATATTGTAGCGAGGTAATGGGCCGCATCACAGGGTGGTCCATGGACCACCCTGGCCACCCCCTGTGGCTACGCCACTGACTCCACAGCCAGTCCACTCTCTGAACTTCATCCACTCCCCTGCCTGTGTCGCCCTCCTCTTCCCCGCATCACCGCCGGCCGCCGGCCTCCGCCCTCACCCCCGCTGGTCGCCGGCCTCCGCCCTCACCCCTGCAGCTGCCGGCCTCCGTCCTCACCTCCCACTGCCGCGCCCTCTCATCCCCTCCCCTGTTCTCATCAGAAAAGAGAAGTGGCAGATCGAGAGATCAGGCAGCGGCCAGTCCACTCCTCTCGCTCGGTCGCGGAGTTGCTCCCAACGGGCCACCCGGACCCATCCGTCCTCGAGCGTCTCCTCCGCCTGCTCGCCTCCAGCGGCGTCTTCTCCGAGCACACAGGCGATGGCAATCGGAGGCGGTACACGCTGACTGCCCTGAGCACTTCGTGCGTGCCCATGCCGGCGTCCCCGCCCACACCTACTACGGCCAGTCCACGCCGACGGCGGTCAGATGCAAGCACAACCGGCTCCCTCTCTCCCACCGCCGCCCCCTCCCATCCCCTTCCTCCACTCATCCGACGACGTGGACTGGGATTACAGGTTCACTGGCATTTGCAGTGTATTGACATTGTCATTGTGGTTTCAGTAGAAATGACCTTCTTCCTAATTAGTAACAGAGATCAAAGTTAATATATTTGTGATATTTTCGTGTAATATTATTGTTTGCAATGAGACTACTCGGGAATACAGAGTACTGCGTTTTTTTATAACTGAAGAGGGAGTATAAATCGTCCAGTGAGTACAGTTTTGATTGAGTATAAAGATGACAACCTACTATGATATTTTAGCAGGCATCATATTCGCGATGGTCTGCAAGCTATCATTATTGTCATATGTGATATTTGATTTTAGTGGTGCCATTTTTGTTCCCCTTATAAAAGCTGTGATGTGCCGATTGATAGTTTAATAGTTGTTTCACTTGGCAGGCCAGAAGGTGGTTTACAATATTTTTGTTATATTCTAGTAATACTGAAAAATGCCCACATCACAGCTTATGCAGAGAGCAAGTGATCATTGTTCTTTCTCCCGTCTGTCCTAATCGCTAATTCACTGGAATCTTAATGTGCAGACTGATACAGAAGCAAAGTGTTTCAAGGCACATAAATCCAATGATGAGAGTGGTAGTTTCAGAAAAGATGCTGAAGCTGATTCAAGAAATGCTACTAAGGCTGTTGATCAAAATCCTCCACCACCAAAGCAAGGTTTCATCCATGTGAGGGCAAGAAGGGGTCAAGCAACTGACATCCATAGCCTTGCAGAAAGGGTCAGTTCAATGCACAATTTTCAGTTTTGACTATTCTGAATGTATTCTTTTTGAATTTGTGATTCTTATACACTCCATGGATACACATTCACACTCCCCATTACAGAAGCTACAAATCTGGTCGCTGAAAGTCTACTTTTTTTGACGGGCACGGCATGAGAAAATAACCAAGCGGATGAAAATTCTCCAAGACCCTGTAAAATTTCGCAACTTGCAAAGTCTCAAATTCGAGGCAATATTATTATTACTTGACTTGTAGTATAAACATAATAAAGGTCAATTGGTAACATCGAAATATAGAGATCTGTACAAGAACACCGAAGAGCACCAAATTATATGTAGCATAAGAGTAAATCCCTGTCATATATAAGAGCGGACTTCAGCCTGTAAGGACTTCCTTACAGACGATGTTCTTCATCGAGGTTTGTAAGGACAAGGCAGGTCTTTCTCGCTTCTTTGATTTACTGCTTTGCTTCTTGCCATTCTCCTTCTCCTTCTCCTTCTCAATGAGGATCTTTATGTTTCTCTTCGCGGTGGCTCGAGACAATGCGACATAGAGTTGACCATGAGAGAACACCGGATTAGGTAGGTACACGCCAACAATCGGAATCGTCTGTCCTTGAGCCTTGTTAATCGTCATAGCAAAGCTAAGCCTTACAGGAAATTGCTTCCTCTTGAACTTGAATGGAAACATGTCGTTGTCAGACGGGCATAGGGGTATTCGAGGAAGGAAAACCCTCCTACCCGTGTGTTGTCCAATCACGATTTCTGCGTTGATGGCGTTCCTCTGGAAACCTCGCACCACAAGCCTTGTCCCGTTACACAGACCATTAGCCGGATCAATGTTCCTCAGAAGTATGACAGGGCAGTTGAGCTTCAATTTGAGTGCATGCGGAGGCAGACCGTTGGGAGTCAATCCATTAAGGAACTCGGGAGCGTAGTAGCCATATGGGTCGTCCTCTGCACTGTCAAAGCTATGGTAGATTACTTCTTCTCCCCGAAAACATTCTACCAAGCGTATGTTTATCTTGTCAACGTTGTCGTTCGTGGTAGAGAGGATTGCGCGAGAAGTCATGTAATTCGGATCAGACATGTTGTCATGTAGTCTCGGAAACACATGGTCAATCAGCTTCTCTAGGTCGTCACCCTCGCCTGTAGACGGCACACAAATATCTTCAGGGAGTCGTATGTTTCCTTGATCGTCAACTTCCTCGGTGCCATTGCCTACCCTTAGCAAGTAATCCGCAAACCAGGTGTCATTATGAGCCCTCATGTTGGTGACGAGCCTTAGCTGGCGCATACCCTTCCAGAGATGTGAACATCAGAGGGTTGCATCGATTATCTGATCCCGGGATCCTCTCCTGACGACCGGAAGCACCTGCCTAAAGTCCCCGTCAAACACAACAGTTTTACCTCCAAAGGGTCGGTCCCGTCTTCCCATGATGTCGCGCATGCTGTTGTCCAGTGCCTCGAGCGCTTGTCGCTTAATCATGGTGGCCTCGTCCCATAGTATCAATGAGGCCATCCTCAGTAGCTTGGCGGTACCACTCTGCTTCATGAAGGTGCATGAGGCGCCGTCGTCGCAGCTCAGTGGGATCTTGAACCTCGAGTGGGCAGTCCTACCTCCATGCATGATAGAAGCCGCGACGCCCGACGTCGCGGTAGCGATAGCGATGCTTCCCTTGCTTCGAACCTTGGCGAGTAGCGCCCTGTACATGAAGGTCTTCCCTGTACCTCCCGGCCCATCAACAAAGAACACCCCCATCACCACGTTCAACTGCAGCTAGTATCTCGTCGTATGCAGCCATCTGCTCCAAGTTTAGCGACGATGCCAATTTAGTGTCGTTGATGTCAAAATCGACGGTGGATTCCTCCATCACCTCTCTGGCCTCGCCCTCGGTTGGGTCGAACACATCATCAATGCTTGGAAGAGCGAAATCAGCTATGTCTTTGCCCATGGACTGCAACATACCCCTAATGTCAAGCAACATCATCTGCTCCACCTCAATCGGGCATGTGTGTGATCGGCGATAGTCATCAGACATAGGCTCGAAGTGCCTATCCCATAAATCACGCACGTCGCCCGGCTCATAGTGCACCAAAATTGTTGCAAAGAGCCTCCTGAGCGAATATGGCATCGCCCACTGCTGTGCCTCGGTAAGACAATCGTCGAGCGTGTTATCTGCCTCGATGAGTCCCAACCTTTCGGCAGCCTCTCTAAAGCTCCCGCATTTCCTACCGTCCATGGTGAGCAGGTCCTCATAGGATGTCTTGCCAGCAACATAGTTTAGCAGCACACGCAGATAGTATCGCTCCCCCTCGGCAGGATTGGCAGACACAATTCGACCTATCTGATAACGCTCCACCCGCTCTTTCCAATACTTCTTACCCTTCTGCCATGTGAACCTTCTAGGAAAATCCTTGTACAATATATTCCTAGCCCACTGGTGGTTTTGGTTAGCTTTGAAATACTTTGTCAACATGGATTTGGAAGCATTGTCAGAGGCGACTACGTTGGTCAAGTGAGCTTGCTCATTGAATGCCATCCTGTGCATATTCGGGAGATGAAGAGGCAACTATAGGACAGGCGGGTCATTGGCACACAAGGGGAAGCCAAATATCCTCCACATCGCCTTTGGAGGAGTAACCCACCTCGCGTCTACGCATCTTTTGATCTCATCAATGTTACCATCGGCATCGGGCTGGTCGATGCTGAAAGAAGCCCTATCATGGCCCTTGTATATGTACTTGTAAAGGTATTTGACGGCCTTTATGCTGGAGCAAACCTCAACGTTGATGTGGCAATTGAACATCCGCAGAAGGTAAGGGTTATACGGCACAACCCATCTGTTGTCCAACATTTTACCCTGGACCTTAGCCTGCTGACCATCATCTCGACGACGATAAACTGGGTATGAGTCCTTGCCCTGTGCCGTGTTTTCATTGAACGGCCGCGGGTATCTGCACTTGCACTCGTTCTGTTGCATGCACACACTTTTGGGGTTGAGAGCAGCGCATGGTCCGTGCATCATATGTTTCACTACTAAGGCGTGGAGTTCAGGATACTTCTGCTTGTCTGGGAGCTCCCTAGAAATGAGTCGGTCGTACTGCTCCGGAACGACAAGCTTATAGGCAGAATCCATGATCAACAAAAAGTGTGCGTGGGGGAGGCCCCTCTTCTGGAACTCGACTATGTATACATGTGCGACAACAACACCCAGGATATTCTTCTTGAACAACATCTCTTTCATAGCCTCTAGCTTGCCATGGAACACACGAGCCACAAGATCAGGTCGGTCTTGCGCTATCTGACCAGGAAGCAACTGATTCGTTATCTCTTCCCAGTTAGGGTTGCAGGTCATGGTCAAGAAGATGTCAGGCTTCCCGTAGGTATGGACAATTGCCATGGCATCCATATATCTCCGTTTCATGTCGCTGTCGCCACCTGGGTACGTTCCAGGGAGAACAATCCTTACTCCAACAGCGCTTGCTCGGGTCTCCCCAGATGTAATTGCATCAACAACTCCCTTATATAGGTTGGCACGGATCGTTGTCTGGTTCTTCCTGTACCATTTCAACCTACAACTCTCAATCTTGATGTACATGTCCACCCCCCATTGCTGGAGCAATCGTGCTCCACAGAGTATGGGATTGAATATACCATACTATTGCATGCACACATTTTTGGGGTTGAGAGCACCGCATGGTCCATGCATCATATGTGTCACTACTAAGGCGTGGAGTTCAGGATACTTCTGCTTGTCTGGCAGCTCGGCAGAAATGAGTCGGTCGTACTGCTCCGGAACGACAAGCTTATATGCAGAATCCATGATCAACAAAAAGTGTGCATGGGGGAGGCCCCTCTTCTGGAACTCGACTACGTATACATGTGTGACAACAACACCCAGGATATTCTTCTTGAACAACATCTCTTTCATAGCCTCTAGCTTGCCATGGAACACACGAGCCACAAGATCAGGTCGGTCTTGCGTTGTCTGACCAAGAAGCAACTCATTCGTTATCTCTTCCCAGTTAGGCTTGCAGGTCATGGTCAAGAAGATGTCAGGCTTCCCGTAGGTATGGACAATTGCCATGGCATCCATATGTCTCTGTTTCATGTCGCGGTCGCCACCTGGGTACGTTCCAGGGAGAACAATCCTTACTCCAACAGCGCTTGCTCGGCTCTCCCTGGATGTAATTGCATCAACAACTCCCTTATATAGGTCAGCACGGATCTTTGTCTGGTTCTTCCTGTACCATTTCAACCTACAACTCTCAATCTTGATGTACATGTCCACCCCCCATTGCTGGAGCAATCGTGCTCTACAGAGTATGGGATTGAATATACCAGGTCGTGTCTGTAGCATGTAACAGTAGTAGTCTCTCACGGAGATGCATAACCTGCTATTCCCCTCTGCATATGGATGAGTAATGCAGACATTAGGATTCATACGAGAACTATACAATTCATCTAAACGACAGAATACACATAAGGCTTACCTGCATCCTGATCATCATCATCATCATCACGTCTACCTCTTGGTTGTTGCACAACCGGCCAAGGGACATCACGTTTAGGTAGTTTCAGATGCCAACCGAGCTCACCCCTTGGGTAGAATAATGGGTAAGAGAGCGGGTCATACGAGCCAGACGTCACATGTATACTGTGCCTCTAGTTGTCGTTCCCGCAAAGTGTAATCCTTCGATCAAACCTCTTCGCTAGGTCAGTGCCCTCCACCCAAATTGCAGAGACCTCCGATGATAGATGTCTATTATACTTCCTTTGATCTAGTCTCTGGTCCGTGTTGAGGTCTATCCTATAATCGTCGAGGTTGTCCCTGTGGGCACCCAAACTCCTAAACTACCGGGAGTATGGGTTTTCCTTGAGTATGTCCACTAACTTTCTGACGACATTATGATCTAATTGCTTGGTGGCAGGCTGGCGATGGGTTAGGCCTGGGTCATCATCGTAGAAGTACAACTGTAGATGCTCTGGACGGGATGTTGTCCCGAAGGAATGAATGTTGTGGTAGATGGTGCCGTGCGCCCGGAAGGTGTACACCCCAGACTTCATGTTTGTGTAGCTTTCATCCGGGCCGACGCCGAGCGTTGTGAAGGAGAAGTGGCCGTTGAAGAACCGTATGTTCTCCTGAAAATGCCTAGAGTCTGCATCCGTGCTAGACCAAAGCCTCATTAGCTCCGGGATGGGCTCCGGTTGCTTCAGCTTGATCTGCCCACTGCGACAACAGAATCCCGGGGCCTCGGACACAAACTTCTTGGCCTTGCAGTGGTCGCAGTTCGCGGCGTGCTTGAGGATGTGTGTACTGTCGGGGAGGTTGGAGTACACATAGTCCAACGGATCATGGTCGACATAGGTATTGTGACTTGAGTCTTCCAATTCGTCGTGCTCCATGTCATCAACAACCGAGCCTGCAAACAATGTTTCTAATTAATGTGATACTCCCAACATGTGGATCTTGCTCAAGCTGGTGTAAATACCTTCACCAGCAAACATGTAATACTCATCGTCGAAGAGGTTGTCAGGGTTGGCATTATCATTCATGAGACCACTAAGGTAAGCGTCCATGTCGTCTGCGCAGGTGCCGAATCAATAAATGAGGGTTCAGTGTCAAGGGATGCAAGGAGAGTAAGGACGGGAGTGTTACCTTCACTCCTGATCGTGTACTCCGGCGTGCTAGATGAGGTTGAGGCACCGTGTGCTTCAAGTACGGTTGGTTGTCCCATTGAGCTCATTTTTGGTATGGAGATGGTCCTGGCGGTTGGGGTCTTCACCCTACTTGCAAAGCTTTCATTACGACGATCTAGCAGAGCCTTCCTCTCACCACGTGGCACCTGCGTACATGATTTTCGCTTGCCAATCTTCTCCTGATGCTTCTTCACCGCCATACCTCCCTTGCAAGCTCGCTCTCTCGTCCTAAGCTGAGCTCTGGACTCATGCCTCTTCTTGTCAGCTGCACTATCCGCTATTGTTAGCGGATCACTGTTTGTTGGTCGACACTTTTTAGGTGATCATCGTTTTCGATGAGGTCGCCGTCTACAGCACCGTCACCAAAGGTTCTACTTAGGTATGCACCTGCAACATTTTTGAATTATCATAAATAACTGTTGAATGATTAAAAAATGAAAGCTGATTGCTGATGGGACAACTACCATCCGTTTCAGTGTTGCGAATGTATGTGGGGGACGACATGACGGTAGGAGCATAATCTATGTGTTCACCATGGGATTGTTGCAGGATCCAACATGACGATATTATCGTCCATTGTACTGCAACTGTAGGCGGCTACACCGATACGGAGAAAGTAAATATTTGTTTAATGCATACGAACAAAAGATGTGGAGTACACATGCGAGAAATACCGTAAGTTTTGAAGGTGTGACCGCATGTGCTTGCCGCAGCTAAGGTTGCTAAATCAGGACGAGGCATCGCAATGGATTTAGCACACGGGGTGTTCCGCATAGCTTTCTCCCGTTGTCGGCGCTGAGCACTCATCTCCCCTTTCTGCTCTGGTGTCAAGCTATCTTGATGTTTCTGATCTGTCTCACGTCTTTGCGTGTTTATTTGTTCCTTCTTCTCCTTGTAAGTGGCTCGCCTCTTTGCATTTATAATATCGCTTTGCTGTTGTGATAAGACATGACCAGTGTTTGTGTCGTCTTGTGTCTTCTTCTGATAAACTGCTCGCCTCTGTGCATTTATATTTTCTCTTTGTTCTCTTGTGTCATGTTGTTTCTTCTTCTGGTAAGATTCCCGTCTGCGTGTGTTCAACTTATCGATCTGTTCTTAGTACCCTTCATCTTCTTTTTTTCTTTTTATAAGCTGCTCTTCTCCGTGCGTTCTTGGCATCCCGGGCCCTTGTAGCTGGATCTGTTATTGTACACATGTATATACACATTAGCATCTGAACCAGAACATTCAAGATAAATGATCTCACGGTTGACTGGAGCTACAGGTTAATCGTATTTACCGCTACAATCATGCACCATGAGGGCTACAATATATCAATGATAAACAAACCAGATTACGAGCAAGTGGACCGCGAGATATACCTGGACTCCCTTTGGGGAGTTCTATGGTTTCAGCAGAGGGGATTGTAGCTTCATGTATAACCAGGCCGCTCGACGGTTGTGGGTCAGATGCAATGGCATCTGAAATATTATTCAAATTAGTAAAAACCAATATCAGAGGCATTTAAACCTTGCTGATGAGTTATACCTGGACTCCCTTTGGGGAGTTCAATGGTTGAGGGAGATGGTATTATTGCTTCACGAATAAACAGCCGCTCGATGGTTGTGGGGCACATCCCATGGCTTGCAAAAAGGGATTTTTCAAATTAGTAGAAACCAATCTTGAAATCAAATTACTAAAAACCAATATTTTTCAAATTCCATATACCTGGACCCTCGCTCGGGAGTATATCAACATTGGTGATATCACCAAGAGGGCGTCGGAGGTTATTTTTTGCCTCCATTTGTCTTTGTCGGTGTTGCTTATAAAGATTCACCCTTTCCCACCGAGAACCAAACGGGGTCAAGTCATTTGAGGACATCACTGTCACAGACAACTATCATTGGGAAAACAGATCAACAAGTACCGTCTACTATATTTAACATACTTTAACCTACAATATCTCAGACCCATTAACATCAACCATTTGGAAAGCCCATGTCTCAGCACTAAGGAAGCGCCAGAGTTTAAACCCTCAATATTTGTGATAACTAAACATATATATGCAACAAATGTTGGATTTATTCCTTCCTGCTTTTAAATAGTTTTTAGTTTTGCTGATTTTCCTCTGGTAATGAAGTGATTTATGTTGTTGAATGCACTCATCAGGTTACAAAACGTGCAGAAAACCGATCACATGCTCACCAATACTCCAACGAGGCATCACTACCTGGGTTCCTAGTTCATTGAAGAGACAAACATCAAAGTCTGGAAGATATTTTAGAAATGATGAAGTCGACGTCCAGCAAGAAGCTCAAGGAGTTTTGGTGGGCCACATTAAAATCTGTGAGCTCATCGGAACATGGCAGTAACCTTTTCATCCCCTGGCATACTATTTGAGGAAAGAGTTCTTAGAAAACAGTTGAGAACTACTGTACATCTCCATATGGCATTGCAGAACAAAGCCGGTGATTTACTAAAAAGTGATTTACACCCTCGCTCTGCCATCTATAAAAATTGAGACAATCGAAGCTTGCATTTCTCCATATCAAGAACGGGAGTATAGATTCTAATCACAGAGATTTACCTCTTTTACAGCGATTCTAATACCATTTTCTTCCTTAAATCTAACAGCTCGATGCCTCACTCATACAAAAGAAGGCCATGTGTGCATTGCTGGAGCTATAATGAACAGTTGGGGCTACTACATAAGAACACTTGCGGCACTCACCAACAAAGGTAAAGTTAGAAATTGTGAAGCGTGCACAACTTACTGCCCTATGGTTTAAACTTGGTCGAACAACAGTAGGTGCTAACCTGTTGCTCGCAGCCGCGGTGGCACCGGTGCCTCCTGCTCCGATGGCAAACTTTGAAAGAAACAGGCCTCGCCCACCCGCTCCAATGGCAAACTGGTAGGATCCCAAACTGAGACCTGGAAGCATGGAGAAACAGGCCTCACCCGTCCCGCTCAGAAACGTTTTGAAAATTGGTTTGTTGTTGTATATGGAAGGCGTGAGATGGAGGCGTGAGATGGACAGAGTATGATTAGTCGCTTCTATTTTTGGGCATTGGAGGTGTAAGATGGAAAGAACGAAAAGATTGATTGGCGTTGTATATCTGTTTGCGATTGCGATGCGATTTGATTCCTGTTGTGAATGGAAAGTATTATTTGAAAAGGATAATATTGTTTGGAAAGGATGCCATCGGTTAATATTTGATTCCTGTTGTGTATGGAAAGTATTTTTTGGAAAGGTTATTATTGTTTGGAAAGGATGCCATCGGTTAATATTTGATTCCTATTGTGTATGGAAAGTATTATTTGGAAAGGTTATTATTGTTTGGAAAGGATGTCATCGTTAATATTGTTTGGCCTTTGTGGGGTTTATTTGGGATTGTCTTGGTTAATAAAAAAATAAGAAAAAATCAGTGGAAGTGGAATGGGATCGAGGGGTGGCCTCTCGTTCGATGGGAGGGGAAGGGTACGAGCGAACGAAACCACGTACGGACTGAGACATTAGGAGTAGACATATTGATGCCAAAAGATGCAAAGTTAATAATGATAGTGCAAACTTATATGTGGCACTGCTGTTTGGGTCATATTGGTGTAAAGCGCATGAAGAAACTCCATAAAGATGGATTTTCTGAATCACTTGGTTATGAATCATTTGATGCTTGCGAACCGTGCCTTTTGGGCAAGATGACTAAAACTCTGTTCTCCGGAACAAAGGAACGAGCTACTGACTTGTTGGAAATAATACATACTAATGTATGCAGGCCAATGAGTATTAAGGCTCGTGGCGGGTATCGTTATTTTCCGACCTTCACAGATGATTTGAGCAGATATGGGTATATATACTTGATGAAACATAAGTCTGAAATAGTTGAAAGGTTCAAAGAATTTCAGAGTGAAGTGGAAAATCATCGTACCAAGAAAATAAAGTTTCTGCGATCTGATCGTGGAGATGAATATTTGAGTTACGAGTTTGGTCTTCAATTAAAACAATGTGCAATAGTTTCACAGCTCACGCCACCTAGAACACCACAACGTTATGGTGTGTCCGAACGTTGTAACCGCACTTTATTGGATATGGTGCGATCTATGATGTATCTTAGCGATTTACCACCATCGTTTTGGGGTTATGCATTAGAGACAACTGCATTCACTTTAAATAGGGCACCATCAACATCCATTGAGACAACGCCTTATGAACTGTGGTTTAGCAAGAAACCAAAGTTGTCGTTTCTTAAAGTTTGGGGCTGTGATGCTTATGTGAAAAGTTTCAACCTGGTAAGCTCGAACCCAAATCGGAGAAGTGCGTCTTCATAGAATAACCAAAGGAAATTATTGGGTACACCTTCTATCACTGATCCGAAAGCAAGATATTCGTTGCTAAGATGGATCCTTTCTAGAGAAGGAGTTTTCTCTCTAAAGAAGTGAGTGGGAGGAAAGTAGAACTTGATGAGGTAATTGTACCTTATCCCTTATTGAAAAGTAGTTCATCACAGAAGACAGTTCTAGTGATTCCTACACCAATTAGTGAGGAAGTTAATGATGATGATCATGGAACTTCAGATCAAGTTGCTACCGAACCTCGTAGGTCTTCCAGAATAAGATCCGCACTAGAGTGGTATGGTAATCCTATCTGGAAGTCATGTTACTAGACCATGATGAATCTACAAACTATGAGGAAGCGATGATGAGCCCAGATTCCGCAAAATTGCTTGAGGCCATGAAATCTGAGATAGGATCCATGTATGAGAACAAAGTGTGGACTTTGGTGGACTTGCCCGATGATCGGCAAGCCATAGAAAATAAATGGATCTTTAAGAGGAAGACGAACATTGATAGTAGTGTTACTATCTACAAAGCTCGACTTGTCGCAAAAAGGTTTTTGACAAGTTCAAGGTGTTGACTACAATGAGATTTTGTCAACTGTAGCGATTCTTAAAGTCTGTCCGAACCATGTTAGCAATTGCCACATTTTATAAAATCTGGCAAATGGATGTAAAAACTGCATTCCTTAATGGTTTTCTTAAAGAAGAGTTGTATATGATGCAACCAGAAGGTTTTGTCAATCCTAAAGGTGCTAACAAAATGTGCAAGCTCCAGCGATCCATCTATGGACTGGTGCAAGCATCTCGGAGTTGGAATATACGCTTTGATGAGTTGATCAAAGCATATGGTTTTATACAGACTTTTGGAGAAGCCTGTATTTACAAGAAAGTGAGTGGGAGCTCTACAATATTTCTGATAAGTATATGTGAATGACATATTGTTGATCAGAAATAATGTAGAATTATTCTACAAAGCATAAAGGAGTGTTTGAAAGGAGTTTTTCAAAGAAAGACCTCAGTGAAGCTACTTACATATTGAGCATCAAGATCTATAGAGATAGTCAAGACGCTTGATAAGTTTTTTCAATGAGTACATACCTTGACAAGATTTTGAAGTAGTTCAAAATGGAACAGTCAAAGAAAGAGTTCTTGCCTGTGTTGCAAAGGTGTGAAGTTGAGTAAGACTCAAAAACCCGACCATGGCAGAAAATAGAAAGAGAATGAAAAGTCATTCCCTATGCCTCAGTCATAGGTTCTATAAAGTATGGTATGCTGTGTACCAGACCTATTTTATACCTTGCTCTGAGTTTGGCAAAGGAATACAATTTTGATCTAAGAGTAGATCACTGGACAGCGGACAAGAATATCCTTAGTGAGGACTAAGGAGATGTTTCTCGATTATGGAGGTGATAAAAGAGTTCGTCGTAAAGAGTTACATCGATGCAAGCTTTTACACCGATCCAGATGACTCTAAGTCTCAATCTGGATACATATTGAAAGTGGGAGCAATTAGCTAGAGTAGCTCCGTGCAGAGCATTGTAGACATAGAATATTTGCAAAATACATACTGCTCTGAATATGACAGACCCATTGACTAAACTTCTCTCACGAGCAAAACATGATCATACCTTAGTACTCTTTGGGTGTTAATCACATAGCGATGTGAACTAGATTATTGACTCTAGTAAACCCTTCGGGTGTTGGTCACATGATGATGTGAACTATGGGTGTTAATCACATACATATGTGAATATTGGTGTTGCATGACATGATGATGTGAACTAGATTATTGACTCTAGTGCAAGTGGGAGACTGAAGGAAATATGCCCTAGAGGCAATAATAAAGTTATTATTTATTTCCTTATATCATGATAAATGTTTATTATTCATGCTAGAATTGTATTAACCGGAAACATAATACATGTGTGCATACATAGTCAAATAGAGTGTCACTAGTATGCCTCTACTTGACTAGCTCGTTAATCGAAGATGGTTATGTTTCCTAACCATAGACATGAGTTGTCATTTGATTAACGGGATCACATCATTAGGAGAATGATGTGATTGACTTGACCCATTCCATTAGCATAGCACCCGATCGTTTAGTATATTGCTATTGCTTTCTTCATGACTTATACATGTTCCTATGACTATGAGATTATGCAACTCCCGTTTACCGGAGGAACACATTGTGTGCTACCAAACATCACAACGTAACTGGGTGATTATAAAGGTGCGCCACAGGTGCCTCCAAAGGTACTTGTTGGGTTGGCTTATTTCGATATTAGGATTTGTCACTCCGATTGTCGGAGAGGTATCTCTGGGCCCTCTCGGTAATGCACGTCACTTAAGCCTTGCAAGCATTGCAACTAATGAGTTAGTTGCGACATGATGTATTATTGAACGAGTAAAGAGACTTGCCCGTAACGATATTGAACTAGGTAGTGAGATACCGACGATCGAATCTCGGGCAAGTAACACACCGATGACAAAGGGAACAATGTATGTTGTTATGCGGTTTGACCGATAAAGGTCTTCGTAGAATATGTGGGAGGCAATATGAGCATCCAGGTTCCACTATTGGTTATTGACCGGAGACGTGTCTCGGTCATGTCTACATAGTTCTCGAACCCGCAGGGTCCGCACGCTTAACGTTTCGATGACGGTTATATTATGAGTTTATGTGTTTTGATGTACCATAGGAGTTCGGAGTCCCGGATGAGATCGGGGACATGACGAGGAGTCTCAAAATGGTCGAGACGTAAAGATCGATATATTGGACGACTATATTCGGACTTTAGAAAGGTTCCGAGTGATTCGGGTATTTTTCGGAGTACCGGAGAGTTACGGGAATTTGCCGGGGAGTATATGGGCCTTATTGGGCCATACGGGAATAGAATAGAGAGGAGAGAAGGAAGGAGGCGCCCAGCCCCCCTCTGGTCCGAATTGGACAAGGGGTGCAGCCCCCTTTTCCTTCTTCCTCCCCCCCTCTTTCCTTCTCTCCTACTCCAACAAGGGAAGGAGGAGTCCTACTCCCGGTGGGAGTAGGACTCCCCCCTTGGCGCGCCCTCCTCCTAGCCGGCCGCCTCCCCCTTGCTCCTTTATATACGGGGGCAGAGGGGCACCCCATAGACACAACAATTGATCGTTTGATCTTTTAGCCGTGTGCGGTGCCCCCCTCCACCATAGTCCACCTCGATAATACTGTAGCGGTGCTTAGGCGAAGCCCTGCGTCGGTAGAACATCATCATCGTCACCACTCCGTAGTGCTGACGAAACTCTCCCTCAACAATCGGCTGGATCGGAGTTCGAGGGACGTCATCGGGCTGAACGTGTGCTGAACTCGGAGGTGCCGTACATTCGGTACTTGATCGGTCGGATCGTGAAGACGTACGACTACATCAACCGCGTTGTGCTAACGCTTTTGCTTACAGTCTACAAGGGTATGTAGACAACACTCTCCCCTCTCGTTGCTATGCATCGCCATGATCTTGCATGTACGTAGGAAAATTTTGAAATTACTACGTTCCCCAATACACCCTGTGTTATAACTGTTGCATGAGGAATTGCATCCGACATAATTATCCATCATTGATCCATTGCCTACGAGCTTTTCACATATTGATCTTTGCTTAGTTAAATTTCCGTTGCCACTGTTACGATTGCTACAAAAACTGCTACTGTTACTTTTCCCACCGTTACCGTTACTTCCATACTACTTTGCTACTAAATACTTTGATACAGATATTAAGTCTTTGAGGTGTGGTCGAATTGACAACTCAACTGCTAATACTTGAGAATATTCTTTGGCCCCCTTTGTCTCGAATCAATAAATTTGGGTTGAATACTCTACCCTTGAAAACTGTTGCGATCCCCTATACTTGTGGGTTATAAAGACTATTTTCTGGCGCTGTTGCCGGGGAGCATAGCTCAATTCTTTGAGTCACTTGGGATTTATATCTGTTGATCACTATGAGGAACTTGAAAGATGAAAGAACCAAGATTTTTCCCTCAACTACGAGGGGAGGTAAGGAACTGCCATCTAGCTCTGCACTTGATTCACCTTCTGTTATGAGTAAATTTGCGACACCTACTCCTGTTATTGATTCTGATATGTCGCATGTTATTGATGATGCCACTTCTGCTATGCATGATGCTTATGATGAAACTACTTCTATACTTGATAATACTGTGCCATTAGGTGAATTTCTTTATGAACAACTTGCTAGGGTTAGAGAGAACGAAATTATTGAAACAGATAATATTGATGAAAGTGATGATGAAGATTCTCCCCCTAGATATGAATTGCCTGATGTGGCTGAGGGTTATGTTACGGATGAAGAAACTGCTAGAGACCTTTTTGCTTGCAAAGATAGATATAATCTTAAGAAACTATTAGCTAAGCTGAAAGAAAAGTCTTTGAATGCTAGAATGAAATATGACCCTGCTTTTGCTACTTCACCTATCTGTATTTCTGATAAGGATTATGATTTCTCTGTCGATCCTGTGTTAATTACTTTGGTTGAATCTGATCCTTTTTATGGCTATGAATCTGAAACTACTGCGGCACATCTTACTAAATTGAATGATATAGCCACTCTATTCACTCATGAGGAAAAAAATCATTACTACTATATCCTTAAGTTATTTCCATTCTCATTAAAGGGTGATGCTAAAACATGGTTTAATTCTCTTGCTCCTGGTTGTGTGCATAGTCCCAAGGATATGATTTGTTACTTCTCTGCTAAATATTTCCCCGCCCATAAGAAACAAGCTGCCTTAAGGGAAATATATAATTTTGTGCAAATTGAAGAAGAGAGTCTCCCACAAGCTTGGGGGAGGCTTCTTCGATTACTTAATGCTTTGCCTGATCATCCTCTCAAGAAAAATGAAATACTTGATATCTTTATAATAGACTAACCGATGCTTCCAGAGACCACCTGGATAGTTGTGCTGGTTGTGTTTTCAGGGAAAGAACTATTGAGCAAGCTGAATTTCTATTGAATAATATATGGAGTAATGATAATGATTGGACACTTCCTGAACCAACTCCTAAGCCAACTCCGAAGAAAAGGGGTATTCTATTTCTCAGTACTGAAGATATGCAAGAGGCAAAGAAATCTATGAAAGAAAAGGGTAGTAAAGCTGAATATGTTAAGAATTTACCACCTATTGAAGAAATACATGGTCTTAATAACCCGACACAGGTAGTAAAGGTAAATTCTCTCTATAGATTTGATGAAAGTGATATTCCTTGTAATAAGTCTGCTAGCCAATACTTGGATGAGTTTGATAATTTTATTGTTAAACAAGAAAACTTCAATGCTTATGTTGGTAGACAATTGAAACGTAATGCTTATATGGTTGAACACTTGAGTGATTATATGTCTAGAGTTAAAGGTGACCCTAAACTTATTAGTAAACATGCTTCTATGGTTACCACTCAGGTAGAACAAGTGCTTAAAGCACAATATGATTTACTCAATGAATTAAATAATAAGAAAAATGATAATGTTGTTAGAGTTATGACTAGAGGGGGTAGAACGACTCAGGAACCTTTGTATCCCGAGGGCCACCCTAAGAGAGTTGAGCAAGATTCTCAGAGAACTAATGTTGATGCACCTAGTCCTTCTAAGAAGAAGAAAAAGAAAAATGATAGGACTTTGCATGCTTCTAGTGAACCTGTTGTCGACACACCTGAGAATCCTAATGATATTTCTATTTCTGATGCTAAAACACAATCTGGTAATGAACATGAACCTAGTGATAATGATGATGTTAATGTTGATGCTCAACCTAGCAATAACAATGATGTAGAGATTCAACCTGCTGTCGATCTTGATAACGCACAATCAAAGAATCAACGTTATGATAAGAGAGACTTCGTTGCTAGGAAGCACAGTAAAGAAAGAGAACCATGGATTCAGAAACCCATGCCTTTTCCTCCTAAACCATCCAAGAAAAAGGATGATGAGGATTTTGAGCGCTTTCCTAAAATTATTAGACCTATCTTTTTGCGTATGCGTTTTACTGATATGCTTAAAATGAATCCTTATGCTAAGTATATGAAAGATATTGTTACAAATAAAAGAAAGATACCGGAAGCTGAAATTTCCACCATGCTTGCCGATTATACTTTTAAAGGTGGAATACCAAAGAAACTAGGAGATCTAGGAGTACCAACTATACCATGCTCCGTTAAAAGAAACTATGTTAAAACTGTGATCTTGGAGCCGGTGTTAGTGTTATGCCTCTCTCTTTATATCGTAGACTTGATTTGAATAAGTTGACTCCTACTGAAATATCTTTGTAAATGGCCGATAAATCAACTGCTATACCTGTCAGTATTTGTGAGGATGTGCCTGTTGTGGTTACAAACGTTACTATTTTAACGGACTTTGTTATTCTTGATATTCCTGAGGATGATAGTATGTCGATTATCCTTGGTAGACCCTTTTTGAATACCACAGGGGCTGTTATTGATCGCAACAAAGGCAATGCCACTTTTCATGTTAATGGTAATGATCATACGGTACACTTTTGGAGGAAAAAACCTCAAGTCCACATTATCAATTCTATTGGAAAAATTTCAACGATTACTATTGGAGGTTTTGAATTATCTCTTCCTACTGTCAAGAAGAAATATGATATTCTTATTGTTGGGGACATGCATATCCCCGTTGAGGTAACCTAGTGTTATTCGAAAATTCTCTGGTTTCATGTTATTCGGAAAGAGTTTGTTAACAAGACTTGATCAACCTTGTTAGTGGATTCCTTTTGATGAGCACGAGATGGATGAAGTTAGAAAGCACAACTCTCTGTACCCTCCTTTTACTTTCTGTTATTTAGATTAACTAAAGCAAAAAAATAGTACTTTTTGTCTGTTTTCTGAATTATCCTTGCAATAAAAATACCCCGAAAATAGAAGTTCTCCAAATGTCCTGAAAATGAAATATGATCTTTTGTAGAATATTTAAGAATTTTTGGCACTGAGAACACACCAGGGGAGGCCACCTTTTGGCCACGGGGGCACAGGGCGCTCCCCCGTGCATCATGGGCCACACATGGACCCCCTCCACTTATTCCAGCACCCACCCACTTCTTCTTCCTCCAGAAAAAATCCTCCCATAGCTCAAACCCGTGTTCTAGCTCATCTTGCTGCCATTTTCGATCTGTTTGCTCAAAGCTCCATTCACAAAACTGTTTCGGGGGATTGTTCTTCGGTATGTGACTCCTCCAATGGTCCAATTAGTTTTTGTTCTAGTGCTTTATTTACTGCAATTTTTTGCTACTAAGGTGACCCTGTTCTTGAGCTTGCATGTCAAATTTATATGGTCCAAAGTAGTTTTAATGCATGATATAGCCTCAAGGCACTTGTGGGAGTAGTTTCTATCAATCTTGTTGAGTTTGGTTCACTTTTATTTTGAGTCACTAAAAAATTTCAGAAATTTTTCAGAGAAAGAAAATGATGAAGAGATTGTTGAGGAGCTCTTTGAGCCGAAGCTCGAAGGATAAGCAGAATGAGGAGAGTAAAAAGCCCAAGTGCAATCTTCCTCGCACTGTAGAGGTTCGGCCGTGCGAATGGCCTTGTGATGCGTTCTTGAGAGCCGCCGGAATTTACGATTACTTTTATTACTAGACTGAGAATGCAGGCCTCACCGACTTTCTCCACGACCAGCACGAACATATTTTTATCAGTGGGATCCGGAGGAGATCGCCAACTAGTGGCACCCTGAGGACCCTCCTCAGTACACTGGAGAGAGTAGCTTCGATCCGTGGGCATAGACCAACTTAGGCCAAAAGCCTAAGCTTGGGGGAGTACGTATTTCTCACCGACATTACATTCATGTTCACACACTCTTGCCAGTTGTCGGTGCTCATACTTTTTCATTCTACTATCCATGCTAGTTTATTTTCTTTTCTAAGCCTTCTTCCTGTGTGTCTGAAAAACCTTAAGAAAACGAAATAAATAAATAAAAATTAATTAGTTGTAGCTTTTAGCTAGTTTACTTTCCATGACTGTAGTAGTAGTAATTAAAAGAAAACCCAAAAAGATTTCTCGTTCTTCTTTTGCTTGTTGGGATCTTTCCTGTGTAAATAGTTATATTTCTTTTCTTTTCTTTGGGGTCGAGAGGAGAAGACCATGGTGAAAATGTTGAGTGGATCTCATATGCATTATTGTTGATATAACCAAGAGCCCATATTACCTTGTATTCTCCCTTGCATTAAATGCTTGCAGATTCCAGCTTAGTCCAATGCACATGCACTATTATTATTATCCACACTGTTCGGTCGTGCGAGTGAAAGGCAATAATGACGATATATGATGGATTGATTGAGATGAGAGAAGCTGGTATGAACTCGACCTATGTTGTTTTTGTAAATATGATTAGTTCATCGTTCCTGATTCAGCCTATTATGAATGAAACATGTTTGCAATGGCAATTAGAGATTATAGTTGCTCATGCCATGCTTAATTAGCTAGGAGTTTATATTGGTTTACCTTGCATGCCAACATGCTATTAAAATGGTTGTGATGTGGTATGATATGGTGGTATCCTTCTTTTAACGATTCGAGTGGCTTGACTTGGAACATGTTCACGCATGTAGTTGAAACAAAATCAACATAGTCTCCACGATATTTATGTTCATGGTGATTTATATCCTACTCATGCTTGCACTCATTGTTGATTAATATTAATGCATGTTCATGACTGTTGTCGCTCTCTAGTTGGTCGCTTCCTAGTCTCGTTCTAGCCTTCACTTGTACTAAGCGGGAATACTGCTTGTGCGTCCACTTCCATAAACCCCAAAGGTATTCCGCACGAGTCCACCATACCTTCCTATATGCAGTATTTACCTGCCGTTCCAAGTAAATTTGTATGTGCCAAACTCTAACCCTTCAAATGAAATTTTGTTTTGTATGCTCAAATAGCTCATGTATCAACTAGGGTTGTCTATATCTTCCATGCTAGGTGGGTTATTCTCATAATGAGTGGACTCCGCTCATCACTCACAAGAAAATGGCCGGTAACCGGGATGCCCAGTCCCATGCTCAAATCAAATCAAAATCATTGCAAACAAAACTCCCCCAGGATTGTTGTTAGTTGGACGACACCCGTTGTTTCGGACAAGCCAAGGATTGATGTTTGTTGGCGGTGGGGGAGTATAAACTTTACCATTCTGTTTGGGAACCGCCTATAATGTGTGTGACATGGAAGATATTGAGATCTCTTGGTTGTTATGTTGACAATGAAAGTATGCCACTCAAAATATTATTTATCTCTGTTTCAAAACTCGAGCTCTGGCACCTCTGCAAATCCCTTCTTCCCTCTGCGAAGGGCCTATATACTTACTTTTATGTTGAGTCATCATCCTCTTACTAAAAAGCATCAGTTGGTGAGCATCGTTGTCATTTGCATGCATTGCTATTAATTTACATTGAGTATGACTGTGACTGGATCTCCTTTACCATGAATTACAATGTCTAGTCAGTCCTTGATCTTCAGGGGTGCTCTGCATTTATGTTTTGCGGTCTCCGAAAGGGCCAGCGAGATACCATCTTGTTATATCATGTTATGATTGTTTTGAGAAAGTGTTGTCATCCGAGATTTATTATTATTGCTCGCTAGTTGATTATGCCATTGATATGAGTAAACATGAGACCTAAATGTTATTGTGAATATGGTTAGTTCATAATCTTTGCTGAAAACTTGAATGATGGCTTTACATATTTGCAACAACAAGATCAAATAGAGTTTGTAAAAGTTTTTCTTTATCACTTTCAGTTTGTCAACTGAATTACTTGAAGACAAGCAAAGGTTTAAGCTTGGGGAGTTGATACGTCTCCAACGTATCTACTTTTCCAAACACTTTTGCCCTTGTTTTGGACTCTAACTTCCATCATTTGAATGGAACTAACCCAAACTGACGCTGTTTTCAGCAGAACTGCCATGGTGTTATTTTTGTGCAGAAATAAAAGTTCTCGGAATGACCTAAAAATCCACGGAGACATGTTTTGGAATTAATGAAAAATATTGGCGGAAGAATTAGCATCAGGGGGCCCACACCCTGTCCACGAGGGTGCAGGGCCCACCCTCCCGGGGGCGCGCCCCCGGCCTCGTGGGCCCCCTGGGACTTCACCGACCTCAACCCCAACTCCATATATTCACTTTCGGGGAGAAAAAAATCAAAGAGAAGGATTCATCGCGTTTTACGATACGGAGCCGCCGCCAAGCCCTAATCTTCCTCGGGGGGGCTGATCTGGAGTCCGTTCGGAGTTCCGGAGAGGGGAATTCATTGCCATCGTTATCATCAACCATCCTCCATCACCAATTTCATGATGCTCACTGCCATGCGTGAGTAATCCCATCGTAGGCTTGCTGGACGGTAATAAGTTGGATGAGATTTACCATGTAATCGAGTTAGTTTTGGTAGGGTTTGATCCCTAGTGTCCATTATGTTCTAAGATTGATGTTTCTATGAGTTTGCTATGCTTAATGCTTGTCACTATGGCCCGAGTTTTAGATCTGAAACATATATGTTATGATCCGAACCTATTATGTTTTCATGAATATATGTGAGTTCTTGATCCTATCTTGCAAGTCAATAGTCACCTATTATGTGTTATGTTCCGGCAACCCCGAAGTGATAATCATCGGGACCACTCCCGGTGATGACCGTAGTTTGAGAAGTTCATCTATTCACTAAGTGTTAATGCTTTGGTCTGGTACTCTATTAAAAGGAGGCCTTAATATCCCTTAGTTTCCAATAGAACCCCGCTGCCACGGGAGGGTAGGACAAAATATGCGATGCCAGTTTTCTTCCATAAGCACGTATGACTATATTCGGAATACATGCCTACATTACATTGATGAACTGGAGCTAGTTCTGTGTCACCCTATGTTATAACTGTTGCATGAGGAATCGCATCCGACATAATTATCCATCATTGATCCATTGCCTACGAGCTTTTCACATATGATCTTTGCTTAGTTACTTTTCTCTTGCCACTGTTACGATTGCTACAAAAACTGCTACTGTTACTTTTGCCACCGTTACCGTTACTTCCATACTACTTTGCTACTAAATACTTTGCTGCAGATATTAAGTCTTTCAGGTGTGGTTGAATTGACAACTCAACTGCTAATACTTGAGAATATTATTTGGCTCCCCTTGTGTCGAATCAATAAATTTGGGTTGAATACTCTACCCTCGAAAACTGTTGCGATCCCCTATACTTGTGGATTATCAGTAGGCGAGGATCCCAGGGGCGCCTGCCACTGCTAACAGGTCAAATGTGGCGGGCGGGTGGCTCGCCACTTTTAGAGTCGTAGTAGTGTCGGGCTTTACCTAGCGCCGGCACTGATGGTGCACGCTACCAATGGCGGGTGTGAATATTCACCCACCAGAAGCAAAGAAACATACTTGTGGCGATCTTTTTTTCCTGATTGCCATAGGTATGACTATGGAAATAAAAAAAGGGCGCATTGCCCGCCACTATTAGAGTCCTAGCAATGGCGGGCTTTACGTAGTAGTCACCACTGATGGCGCACACTACCAGTGGCGGACCTGAATATTCACTCACCAATGGCAGGGAAACGTACTTGCGGCAGTCTCTTTTTCCTGCCTGCCATTGGTATGATTTTGGAAGTTAAAAAAAAGGATTCACCTCCGGCGGTGCAGGAGCGGCACTCCATGGTGCAGCTCCGCCCGTGCTCGGGAAGCTGGCACGCACGCAAACTCTTGGGTAGTAACGTCGACGCGTGCACTAGATCAGCTCCTCATGCGCTGAATCTGACGCCGCTCACACCTGCTAAATGCGCCGATGCCTTGTGCCCTTCTGCTCACCATGGGCCATATGCATGCTGGATCCGCCGCTGTGCGGGCTAACTCTGTTGCCCAATGCCCTTCTGCCCTCCATCTGCCACAGTTGCACTGGATCCACCGTTGTGCACGCTAGATCCCCCCCGCCCGCTCAATCCGCTCGCCTACACGAACTGTCACCACAACAACTCCATGTCACCGCATCCGAAGCCGTTGAGAGGGAGTTTGAGGGAGAGGAGAGCGAAGCTGTGTTAGATGAGCTCCATGCGCCCGCAGCTCCATGCCAACGTAGCTTGAGGCACCAAGAGGGAGTTCAGGAGAGAGAAGTAGTGGGCGAGAGATGGAGGGGAGAGAGAGAGGTTAGCTATGCAATGAATGGACAGTCGGGATGGCCAACCATGGGTGGGTCGCCTCGACCAATCAGAAGGCACCATTTTGACCTTGTCAAATTGCCTAAGTATGAGTGGTAGGCACTAGGGTGTCCCCGCCATTGTTAGATGCCACTTCATCATTCTTACCATTTTACCATATTTACCACTCAGTACATAATTTATTGTGTCATGCGCAAATTAAGATTTAAGAGCGGTAAAGTCGTGGAGTAAGTAATAGTGTGTGGCACCCCGGCTCAGAGTGACCGGTTTACCCTGCATTGCCAGCCCAGAGACCTTGTCTTCTGGCAACACACAACAACTGGGTACCGAAAGACAACCGCTTTATTTATGCTAGCGGAGCATAGTACATATTGCAATAGTTAGCGAGGCCGAGCGGCACACATGGTGCGGCTAAACAATATGTACATTATTTAGTAAACATAAAGGGGCCTCGATCATGACAACTACGCGACAGCGGAATAACGTCGTAGCGGGACTCCATAGCACATGGACACCGATGTGGACACGATCTAGACTCGGGCAGCTCTCCTTTCCAACGAGACTTTCCTGAAATCTGGCATGACACGCGAGGTCAGTACATTGAATGTACTTGCAAGCTCACAACAAACATAAACATAATGACAAACAATATCATGATACTTAACCAATTAAATATGATACAACAATATATATCCAACATGCTGTGAATATACTCAAGTGGTACTCGTCCCATGGTCTGGCTTACCGTACGTGACCATTTACAGACCACAACCATGAAGAACTCAACGACAATCTCGTGATCCTTACGGCTATCACAATCCTGACCAACACTTGGTCTCAACCTCAACACGATGGCCTCACTACCATTACCTTAATGAAAGTCCTAGTGTGCAAATTTATTAAGTGTTGACCCATGGTGTACCCTACTTTCGAGCGTGTCCGTAACCGTGGACTCAGCTATCAATAGATTAATACACTCTGTAGAGGTAGCGCACTGTACCTACACTACGGAACCCATGGCCTCGCACGCCCATTTGGGTGGACCAACGACATTCGAATGAAACCACTTCATTGTCATGACACTCTCCCGGCCACTCCAACTCAATCCCCATTGGGCTAGTCCTGGGTGGCCCTGTATCTACCTCAAGAGACCTCAAAACCACCGTTGTGGCAATGATCCACTCTGGGACCCAAACACTTAACTCATCAACTGGCACACAAGGTTATGCCTGCTTACCGGGCCAGGGTACAGAACGCCCATAACCTTCCCTATATGGAGGCACCGACCAGAGGCACGACAATGAAACGCATTAAGGCCGTCCCATACTGGCAAATGTGGTTGCACTGGGAAAAACTTGTTTCAGCGGCACCACGACCCGATCAACAACGTATTCAAGTTGAGTTATTTATCAGATTCAACTTAAAGTGAAAGTAGCCGATGTCATAATGCCATGCTATGCATCACTAACATATGCATCGAATAACCAAGAAAATAACTAATTCAACTACGCTCCCATGGAGCCATCACCAACTCAAGATACTTCTCTGGTTAAGATCAAAACCTCACTAAACCAGAACCACTTCTAGCAATCTCATCATTTTTCTTGATCATGCAAGAATAATAATTAAACTAATTAATAACCTCCAAGATTATATCATTTTATCATTACTCACATCTAAGTTCTTGTTAGCTTATCGGCAAAACTCATTTCAAACTTTCCGTAAATCAAGCATATTTAACATGACAAGCATCTAACAGAATATACTTACCTTAATAATTATTTAAATGCATGAATAATCATAAGTTCAAGTAGGAAATCGCAAATATTGAAGTGGCACCATGAAAATGTTGTTGTGGCTTGCCTTACTGTTGATGAGGTTCACAAATCTCCTGGTGATCCTGAAGACAAGCTTGCTCTTCTGAAAATAAATAAAACCACAAAAAGAAAACATCAAGAAACCTTCTGAAAATTACCAGAAAATCTAGACAACAAGGAAAAATTCCATCTTTTTGGTGTTGTTAGATTTTTGGACAAAGAATACAATGCAAAAAGAATTAATGCATTTGGACTTTTAGATAAAAAGTTATGGTTGTTTGAAGTTTCCTGGATTTAAATGAATTTGATTTAAAAATAAACAAATTGGGGGGGGGGGGTGACATCGAAGGCGTAAACACCCAGGGCGCCACCACTCATACCGCTTCGCGCGCGTAATGAGTGGCTGACTAGCGGGCCCTGCTAGTCAGGCCAGAAGGAGGGGAGAAGGAAAGAGAGGGAGGCGGCGCTTCGCTAGAGCACACACCGGTGACGAGGGTTCTTGGAGTCAAACGAGAGGGGGGATCGAAGGAGAAGATGATTGCGCACCTGCCCATACGTGTAGTGTGGCTAGAGGTGACCGGACAGCGACGAAATCAGCCTCTCCAGCAGAGGCAGAGGGCAGAGATCGCCGGAGATGAAGACGACAGCGGCTCGGGGCGGCTCCAGGGGCTCCAACAGGGCGGAACGCCCTCACCTAAGAGTGGCGGAGGCCCTGGCAGGGTTGCCCTGGCCTTGGAGGGGCTGGAGCTGCGGGGACGATCCGAAAGGGATCACCGGCGAGCTCGAGCTTCGGGACGGCAGCCTGCGGCCTTCCCGGCCAGGCTGCGGCTTCTACAAGCTTGTGGAGGGTGTGGGAGGATCTGAGGGTGTGGGAGGATCTACAAGCTGGGGGTGGCGGCATTTATAGGCGGGCGGCGATGAGGGTTCGGGCTCCGCTGGAGGACACATGTCCATGGCGCCCGGTGATGAACGGCGCCAATGAGAGAGGGGGAAGACGACGGAGGTCACACACGAACTATTTGAGGGTGTGAATGAGCACATGAGCGAGGGGGAAAGCGACGAGCACAGTGTGCCGCGCACTTTGTTGTTGGCCAGAGCGTGCCCGTGCTCGCTGCGGCGAGCTCCGTCATTGGCGAGCGCCAGGGGGGAGTTAAGGGGTGGAGACGAGGATGGTGGCGAGGCGTGGCATGCTTAGGCAGGCTGGGCAGGGAGCACGCGCTCAATAGAGTGCTAGGTGGCACGCAGAGCACGTGTTTTGCATGCCAGCACGCCGGGACGAACGCGGTCACCTCGTAAACCGTGTCATCAGGCCACCCTGAGTGCTAACCATGATGTCTGGCGTGTAGTCCTTAGTAGTTTCAAGTGTTACCACGGTTGGGCTTGGATCCAGGTGCAGTCGAAATGGATTTGTACTTGTTGTGGATATAACTACTGAGTATAAACCGCCCAGGAGGGGCCGGTTCACCTTCAACTTTATTGAAGCCCACGAAGACCTAGAAGATGGCGCTTTACTAATGAAGCTTAGAGGCCCGGAGCCCAAAGGAGGATTAGGGCCCATAGTGGTAAACCATCATGGTTATGTCGTAACTTGTATTGTAAGTTAGGAAAGGGGAGACTGAGCCGGACACTTGTATGAGCCGGCCTCGGGACTCTGTAGACCGGCCGAGCGTCAACCTATGGATATAAAGGGACGACCCGGCGGCGGTTCAGGGACAAGGAACAACAACTCGAGACCCAGGGAAAGCATATTTGCTCCCTGGTCATCGAAACCCAATCAATTCCATCACAACTAGACGTAGGCCTTTACCTCCATCGAAGGGGCCGAACTAGTATAAAACTCCCGTGTCCCTTGTCCGATTTAACCCCTTCAAGCTAACCCGTTCCGATGGCTCCATGACTAAGTCCTTTCATGAGGACATCTGACGTGTTAATTCCACAACAGTTGGCGCCCACCGTGGGGCTATCGCACAATGGTTTTGAGTTCTTGAAGGGCGTCTTTGAAGGACTCAAAGGGTACGCGGTTGGCCGGATGACCAAGAGTCGTCGAGGCAAGCTCTACATCAACGACAAAGGATGGGGCCCCGAGTCCGGCTCAATCGAGTACGGGTACCGGGTCCCCTTTGGCGGAATTCATGTCTTCATCGGCAAGATCGGCGAACCGGGCCCTGAGTCGGACATCTGCACCGACCTCGTCGAGACGGCTCAGCGTGCGAGTCCTGTCCGGGTTAAGCCCGCCATGAAGCGTGCGTTCGTAGGATGTGTCCATGGGATCGGATCTGAACCGGTGTCTGAAGGCGAGACGGCTGTTTATTCTGATGGCGAGTCATCCACTGGTGAAACCGAGTACCTATACCAAATTCATGATGGTGTGTTCGAAGGATATTCCGATGGCAACAGTATTCTGGACCTCCTTGAACCACCAAGTTGGGTTGCTGTTTTCATGGCTGGAACACAGCCCACTTTGCAGTCTTCATCTACAGCAACAATGAATTCCGGATCAGCGGCCGTGGCAGGAGGCCCGGTGCGCCGACCGGCTCAAGTTCTCTCCGGTTTGATGGATGCCTGGGCGACCTTGTTAACCACGGCAGTTACCCCGGAGACGTAGGATCAGCACAATGCGGATGTTGCGAAGCTGAAGGACCAGATAACGCAGGCTAAGGAGGACCTGACAACTGAGGATGCTAGGATGGCTGAAGAACGGGCCGCTTTGGATGCCCAGTCACAGCAGATACAAGCACATAATTACCGGCTCATGTTGGATCAGAATGCATCAAACAACATAATGCGAAGGAAGTACCGACCGCGTGTGCAGCCGGTCTTCGAAGGATTGAATCTCTTGAATACGCCGGGGCTGGGCCGAGTAATCCGGCAGCTGCAGACCGGACCGACGTGCCTAGGGCAGCGCCGGAACAACCACGGATGACGGAACCACCTCGACGAACGGATAACCCGCTGCAATATGTGTCAACACCACCGGGTCACTTTTCGAGCCTTTGGATAACATGATTGCTGCAGCATCTCGCCTGGCAGCTATTCTGATGGAGGGCGATTCACTGGCTGCGATTGAGATGCGGCGGGCCAAGGATCTACTTCAAACCGCTGTGGTGCAGCAGCAGGCTTATTCCTATAGCCGAGATAGAATTCATTCGACCCCCCGTCCGAGCAAAAGCTATAGCAGGCACATGGATGAACAGAAAGTGTCTAGAAGTGCGCGGTGCCATAATGTCCCTCAAGGACCCAATCCGGCGCGTGGTGAGCGAAATGCTCAAGACATGGTGGATAATGGCAGAGCACGAAGGGAGGCCACTTTGGCAGCACAATATGCGGGTCGTTATCAACCCGCCCCGGTTCAGCCAGCGGCGTCAGTAGACCGAGGCACCGGGCTTGCTTTCAGTTCCTGGGGAATGCCGTGTCTTATTCTGGCTCTCCGCAATGTGCGACTGCCCAAGGATTTCAAGGGTCCATGTAAGGTGCCTAATTACACCGTTGATCAGCCACCTGAGGCATGGGTCGAGAGTCATGAGATGGCGATGGAGATGCTGGACGTGGATGAAGCGGCCTGTGCAAAGTATTTCACGATGATGTTGGAAGGGACAACCCGTACTTGGTTGAAAAACCTACCAGCCAACTCCATTGAGTCATGGTATGAGTTGAAGGCCTGGTTTATAGCCAATTACAAAGACACATGCAAACAGCCTATGTCCATTGTGGATCTGGATGCCTGTGTTCAAGGGGAGAACGAGTCAACAACTCATTGGGTGCACCGGGTTTCAGAAGTTTTGCATTCGTCAGGCCAGATTAACACTGTCCAAGCAATCATAACGCTGGAGCGTAATTGCCGGTTTAAGTCACTAAAGATGAAGTTGGGACGGCTCAAGCGCCACTGCAATGACATGGGAACACTTATGGCAGCCTTGGTCAAATATGCCAATTCTGATAATACCAAGGATCCCCATTCTGATGAGGAGAAACCGGAGAAGGGAAAGAAGAATGGCGGTGCAAAAGGACAGCATCACAACCAAGGAGGCCATGGGAATAATGGTAAGCGCAAAGCAGATAGTTCAGATCTTGTGGCTAACACCAATATGCAGCATCGTAAAGGTAAACCACCCCAGCGTGGTGGAGGGATGAATCTGGAGCGTCTGCTAAACCAGCCCTGCCCAAAGCATGGGACCAAGGAGGCCCCTGCCACACATCTTTTGAAAGATTGTTATATTATGAAGGAGTTCAAAAACTCTAATCTCTTCCGGTATGATCAGGTTCCGTCGGGCGGTTTAGGTCCAAGTTTTCATGGTGGTGGCGGTTCAAACTCTAGATTTTAGAATAATCAGGGCAACCAGAACAACCAAGGTGGTAATAGCCAACAGAATAACCAAGGGAATCAGCAACAGTCAGGTAATCAAATTCACCCCAAGTAGTTGAATGGTGGGCAGTATCATGTGTTCACTACTAGCCTATGTAAGCGCGACCAGAAGCTTCACAAGAGGGCAGTTAATGCTGTTGAACTGGCAGTGCCACGTTATTTGCGGTGGTCCAAGCAGCCCATTGTGTGGAGCAGAGAGGATCATCCACCCCGGGTTGACAATCCGGGTCATCTGGCTTTGGTGGTAGCACCTCAGGTGGGAGGTTATAAGTTTACCAAAGTTCTGATGGATGGAGGGAGCAGCATCAACATCCTGTACTATGAGACTTTTCGTCGCATGGGGTTGACAGACAAGAGTCTTAAACCGTCAAACACTATTTTTCATGGTGTAGTACCAGGTAAATCGGCATATCCTGTTGGCAAGATCGCTTTGGAGGTTGTGTTTGGAGATGAGCATGATTCCAGGTCTGAAACATTGACCTTTGAAGTGATGAAAATCTAGAGCCCATATCACGCACTGTTTGGACGGCCGGCTTACGCAAAATTCATGGCGAGGCCCTGCTATATCTATTTACAGCTTAAAATGCCGGGTCATAAGGGTACTACCACAGTACACAGAGGTTGAAAGATCGCTTTGGATTGTGAGGAAGGTGATGCGGCCTATACTGAGTCGGTTTGTGCTACAGAGGAGCTGAAGTTTTATAAAGACAATGTTGATCCGGTAGACATGACCCCTCTGAAGAAGCCCACAACTGAGCATGACCCAACCCTGAAGTTCAAACCGGCTGATGAGACTAAACTTGTTGACTTTGTTCCTGGTGATTCATCCAAACAGTTTAGCATCAGCACCAATCTGGATCCGAAATAGGAAAGCGCGCTCATTGAGTTCATCGTGAGAACCGGGACATTTTTGCATGGAAGCCTTCTGACATGCCAGGTGTACCGAGGGAACTCGCTGAGCACACTCTCAATATTGATCCCAAGTTTAAACCGGTCAAGCAATTTCTTCGCCGCTTTAACGAGGAAAGACGCTAGGCCATTGGTGAAGAGGTAGCCCGGCTATTGGCTGCTGGGTTTATCGTAGAAGTATTTCACCCCGAGTGGTTTGCTAATCCGGTGCTCATTCTTAAGAAAAACGACACTTGGCGTATGTGTGTGGACTACACAGATTTGAACAAGGATTGTCCGGCAGATCCTTTTGCTCTCCCGCGTATTGATCAGATTATTGATGCGACGGCGGGTTGTGAGTGCCTGAGTTTCTTGGATGCTTATTTAGGTTATCATCAGATTAAAATGGCAGTTAAGGACCAGGAGAAGACAACCTTCATCACTCCCTTTGGAGCCTTCAGCTATGTTTTTATGCCCTTTGGGCTCAAGAGTGCCCAGGCAACTTATCAGCGTTGTGTACAAAATTGTCTTCACACTCAGATTGGGCGCAATGTTCATGCCTATGTGGATGATATTGTGGTAAAATCCAGGAAAAAAGAGACATTGATAGATGATCTCAAGGAGACCTTTGACAATCTGTGTGTTTATAAGATGATGCTCAATCCGGACAACTGTGTTTTCGGTGTTCCGGTAGGCAAGCTTCTAGGTTTTCTGGTGTCCAACAGAGGCATTGAGGCTAATCCGGAGAAGATCAAAGCGATTACATCTTTGGCTAAACCGGCGTGCATTAATGATGTTCCGCGTCTAGAAGGTCGAATTGTAGCCCTAAGCCGGTTTATCAGCCGCTTGGGAGAGAAGGCGATCCCTCTATATCAGATGTTGAAGAAAACAGACACCTTTGTCTGGAGTGATGCGGCTAATACGGTGTTTGAAGACTTGAAGCGGCAATTGGCTGAACCGCCAGTCCTTGCTGCTCTGGTTGACAAAGAGCCCTTATTATTGTACATGGCTGCTAATGCCCGTGCTGTCAGTGTGGCAATTGTGGTGGAGCGCAAGGAGGCTGGTAAGGAATATCCGGTTCAGCGGCCGGTTTACTATATCAGTGAAGTACTTATCGATTCAAAGCAACGTTATTTGCATTGGCAGAAGCTGGTGTATGGGGTTTTTATGGCGAGTCGGAAGCTCAAACAATACTTTCAAGGCCATCTCATTACAGTGGTCAGTTCAGCTCCTTTGGGCGATATAATTAAGAACAAGGAGGCAACTGGCCGGGTTGCAAAGTGGGCAATTGAGCTTGGCCCGCACGGGTTGAAGTATATGACTCGGACATCTATCAAGCCACAGGCACTTGTTCACTTCATCAATGATTGGACCGAGTTACAGGCGCCCGAGGACGAACCGGATAACACATACTGGACTATTCACTTTGATGGATCCAGGCAATTGGAGGGCTCGGGGGATGGAGTTGTCCTTACTTCCCCTCGAGGTGATAAAATTCGTTATGTCCTCCGTTTAATGTTCCCCTGTACTAACAATGCAGCAGAGTACGAAGCTTTACTCCATAATCTCTGTGTCTCCAAGGAGATGAATTTAAGCCGATTACGATGTTTTGGGGACTTTGATCTGGTGGCCCAGCAAGTTTCTGGCACTTGGGATTCTAAGGATCCACTCATGGTGGCTTACAGACGCGAGGTGGATATTGTGGCATGTCACTTCAAAGGGTATCAGGTTGAGCATATTGATCGGCGCAAAAATGAAGCAACAGACTCTTTAAGCCGGCTAGGATCTCAGTGTAAACCGGTACCTCCCAATACCTTTTTAGATATGTTGCATAACCCGTCTGTTAAGTTGCCTACATAGGAGGATTTAGCTGTTCCTGACCCGGAGGCCCAATTGGTGGCCGCTTTACATATCACTCCGGATTGGATGGTTCCATATTTGGCGTATATGAACCGGGGCGAGTTACCAGATGATGAGGTTTTTGCCAGACAGATAATCAGGCAGTCTAAGTCCATGGTTATTCACAATGGCGAGTTACACTGTTGTAGTGTTTCAGGTGTATTCCAACGTTGTGTTTCTCCTGAAGAAGGACACGAGAATCTACGAGAAATCCATGAAGGGGGTTGTGGTCACCATGCCGGTTCAAAATCCCTGGTGGCCAAAGCTTTTCGTCATGGGTTCTATTGGTTGACAGCTCATGCTGATGCGGAGGATCTGGTAAAGCGGTGTGACGCTTGTCAGAAGTTTTCACGTTGAGCTCATGTTCTGGCTCAAGAGCTACGGATGATTCCTATCACTTGGCCGTTTCCCACTTGGGGGCTTGACATGGTGGGACCTTTTAAGCATTCCAAGGATAAGAAGACCCACCTGTTGGTGGCGGTTGACAAGTTCACTAAATGGGTTGAAGCGGAGCCCGTCAGCGGTTCAATTTCTCAAAAAGATTATCTTCCGCTTTGGCTTTCCACCCAACATCATCACAGATAATGGCACAAACCTTTCTAAAGGTGAGATGGAGGATTTTTGTCAGAGAGAGCACATCCGGCTTGATTTAGCATCTGTAGCGCACCCCCAGTCCAATGGTCAAGCTGAGAGGGCGAATCAAGAAATCCTGAAGGGTATCAAGCCCCGGCTTATGGTTCCTTTGAAGCGGATGCCGGGTTGTTGGGTGGAAGAATTACCATATGTGTTATGGAGTATAAACACCACCCCAAACCGATCTACGGGTTATACACCTTTCTTCCTGGTTTACGGGGCTGAGGCCGTCCTCCCCAGTGATATTCATCATGACTCGCACCGAGTTGCCAATTATGTTGAAGCGGACAATGAGCAAGCACACCGAGAGGCGCTGGACCTGTTATATGAGAAGCGGGACATGGCTTTGGCTCAATCGGCGATTTATCAACAAGACCTGCGGCGGTATCGCAGCCGCCGGGTTAAGACAAGAACCTTTCAAGAAGGCGACTTAGTGCTCCGGCTCATCCAGGATCAGACCGATATGCACAAGTTATCCCCACCTTGGGAAGGACCCTTTGTGGTTAGCAAAAATCTGCACAACGGATCATACTACCTCATTGACGTTCGAGAAGACTCACGCAGTTCTGAGGAGGAGACCTGGTGGCCGTGGAACATAGCTCTCCTTCGGCCTTACTACACTTGAGCCATAGGCTTTTCTTATGTACATATTTGAACAATGTATATATTATGATCAATATAATAAACCAGCACCCTTGCTATAAGCAGGGCCTCTGCTGTTTTTTCTCAAATATCCTTTGAGTTACATGGGGGATTCAGCTGACAAAGCAGAGTACTACCTGTTAAACCGGCTATCATGCCACAATACAAATTGGGAGCTTCACACCCAAGGGGCCAAAGAGAGTTTGGATGCTCTGCACAGCTCAAACGTAGCCACCCATGAGCACAGCTCACAAAATAGGGGCTCTTTGTGTAAAGTAACAAAGAGTTTGAAAGGGCCCTTGTAATTGGGTATCGACCCACGGCTTGGAAGCTTGGTGTATTCACCTAAAACCCCGGGTTAACCTACCTTCATTAAGTAAGCCACTCCTATCCAGATAATCCTGGCATGACCCGCGGAATGTTTGATAAGTCAATCTTTTAAAGACCCTGAACTTGTCGAAGTTAAAACGATGATTGGTTAGTTGGAGGCCCATCTTAAAAGGCTTTGCAAAATGGTTTAACTCAGCGGCCTGGCAGCCCATGAAAAGCCTCAAATTTGGGCCTGGCAGCCCTTGAAAAGCCTCGAGTACATGGTTTTTATTTGTTTTGCAAAGTTTTTACCCTTTGTTAAGTTTCTATTGAACCAGTGTCAAATTGACCCAGTGTGGCTTTTCAGTCATTATATTAACACAATGTTTGTTAACCCAGCTTGGCTTTCAACTATAAGTTGTCAGACCATCTTATCAAATCGGTGTTTAAAAAACCCGGCCTGGCTTTGACTATATGTCGCCAGTTTGATCATTTGGTGTTCATCGTAACCCGGCATGACTTATTTCATAACATCATTACATGATGAGAGTTGTAACATCTCAAGATTTGGGTTTTCACCCTTACTACAATAAAAGTTGGTTCACCAACTAAGTGATTTCATATCACAGGTATGAGTTATTTCATATTTATTCCGCTTTGGTTATTAGCGAGGCTTTATCTTGGGCATTATGACCCGTCCGGCAGTAAACCACCAGGACAATTCTTTTTATGCAGATATCAGAATAGCATGAAAATTATCAAAGTGTAATCAAGCACAACAAATATCATGATGGATCAACAACGTTATGCATCAGTGCCACAGAGTGAAGTACTTTCACTAGCCTATTACAAGGCGCTTTGAGGCCCAAAATGCTGATTGTTCTTACACAAAACAAAGTCTGTCAAAGTAACCCGATTGCCGGATTAAGACTCATTGCCAGGACAACGTGAAGTTGATGGATCTTCAAGCGCCAGTTCAACCTCCTCCTCTTCACCCAGTGGCTGGAAGTCAATGGTGGTCCAGTCAATCCGGGTTAGAGCCTGAAATACAACTTTTTCACTTATCAGATTGGACGGTTCAACATCAGGGGCGTAAGTGTGCTTACGGATTGGCGGGATAAGGTTTTGCGCTTCTGCCACAGTCATATCAACCCGCTGGTTCCTTTCATCGTAAAAGGACCGATGAACAGTCAAGTTAGCCTGTTCAACCAGTGACTCGATAGCGGACGCATCTCCTTTGTCAGGGCTTTGAGGGCTTCGTTGTCAAATGTTGACCCATCTGCTTGTTCATCCGGAAATCCCTTGGCTATATCAACTGGATCCAAGTCAGATATCCATGCTTTGGCCCGAGTCAGTGCCAGTGAAGTGCCAGCCCTGGCAGCAGATCGCTTCACCTCTTCTATCTGCGCCGGCGTCATGGATAATCTTACTAGTGTGTCCTTGATCAATGTTGGTGCTGGTTTGTTGTATGAGACTACACAGATCACCCGTTGGGCACCAGTATACAATTGCTCAATCAAAGTGTATGCTGCCTTCAACTTCATCTGCATGTCTGCGCCTAGATGAGCAATGCGATTACCTGAGACGGTTTAAAAACTTAATATCAAACTGACGGAGTTGAACAATACTTCAGATCAGACTATTATAAAGTACTTACCAAAAACTGCAGCTGTCATGGTGTTCACTTGATGTTTCAGCCCAGTCAGGTCTTCCTCAACCGGTTTAAGAGCTGCTTCAGCGTCTTCAGCCCGTTTCAATAGAGCAGCCCTTTCAGTTTCCCAGTTGGTGCGTTCAGTTTTGAAGCCATCCTTCAATTGTTCCATGGTAGTCAAAGCGCCCTTTAGCTCCTCTTTGGCTTTAGAGGTCTCTTCTTGCTGGGACTTGATGTTTTCTTGAAGATCGGCGATTTGAGACTCTTTGGTCTTTATATCAGCCTACAAAGTCAGATGATAAAGTGGTTAATATCTCTTAAAGTCCCAAGTGCATAACAAGTTATACGCTTGGCACTTGGGGGCTAATACAGATTGCTTCTTAAAACGGATATTTTAAAAGTCCCAAAGTTCAATACAAGTATTAAACTTAGCACTTGGGGGCTAATGTCCAATTGATCAGTTACATCCATGCTGAAGGCAGTTGATAGAGACAAAGTGTTAACAGAAAGTCCCGGTTCATCTTGATCAGGTAAACCGGTCCTTGGGGGACTACTCAGTTGAAGTATTCTTAATATTAGAAGACCCGGTTTGTCTACAAGAGATAAACCGGCCATTGGGGGCTACTATGGAGTTGATATATGTTGCAATCAAATTTAAAGTGTTTCAAAAATTACCTCGTAGCGCTCCTTCATTAAGTTCACCAAACCGGCTTCATAATCTCAGCTTGTGAAGAGGCAGTTTAAGAATCCGGAATGAAGTTCCTCGACACTAAGGTTAACAAAGCTGGAAAAATCAGTCTTCCCCTTCCCTTTGCCCATAAATGCAAATTCCTCCTTGGCAGTGTGCTTTGACAAAACAACTGGGTTGCCAGGGGCAGTGAAACCATGACCAGTGATAACAACATCATCATCGCCACCTTTTGAGGGGGTTGGCGGATTGATAGTATCCCTGGCCGGGCTTGACAAATCGTCGCCCTTGGCTGGGCTTGGAGGATCAGCATGCGGACTGGACGGATTGACTTCTGGCACTTCAACATATGTATCCTTATCTTGCGGTACAGGGTCACCTATGGCAATGTCAGCTTCTTTGTCAGCTTCTTCTGAAATTCTATCTGATCCAACTTCTTCAGTAGTAGGGACAGTGGTCTTTGCTTTCTTGCTCAGACGAGCTTTGGTGCTGTGATATTAAAACAAGAGGTCAGTTGGTAAACCAGTGCAAAAAGACAAAATTAAAGACATCATTCTTGCCCAGGGACTGTCTTGAGGGGAGGCATTTGAGTGGTTGATGAACCGCCAGATGATGAATTGGAAGATACCTGGTAATTCGGATCAGACGGATTAAGAGGGTCACGGAAGCAACCTTTCAAGGGATAAAGATTTTCGGGAGAACAAGAAACCTCTGGACGACGCTTCCGGTTTGGTGTATCCGGTAAACCGGAAGAAGTAACCCGTTGGCCGCTGTGCCGGGGTGTGCGACGACCTTCAGTTTGCTGTGTCTTCAAAGAAAATTGCGGATCCAAATGAGCAGGAGGGTGAGAGTATTTTACTTTCCAAATGGCGCGAAGAAATCTTTGGACCGGCACAAGGTCAGAATCAGAGGAAAGAGAGATTACCTCTACATGGTCCGCATGGCTGGCCTCCGCATCATCCTGGGAATAATGATTGTCAATAAGGAGTATGAAAAATGAACCAAGGGAGTCAAGTTCTACCTCTGGATCTGACTCATCAACATCCTCAGGCGGATCAGAAGTGTCGTGGATTTGTCACGGCAGATGTCCGTAGTGTCAGGACTTAGTCGCGAGGCCAACACATCTATGTGGTAGCTTGAGAGGGGTTGAGTGGGACGAGAGACGCAGGGCGGATCAACACGGCCAGACAAGGATTTAGACAGCTTCGGGCCCCAGGAAACATTATCCGGTAAAAACCCTACATGTTGTTTGAGGCTAGGTCTCATTATCATCACGAGGGAGTCGCCGTAAACCGGCTCTCCTCTTTGTGTCTAGCCCTAAGATTGTTTCTCTGCTTGTCGCTTGTCCCTCTCTGGGGAGCCCTGCCCCTCCTTATATATGTTGAAGGGGAGGGTTACATGTGGAGTCCTATTAGGATTAGGACTAGTCTATCTCTAATACAAACCGGATACAAGTCCTGGTCTTAACTCTTTGTAAGGTAAATATTCCTTTCCTCTTAAACCGGCCCACAATAATATGAACCGGCCTTCATGAACCGCCAGACGGGCCACCGGGTCTTGTCGCTCCTCTGGCCCGCCTGCCGGATTACCAATGAACTGTAAACCGTCTGGTTTGTGCAGGTCACCGGTGAATCGCCAAGTCCGGCCGGCTTATCCTTCCGGCCGGTTTACGCCGCGGGGCATATCCCCGACATTAGCCCCCAAGTTTAGCTTGGATTTATCCATGGTAAACTTATGCTGCAAAAATAAGCACAAGAACAAATTTGACAGGTTGTGCTCTGGATTAAGAATTCTTGTAAACCGGCCCCTGATCGTCCTTATGTCCTTGTCATTTCCTCCTTCTAGAAAATCCGGGTTAATAACCAGCTTCATACTCAAATTGCTGATGTTGGTTTCTTATAGAAAAAATATTGTGAAGAATAATCCACTTGAGTCGTCTTCCAAAGCTCCGGTTTAAGAAATATTGGTCTTTGAAATACTCATCTGATATTCAACCGGTTTGAAGATGTAAAAACTTGCCGGTTTAACATTACCAAAATGGCCGGGTTATAAAACTGATGATTCCGGATTATGACCGTTTATAGACGCCGGGTTATGATTGTTGATGATGCCGGGTTGCAGCCACAGGGTCGTAATGATTAATTGGTGACACCGGGTCAATCTGGTTTGCTCAAAACTGAGAATTTGAAAATATTTCTCCTTATATGCATATTACCTGTAGCCCCCAAGTCTTGAGCAGAACAAAGTGATGGTTTAAGACTTGCTTCAATATGAATACTGCCTCGGATGAAGAAATCCCTGTTGTTCATCCCAGTCACGAATAAGAACTGAGCACTCCATATTATGTAGCCCCCAAGTGTCGGGTTGTCATGCTTGCAGCAACCTGGGACTTGTAATTGCCTGATGCTCAAAAACTTGAATGTTTGACAGGAGCAATTGGTAGCCCCCAAGGGCCGGCTCATTATGATATGATGAGTCGGGTCTTCAATAAAATGAGCAAAAAATGACTTTGCATTAGCCCCCAAGTGTCATGGTGCATGCTTGCAGCGACATGAGACTTGCATATTACCTCAATTTGAATAATGTAGCCCCCAAGTGCCGGGTCGTAAGCCTGCAGCGACTCGGGACTATTCCTTCAATTGTAGAATAAACCATATCCTTTGATAAAATAATATCCAGTGTGCTAAAGCGACTTTGAAAACCTCAATAATATCGGTTATTAATAAAAATCCAGCCATGTTGGCTATCCAAGATAATATAATTTGGTATGAAAACCATATTCATTCAATATCATAATGAAAATTCAGCCAAGTTCGGCTATTTGAATAATATAACTCAATGATTTATAAGCACATGATTCAAATGTCGCAATCCAAATATATACTGGTGACTTATATTCAAAAGCCAGGCCGGTTTAATAAACACCGATGATTTATAATCATGCTTTATTCAACCTGTTTCTGCATACAACAAGTTTAAAGTGTCTTGGCGGTTTACCGCCGGACGGGTCATAATGCCCAACATATAACCTGGGTTTATAACCAAGGCTGCACTTAAGAACAATCAAATATGAAATATATCATACCTGTGACATTGAATCACCTCGCTGGTTTACCAACTTTTTGTAGTAAGGGTGATAATCCCAATCTTGAGTACTGATAAGTCCTTCCATATTGTGTCGGTTTATGATAAAACCGCACCGGGTTATGATAGACACCGGATCATCCATATATAATACTGGCGACATGTAGTCGAACTAGACCGGATTAATAATCGCCGGATTATAATTGGTCATGTACTGACAATTTGTAATTGAAAGTCAAGCCGGGTTAATGAACGCCGGTTTACTCCATAATAGGATGATAATAGAAAATCCAACCGGGCAGACGGCCCCCGGATTAGGACTTGACCGTGTTCCGTCAATTTGTAATTGATAGTTGAACCGGATTAAAACGTTGTCGGTTTAAAAAACGCAACAAAAATCAAATAACAGTTATGAAAAAATATGGAAACAAAGGCAATGATAAAAACCGTTTGCAAAAATATGCTATACTGAGCTGATCAGATGGTATTACCATGGTCGGACAGGACCAAGCCCCCAATAGGAGTGACAATGATTCAAGTCAGCCAGGTCCCCAAATGATTCGTGGCATATATGCCAGATCAAGAGGCGTGGCAATGGTTCGGGTTCGACCAAGCCCCCAAGTGATTTTGTGGCCTTAGGCCGACCAAGAGGCGTGACGGTTCAGACTTGACCATGTCCCCAAGTGATCTGGTGGCTGTCGCCTATCAAAAGGTGTCGCGTTGGTTCGGACACGACCAAGGCCCCCAGTGATGTATAAAAAGCAAATGTCAAGGGGTAAACCGGAGTCCGCTTTAAAAACAGAGCCACTCCATGTAACCACGCATGATAAGAAAGACAGAGACCCCGCTTTATGAAGCAGAAGCCCCCATGTGATCAATAATATGTTAGGCCAATAAGGCAGGATACCCATGTTTGAACCGCGCATCATGGCAGCAGGTCCTCTTTGATAGTTTTTAACCTTTTTGCAAGAGATAAATTCTTCTTGAACCGGGATCTTGAACCGGATAGTGAGAGCTTCAAAGCTTTGTGGGAGAACAAACGTCCCTTAAACAGGATTGCAAACCGGAATCTTCATTTTCAGCCAGAAATTTTCTGACGGCCTTTCAACTCGAACTTGCGAGAAATTAATTCCTTTTTGAACCGGACATTGCTAAACCGGATTTGAGAGCTTCAAAGCTTCGTGCGAGACAAATTCCCCTTGAACCGGATAGTAAACCGGATATTTGAGAGCTTCAGTGAGACTGACTTCCCTTGAACCGGGTTGTAAACCGGAATCCTTTCTGATGATCCGGAACTTCTTCATTGAGCCGGGATTTTGTAACTGTCATATACTTTCTAAGCCGGAAATTTTCTGACGGCCTTCAAATAATAGTAGCCTCCGGGACCGGGTTATCTTTCCCTCCATCGTCCCAGGGTTCTTAAATTTGCTGAAACTGGCAAGATTTGCTGAGTCATGTCATTGTAGCCCCCGAGTCTCAAAAGGTGACTCGAGGAGTTGGCTTGAGACTCTCCATATGTGACCGTGATGTAAACCGGCATAAGTTGTATATCATTGGTGTTGATAGCACGATGTGAATCCACAGAGGGTTGAGGTGACTGCGGCGGGTTGTAATTGATCCCGTATGAGCCGTGTCAGCAACTCGGCCAATGGTTCCTTCCAACTAGTGATTTGAAGTTAACCAAACTGTAGTGGCGGCGACTTGTGCACCCAATAAACAGCTCATGCAAACAGGTGCGGCCCGGTATGTCGACGTAGACCAGGCCACGAGAGACGGACAGCAGGGACGGCCGCATCATCAGTGGCGGCTCCGACAGATGAGTCGGCCGCGGCATTGTAAACCGGCATGGACGGGGAGATCGGTACTGGTGTTATAAACCGGCACGGATGGGCAAGTTAACCGCGTCGTTTTGATGTAGTGAACAATTGTCCTGCATCAACAATATTGCAGACCAAGACAAAGATAAACTGCTCTTTGATAATAATATGTGCCAATAAAAGATATTTTAGATGGATATCACCTGATGTGCGAGGCCACGAGGATTGACGGGCGAGTCGTCCATGGCGTTGTAAGGTAGCACGGGCGCATAAGTCGATCGCAAGTGTTGTAAGCCGGCATGGACGAGCAAATCAGCCGCAGGTGCGGACGGACGTAAACCGAACAGCAAGGGCGGCGATTTGCACGCGTATCCGTCAAGCAACCTGATACCTTTGTAACGAATAATGGTCCTGCGAACAAATATCACATACCAGAATAATTGTTCTCAAACAATTTAATATGCACTGATAAAATACATAAAAGGATAGCACCTGATTTATTTGAGCAGACGTGACACGTCTGCCAGAATTTTTCCAGGATGTCTTTGCTGGCCGTACTGCGATTTGAACCTCTGAACAGAGTAAAGTACTAATACTAGTGCTTGGCCTTGTGTAATAGTACATGGTCTCCACGTACTTAGGCTCTTGTTCATCCAAAGCCTAGAAATCATGGCCTCTGCAACTGGGAAGTGGCAGCAACATCCGTAAACTCAAATCGCCTTGGCTCCTGCTTGTAGATCGACTCGGTCTTGAACTATTGCTCAAAGGAGAGGTGACATGGCGGCTCTGAGGCACAAGCGCGACGGTGACGGTGACTCGGCGCGGCCGAAGCATCAGTCAAGGCGGCTCGCAGTGGAGACAAGCGGCGGCAGCCTGCCATTGCAACGAGGCCATGCAGTGAGGGCGGTTCAGGTCGGATGCGAGGCAGAGACAGCCGGCGGCTCGGGGCGATGTGTAGCAGTGACATGGGTGGCTGCCCTTTTGTTGTAGCGGTTTATAGAAGATGGTGACCCACGAGCAGCAGCAGAGGCGGGCAGCCGGTTTGACACAGCCTGGCGGGGCCGGCGCGAGGCGAATCAGAGGCGGATGCGCGGACAGAACTGGCATGGAGGGGCAGCAAAGCGACGCGAGGTCTGCACGGGGCAGCTCAGAGACCGAGTCTGGCTTCTTTCTTCTCTGATTCCGATGGAATTGTACCCTTTTCCTTTTAGAACCAGGACTCGATCAACACGGCCAACAGATTGTTGATCGCTCTGGACACCGTAGAGAGAATAAAAAACACTCTTTATCCATATCTGGTAGGTGCCTTTGCGGCTGTAGATGTAGTAGTATAATGTAGCACTCAATTAGTACTAGTCTCGGTCACGTACTAGTGAAAGTACTAGTTGATTCCTTGGATTTTTGCAGCTAGATTAAACAATCATTATCAGCCTTCATCCATATTGATGTGGACACAAAGCGGAGCAGCAATCTGACACGGATACTGTAATACGTGTACTTGCAGTAGAAAAAACTCATGTCAAAACCCGGGATTTGCGGCCACTGCTTAAAACCAATGCGTCAATCTGATTACTTGGTGACATCGGATCAGATTTTTGTCCGGTCTCATCTGTAGCGAACAAAGCAATATGTGCTCGGATTCAACTGGTCGCCGTGCAACGCGTGAGGGGCCGCACACAAACCCTAACAACTCTATGGATCTTGTATCTGCTGGCTCCAAAAGTTTAACCATAATTCTGATCTCCCAACAATAAATTTGCGGACTCTGTCCATGGTCGTCCGGATTAATCATGAACCTGTCGATCCCTGAGAAAGATCCCTCCAAGAACTCAACACCACCGTGCGCGGGCCCCACGGTGGGCGCCAACTGTCGTGGATTTGTCACGGCAGATGTCCTTAGTGTCAGGACTTAGTCGCGAGGCCAACGCATCTATGTGGTAGCTTGAGAGGGGTTGAGTGGGACGAGAGACGCAGGGCGGATCAACACGGCCAGACAAGGATTTAGACAGCTTCAGGCCCCGGGAAACATCATCCGGTAAAAACCCTACATGCTGTTTGAGGCTAGGTCTCATTATCATCACGAGGGAGTCGCCGTAAACCGGCTCTCCTCTTTGTGTCTAGCCCTAAGATTGTTTCTCTGCTTGTCGCTTGTCCCTCTCTGGGGAGCCCTGCCCCTCCTTATATATGTTGAAGGGGCGGGTTACATGTGGAGTCCTATTAGGATTAGGACTAGTCTATCTCTAATACAAACCGGATACAAGTCCTGGTCTTAACTCTTTGTAAGGTAAATATTCCTTTCCTCTTAAATCGGCCCACAATAATATGAACCGGCCTTCATGAACCGCCAGACGGGCCACCGGGTCTTGTCGCTCCTCTGGCCCGCCTGCCGGATTACCAATGAACTGTAAACCGTCTGGTTTGTGCAGGTCACCGGTGAATCGCCAAGTCCGGCCGGCTTATCCTTCCGGCCGGTTTACGCCGCGGGGCATATCCCCGACAAGAAGAGTCGGCGGTTTTCTTCTTAGCCATTTTCTTTATGACTTTGCTTTTGGGGCGATGAGTCCTCACTAGTTTGTCTGAAGATTTCCTCTTCCAGAAAGAGCTGTTGGCCTGTAAAAGCAAAACAAAGGATTATCAGAATAAGGTTAAAGCGGAAACGGATCAAGAAAGATGGAAAAGAATAAAGTTCTTACTGCTGGTGGTTTGTTGGAAGTACAAAAAGGAGCCAACCCGGTCTTGCTGCATTGAGCAATCAGTTCATCCAACATTTTCTTCATGGCTTCAGTAAATTCCTCGTCCGTTTTTTCTATCTCATTGGACCGTTGATGGTCTTTTACATCTCCGGTATACTCATGCATCAAACCGGGGCGGCGGCTTAAGGGAAGGATACCCCATGAAACCCAGCATCGGACAAGGTCAATGCCAGTTAAACCATTCACTAGGAGGGCCCGGAGCTTAATGATTTGTGGTGCATAAACTTGCCGCTCTTTAGCAATGAGCCATAGAGGCAGAGGATGGCCATTGCTAAGTCGCTGCGCATGGTAGCCCGGCAGAGGGTTTTCATCAGCAGGTGCGGTGTTCAGACAGTAAAACCAGGTTTGATTTCAATCCTTTGGATGGCTGTGGTGTTTTGCATGAGGGAAGTCAACTTCTTTCCTTTTCTAAATTGATACGCCACCAAGTTCAGTGTTGGGGCCGTCAGAGAATTCGGTCCGGCGGTTTAAGTGAAAAAAGTGTCTGAAGAGCTCAACAGTTGGTTCCTCTTGAAGATAAACTTCGCAGAACAATTGGAAATTGCATATGTTGGACACAGAGTTTGGTCCAATATCCTGAGGATGGAGTTGAAAACTAGCAAGCACATATCAGAAAAACTTTGAACCGGGCGGGCTAAAACCCCGGTCTAGATGCTGCATGAATACAATTACTTCCCCGTTTTGAGGCTCTAGAGGGCACTCAGGGCCAGGAACTCGCCAATGGAGGACGTCTTTCTTGGCTAAAGCACTGGTCAAAACATATCCGTTGAGCTGTGTTTCGGTGATCTGGGAAGGAACCCAGTTGCATGCGGCGAATTGGTTGGTCATATTGGAAAGGAAACTGAAAAAAGCACGAAGGCCGGTTTACAATTCGAAGTCCATGTATACCAACCAGAGTTAAACCGGGAATTTATGGATGTTAAACCGGCTGCTACTACTCAAGCTCAATGGCAGTTTAAGTGAGGGCTAATGGTACCAGGCGGATTATGATTTTCTACAAGTTAAAACCGCCTTTGAGGGAAGCAACAGAGAAGAAATTCGCTAAGTGTTGCAGAAAACAGGTTTCACACAATGATGAAATTAATTTGGATATACCATGCTTCAGTAAAGAAAAATGTCTGCGACCTATAAAGGCGTTAAGCAGGACAGAGAAGTTTGTATGTTCTACTAAGGATTCTGTACAAAGAAGGAAGATCTACTAGTGCCGAAACTGGATGCGGAGCAACTACCACACGAGATCTACACTACTGTTAGATCAAAGAAACCATGGCAGAAGCAAATGCGAAGAACTGAGATGAACGAGGAACAATACAGATGAACTTGCTAACCCTAGCATGGATCTAAAGATGCGGGAAAGGGAAAACTTACAACAGTGATCTGTTGCGGAGGGACGCCGCTTTTCTCTGGAGCGTTTCAGGTTGATGCAATGGCCTGGTCGATGCAGTGTTGAAGGTCGACGGCGGAGGCGGCACTTGAGTTCATCAGGGTCGCGAGGGGGAAGACAAGGCGAAGAGGGAAGGGGAGAAAATGGAAATACCCCCCGGCTTCATTTATAAGGAGAAAGTGATAAGTGGCAGGCGCGAGAATCGAGGAGCCTGAAGCAGGAAAAGTGGGCGCGGCTATCGCCTCGATCTTCGGGATACCATTAATGAAGGGAATCATTTTAATCTTTTTATACAAAGATGACGGCATGATGATCCATTGCTGTGTCCAGAGGGTGACATCACGTCGGTTTAATAAAGTTTACAGGAGAAGACATCATGGAGGTTTACGAGAATATAAGGAGATGTTTACAGAATTTCTTGAAGTATTGAAGATTGACATGAACAGGTTCAAATCAATCTGGGCCCTAAAGTTGGGGATATAACTATTGAGTATAAACCGCCCAGGAGGGGCCGGTTCACCTTAAACTATATTGAAGCCCACGAAGACCCAGAAGATGGCGCTTTACTAATGAAGCTTAGAGCCCCGGAGCCCAAAGGCGGATTAGGGCCCATAGTGGTAAACCGTCATGGTTATGTAACTTGTATTGTAAGTTAGGAAAGGGGAGACTGAGCCGGGCGTATAGTGGTAAACCGTCATGATTAGGGCCCATAGTGGTAAATCATCATGATTAGGGCCCGTTTTGTCTGTCCATCCGTCTGAGGATGATAAGCGGTATTGTATTTCAATTCCGTCCCTAGGGCTTGATGGAGACGGGACGAAAAAGCGGAGGTAACAGTGAACCTCGATCAGACGTGATGGTTCGGGGAACTCCATGTAGACTGACTGTTCTAGATACATACAGTTGTGCAAGCTCATCTGCTCGATACGCAGTTCTGATCAGGAGGAAGTGGGCTACCTTGGTTAATGTATCCACTATGACCCAGATAGCATCATTGCCTTGTCGGGTCTTAGGTAGTCCAGAGAGGAAATCCATACAGACATCATCCCATTTCTGTTGTGACACTGGCACCAATTGGAGAAGTCCGGCTGGCTTCTGATGTTCTTCCTTTACTTTGTTGCATATGTCGCAACAGGCCACGAAATAAGCAATGTTCTTCTTCATTCCATCCCACCAGAATATTTGTCGAAGGTCTTCGTACATTTTTTTGCCTCCAGGGTGAATTGAATATGGGGATTCATGGGCTTCGGACAGGATCTTCTGCTTCAAATCTGCTTGATTAGGCACACAAATCCTTCCCCTGAATCGGAGGGTTTCGCACTGATCCTTCGAAAAATCGGAAAGCTTGACACGTTTCTGCAGATCGGCATCGCCAGGCTGGGCCTTGCAGATTTATTTCTCACGAGTAGGGGTAACTTTTAGAATATTGGCAAGGCCAGCCTCAACTATGACAAGGTTGAGCTGAGCAATCTCTTCTTTAAGTTCGGGAGGCAATGATTCCAATATGACATTTAAACTGACGGGCTTTCGACTGAGCGCATCGGCAACCATGTTGGCCTTACCCGGATGGTAATTTATTCCAATGTCATAATCCTTAACCAACTCAAGCCATCTTCGTTGACGGAGATTTAAATCCGGCTGAGTAAATATATATTTGAGGCTTTTGTGATCGGTAAAAATTTGGCACCTTTTCCCGATGAGGTAGTGCCTCCAAATTTTTAAAGCATGAACCACCGTGGCCATTTCCAAATCATGAATGGGGTAATTCCCCTCGTGGGGTCGTAGCTGCCGGGAGGCATAAGCTACTACCTTGCCATCTTTCATAAGTACGCATCCCCCTTGCCTGGAAGCGTCGTAGTACACCTCAAAGTTGCGGTAGATATCTGGGAGTGTTAATACTGGTGCAGTTGTCAGTCGTTTCTTTAACTCAGTGAAACTTTTCTCACAGTCCTTAGTCCATTCAAACTTCTTATCCTTTTTGAGAAGCTCTGTCATGGATTTAACAATCTTCGAAAACCCTTCAATGGAACGACGGTAATATCTGGCTAATCCAAGAAAACTCCAGATCTGAGATATGGTTGCGGGTGGCAACCAGTCGAGCACATCCTTTACCTTGCTTGGGTCCACGCTATACCCTCACCGGATAGCACATGCCCGAGGAATCCAACTTTCTTGAGCCAAAACTCACATTTTCTGAATTTGGCGTATAACTGATGCTCTCGGAGTCGTTGTAACACTGCTCGGAGGTGTTCCTTATGCTCTTCTTCACTTCTTGAGTAAATGAGTATATCATCAATGAAGACGACCACAAACTTATCGAGGAAGTCCATGAATACTTTATTCATCATATGCATGAAGAAGGCGGGGGTGTTGGTGAGGCCAAACGACATGATTGTATACTCATAGAGACCGTAGCGAGTGGTGAATGCGGTCTTGGGAATATCCTCCTTTTTAATTTTGAGCTGATAATATCCCGTCCGTAAATAAATATTGGAGAACACCTTGGCACCACTGAGCTGATCAAACAAATCATCAATTCTTGGCAGAGGGTATTTGTTTTTGATTGTGACATCATTCAGCTGATGGTAATCCACACACATGCGGAGGCTACCATCTTTCTTGTCCACGAAGATAGCAGGTGATCCCCATGGTGAGGAGCTGGGGCGGATATACCCTTTCTGGAGCATTTCATCAACCTATTTCTTTAGCTCCACTAATTCTGATGACGGCATTCGATAATACTTCTTGTGTATTGGTGTGGTTCCGGGCACAAGATCTATTGCAAATTCAAGCTCTCGATCAGGTGGCATGCCTGGCAGTTCTTCTGGGAATACATCAGGAAACTCACTGACCACCGGAATTAATTCCATTTCATCAATTGCTGTAAAGACCATTTCTTTGGAGGGTATGCTCCTACGAGCAATAGATTTTGTGGTTTGTCCCTCTTGGCCGTTCAAGTTGACTTCTTGGGTCGCACAATTAATGCATACTTGATACCGAGTCAGCCAATTCATTCCCAAGATAACATCCAACTTATCGGATTCAGTAAGTATCAAAGAAGTTGGAAAACAGACTGCATTGATATTGACTTCCAGATTATGGCAGACTATATTGCTTCTGATTAGAGATCCCGGGGTTTGCACCAGCATATTCTTGCCCAAAAGTGAACAAGGAAATTTTTTTTGGGCAACAAAACTCTGAGAAATGAAAGAGTGGGAAGCCCCAGAGTCAAATAAAATTACTGTGGGTATGTTATTAACAGGGAACATACCAATAACGACTTTGGGGTTCTCTTGGGCTTCATCGGCGGAGATGTGATGAATGTATCCCGTGAGGTCGTGCTGATCTGGGAATGCCTCCATATAATGGACTTGGGGCTTTGAATGTAGCATTGGCCCGATTGTTCGTGGGACACTGCTTGGCATGATGTCCGATTTGCCCACAATTGAAACAGGAATTGCTGCGTAGACAATTCTCTAGAACTGGGTTGAGCACGTCATTCTTGACTTGGGTGGTGGTCTTGTTAACATTTTGCTGCCAATTGGGCTTGTATGCTACCTGAGTCGGCTTCCAGGTACGAACCTTCTGTACTGGTTGCATTTCTTTTCCTGGCTCAAACTTGCGCTTGTGATCATTGTTGGCAGGCTTATTATCTGATGTAAGCTTGTGTTCCCTTTCAGCAATGAAAGCCATGTTCACCAGGGTTTGGAAGTCTGGGAAATCAAACAAGCTGAGAGTACAATGGAGCTGCGGTTTTACCCCACCAAGAAACCTGTCCATCTTTCTTTCCTCAGTGGCCACATCATATTGCGAGTAACGTAACAAATCATTGAATTTCTGCAAATATTCCCCCACAGACTAACTTCCTTGGAGGAGCGCGAGAAATTCATGCTGCTTAGTCTTCATAATTCCTGTAGGGATGTGATATTTCTGGAATCATTCCTTGAATCTTGACCAGGTAATTTCTTCATCAGCAGTCCACATGGCTTTTTTCATTTTCCCACCATATGGCAGTAGCGCCTTCAAGATAATGGGTTACAAATGGAACTTTATCCCCTTCATCAGTTCGAGCAACCTCAAGCTTCTTTTCCATAGTTCTCAACCAATCATCTGCAACCAAGGGATCAAGGGCCTGACAGAAACTGGGAGAGGCTTAGTCCTTTGAAAATCAGATAGCTTGGATTGATGACCAGGCTGATTTCCATTCTGTCCAACCACAGCTTGAATACTTCTGAGCATTTCCATCAGATCATTATTTCATCTTTCCTCAAACATACGCAGAATTTGCTCGGTGGAGGGCAGATTTGGTGGTGGAGACGGTGGTGGAACGTACGACTCGGGTGAGTGTCCTGCCTGTCGTGCGGAACGATGAACAGGAGTACCTGATATGTCTCCAACGTATCTACTTTTCCAAACACTTTTTCCCTTGTTTTGGACTCTAACTTGCATGATTTGAATGAAACTAACCCGGACTGATGCTGTTTTCAGCAGAACTACCATGAAGTTGTTTTATGTGTAGAAAAGAAAAGTTCTTTTAATGTCCTGGAAATCCATGGAGGCACTTTTTGGAATTAATAAGAATTTTTGGCGAAAGAATTAATGCCAGGGGCCCCACAGCCTGTCCACGAGACAGGGGCGCCCCCCCTAGGGCGCGGCCTCCTATCTCGTGGGCCCCCTGGACCTCCTCCGACCTCAACTCCAACTCCATATATTCCGTCCCGGGGAGAAAAAAAATCAGAGAGAAAGTTTCATCGCATTTTACGACACGAAGCCACCGCCAAGCCCTAATCTCTCTCAGGAGGGCTGATCTGGAGTCCGTTCGGGGCTCTGGAGAGGGTCATTCGTCGCCGTCATCATCATCAACCATCCTCCATCACCAATTTCATGATGCTCACCGCCGTGCGTGAGTAATTCCATCGTAGGCTTGCTGGATGGTGATGGGTTGGATGAGATTTACCATGTAATGAAGTTAGTTTTGTTAGGGTTTGATCCCTAGTATCCACTATGTTCTGAGATTGATGTTGCTATGACTTTGCTATGCTTAATGCTTGTCACTAGGGCCCGAGTGCCATGATTTCAGATCTGAACCTATTATGTTTTCATGAATATATGTGTGCTCTTGATCCTATCTTGCAAGTCTATAGTCACCTATTATGTGTTATGATCCGACAACCCCGAAGTGACAATAATCGGGATACTTCTCGGTGTTGACCGTAGTTTGAGGAGTTCATGTATTCACTATGTGTTAATGCTTTGGTCCGGTTCTCTATTAAAAGGAGGCCTTAATATCTCTTAGTTTCCAGTAGGACCCCGCTGCAACGGGAGGGTAGGACAAAAGATGTCATACAAGTTCTTTTCCATAAGCACGTATGACTATTTACGGAATACATGCCTACATTACATTTATGAATTGGAGCTAGTTCTATATCACCCTATGTTATAACTATTGCATGAGGAATTGCATCCGGCATAATTATCCATCACTGATCCATTACCTACGAGCTTTTCACATACTGTTCTTCACTTATTTACTTTTTCGTTGCTACTATTACAACTACTACAAAAACCCAAAAACATTTATCTTTACTTTTGCTACCGTTACTATTATTATCATACCACTTTTGCTACTAAACACTTTGCTCCAGATACTAAGTTATCCAGGTGTGGTTGAATTGACAACTCAACTGCTAATACTAAAGAATATACTTTGGCTCCCCTTGTGTCGAATCAATAAATTTGGGTTGAATACTTTACCCTCGAAAGCTGTTGCGATCCCCTAAACTTGTGGGTTATCAAGACTAATTTCTGGCGCCGTTGCCGGGGAGCATAGCTCTATTCTTTGAGTCACTTGGGATTTATATCTGTTGATCACTATGAAGAACTTGAAAGATTCTAAGACCAAGATCTATCCCTCAACTACGAGGAGAGGTAAGGAACTACCGTCTAGCTCTGCACTAGATTCTCCTTCTGTTATGAGTAAGTTTGCGACACCTGAACCTGCTACTACTATGAATTCTAATATGTCGCATGATGATGCTACTCCTGCTATGCATGATGAAACTACTTCTGTGTGTGATACTACTTTGCCATTAGGTGAATTTCTTGATGAACAACTTGAGTTAGGGGGAATGATATTACTGAAGATCCTATTACTGATGATAGTGATGATGAACGTTCCCCCAATGATTATGTACTACCTGTTGTTCCTAAGGGTTATGTTATGAATGAAAAAGCTGCTATGGAAATTCTTGCTTGCAATGATAGAAATGATGTTAAGAAATTATTAGCTAAATGGAAGCAGCAGTCTCTTAACGCTAGAATGAAACCCGATCCTGCTTTTGCTACTTCACCTATCTATGTTACTGATAAGGATTATGAATTCTCTGTTGATCCTGATATTATTACTTTAGTTGAATCTGATCCTTTTTATGGCCTTGAATCTGAAACTGTTGTGGCACATCTTACCAAGTTGAATGATATAGCCACCCCGTTTACTAATGATGAGAAGTCTCGCTATTTATATATCCTTAAGATATTCCCGTTCTCATTAAAGGGTGATGCTAAGACTTGGTATAATTCTCTTGCTCCTGGTTGTGTGCGTAGTCCCCAGGATATGATTTATTACTTCTCTGCTAAATATTTCCCTGCTCATAAGAAACAAGCTGCCTTGCGGGAAATATATAATTTTGTGCAAGTCAAAGAAGAGAGTCTCCCACAAGCTTGGGGGAGACTTCTCCGGTTACTTAATGCTTTGACTGATCATCCTCTTAAGAAAAATGAAATACTTGATATCTATTATAATGGACTAACCGATGCTTCCAAGGACTACTTGGATAGTTGTGCTGGTTGTGTTTTTGATGAAAGAACAGTCGACGAAGCTGAAATATTATTGAATAATATGTTGACAAATGAAAATAATTGGACTCTTCCTGAGCCAGTTCCTGAAGTGATTCCTGAACCAATTGAGCCAACTACTGAGCCTATTCCTAAACCCACTACGAAGAAGAGAGGTGATTTATTTCTCAGTCCTGAAGATATGCAAGAGGCAAAGATATCAATGAAAGAGAAAGGTATTAAAGCTGAAGATGTTAAGAATTTACCACCTATTGAAGAAATACATGGTCTTAATTTACCGCCTGAAGAACCACATTGTCTTGATAACCCGACACAGGTAGTAAAGGTAAATTCTCTCTATAGATATGATAAAGTTGAAATACCCTCTACTAAGTTTCATAGCCCATGCTTAGATGAAACTGATGACTTTATGGCTAGACAAAAAAGTTTTAATGCCTATGTTGGTAGAGAGTTAAAGAATAATGCTTTCGAGATAGGACGCGTAGGCGATAATCTGGCTAGAGTTAAAGATGAACTTCACCGTGTTAGAAAATATGCTTCATTGGTTGCTACTCAAGATGAGCAAGTACTTAAAGCTCAAAATGATTTGCTTGACGAATTAAATAATAAAAATGACTTTGCTGTTAGAGTGGCTACTAGAACTGGTAGAATGACTCAGGAACCTTTGTATCCTGAAGGCCACCCTAAGAGAATCGAGCAAGATTCTCAGAGAAATAATTTAGCAGCACCTAGTTCTTCTAAGAAGAAGAAAAAGAAAGATGATAGGACTTTGCATGCTTCTAGTGAACCTACTACAGACACACCTGAGAATCCCAATGAAATTTCTATCTCTGATGCTGAAACACAATCAGGTGATGAACATGAACCTAGTGATAATGTTAATGATAATGTTCGTGTTGATGCTCAATGATGTAGAGATTGAACCTGCTGTTGTTCTTGATAACCCACCATCAAAGAATCAACGTTATGATAAGAGAGATTTTGTTGCTAGGAAGCACGGTAAAGAAAGAGAACCATGGGTTCAGAAACCCATGCCCTTTCCTCCTACACTATCCAAGTCAAAGGATGATGAGGATTTTGATCGCTTTGCTAAAATGATTAGACCTATTTTCTTACGTATGCGCTTAACTGATATGCTCAAAGTAAATCCTTATGCTAAGTATATGAAGGATATCATCACAAATAAAAGAAAGATAACGGAAGCTGAAATTTCCACCATGCTTGCTAATTACACTTTTAAAGGTGGAATACTAAAGAAACTTGGAGATCCGGGTGTTCCAACTATACCATGTTCCATTAAAATAAATTATGTTAGAATTGCTTTATGTGATCTTGGAGCTGGTGTTAGTGTTATGCCCCTCTCTTTATATCGTAGACTTGAATTGAATAAATTGACACCTACTGAAATATCTTTGCAAATGGCTGATATATCAACTGCTATACCTGTTGGTATTTGTGAGGATGTGCCTGTTGTGGTTGCAAATGTCACTATCTTAACGGACTTTGTTATTCTTGATATTCCCGAGGACGATAGTATGTCTATTATCCTTGGTAGACCTTTTCTTAATATTGCAGGGGCTGTTATTGATTGCAACAAAGGCAATGTCACTTTTCATGTTAATGGTAATCGGCATACAATACACTTATCAAGAAAACAATCTCAAGTTCATAGTATCAATTCTATTGAAAAAGTTCCAACTATCATTTTTGGAGGTTTTTAATTTCCTCTTCCTACTATCAAGCAAAAGTATGATATTCTTATTGTTGGGGATTTTCATATCCCCGTTGAGGTAACTTAGTGTTATTCGAAATTTCTCCGGTTCCATGTTATCCGGGATGAGTTTGTAAACAAGACTTGATCAACCTTGTTAGCGGGTTCATTTTGATGATCACGAGATGGATGAAACTAGAAGGCACAACCTTCTGTACCCTCTTTTTACTTTTTGTTATTTACAATAAATAAAGCAAAAAATAGTATTATCTGTCTGTTTTCTGATTTATCCATGCATTAAAAAAATAGTCCGAAAATAAAAGTACTCCAAATGCCCTGCAAATTTAGTATGATTTTTCTGGAATACTTGAGGATTTTAGTCACCGAAAACACTTCAGGAGGGGCAAGCACCAGGCCACGAGAGAGGAGGGCGCCCCCCCCTGTAGGGCGCGCCCCCCTGTCTCGTGGGCCCCTGGTGGCTCCCCTCCACTTATGCCAGCACCGACACACTTCATCTTCTACCCAAAAAAATCCCCATCCAGCTGAAGCACGAGTTCTAGCTTGTTTTGCTGCGATTTTCGATCTCTTAGCTCAAAGCTCCATTCACAAAACTGCTTTGGGAGATTGTTGCTTGGTTTGTGACTCCTCCATTGGTCCAATTAGTTTTTGTTCTAGTGCTTTATTCATTGCAATTTTTTGCTGTATAGGTGACCATGTTCTTGAGCTTGCATGTTAAATTTTTTAGGTCCCAAGCAATTCCAATGCATGATATAGGCTCTAGGCACTTGTAGGAGTAGTTTCTATCAATCTTGTTTAGTTTTATTCACTTTTATTTTGAAGTTACTAAAATTTCAGAAATTTTCAGAAAATGTTAAGGAGGCTTTTTAAAGGCTCTTCAAGCCAAAGCTCTCAGGAAAAACAAGCCAAAGAGAAGAAAATCGTCTTGTCACGCTGGAAGTGGTGAACAACCATCTAGCCCAAGCTTTTACTCCGGAACCTGAACCTGAGCCGGAACCTGAACTGGACCCTTATCGTGCATCATCTGTCCAGAGGGATCCGAAGATGACTAGCCAGTGGTATCCTGATTACACCTCCCACTACACCAGGGAGAGTAGCGGCGGTCCTTGGTATTAAACCAACTTAGGCCAAAAGCCTAAGCTTGGGGGAGTATGTATTTCTCACCGACTTTACATTCATGTTCACACACTAGTTGTCGGTGCTCATACTCTTTCATTGTATTATCCATGCTTGTTTAAATTTCTTTTTCTAGTTTTCTTCTTGTGTGTTTGAAAAACCTTAAGAAAAACCAAAAAATAGTTAGTTTAATTTCCTTGCTTGTAGTAGAAATTAAAATGAAAACCCAAAAAGATTTCTCTTTCTTCTTTTTACTTGTTGGGAGCTTTCCCGTGTGAATAGTTTTATTTTCTTTTCTTTCCTTTGGGGGTCGAGAAGACTATATTGAAAATTCTTAGTGGCTCTCATATCCATGATTGTTTATTTAACTTAAAGCCCATATTAATTGTCTTCTCTCTTGAGTTGAATGCTTGTAGATTCCAACTTAGTCCAATGCACGTGCACTCTTATTATTATACACATCGTTCGGTCGTGCAAGTGAAAGGCAATAATGATGACATATGATGGACTTATTGGGATGAGAAAAGCTGGTATGAACTCGACCTCTCTTGTTTTTGTAAATATGATGATTCATCGTTCCTGAGTCAGCTATTGTGAAGTAAACATATTTGCAATGACATTTAGAGATTATAGTTGCTTGTGCCATGCTTGATTAGCTATGAGTTATAATGGTTTACCTTGCGTGCCAACATGCTATTAGAATGATTATGAGGCGGTATGATGGGATGGTATCCTCCTTTGAATGTATTAAGTGACTCGACTTGGCACATGTTCACACATGTAGTTGAATCAAATCAACATAGCCTTCATGATATTTATGTTCATGGTGGATTATATCCTACTCATGCTTGTAGTCGGTGTGAATTAATTTTAATGCATGTTTACGACTGTTGTCGCTCTCTCAGTTGGTCACTTCCCAGTCTTTTGCTAGCCTTCACCTGTACTAAGCGGGAATACTGCTCGTGCATCCAAACTCCTTAAACCCTAAAGTTGTTCCATATGAGTCCACTATACCTACCTATATGCGGTATTTACCTGCCGTTCCAAGTAAATTTGTATGTCCCAAACTCCAAACCTTCAAATGAAATTCTGTTTTGTATGCTCGAGAAGCTCATGTTACAACTAGGGCTGCCTATATCTTCCATGCTAGCTGGGTTATTCTCACGAGGAGTGGAGTCCGCTCCTCATTCACGAGAAAGGGCCGGTAACCGGGATGCCCAGTCCCATGATCCAAAATGATCAAAGCAAATCAAAATAATTAAACAAAACTCCCCCAGGGTTGTTTTATGTTGGAGGCACTCGTTGTTTTGAGCAAGCCATGGATTGATGCTTGTTGGTGGTTGGGGGAGTATAAACCTTTACCATTCTGTTTGGGAACTGCCTATAATGCATGTAGTATGGAAGATACAGCCATCTCATAGTTGTTGCGTTGGCAGTGAAAGTATGCCGCTCAAAATGTTATTCAATCTCTATTTTAAAATCGAGCTCTGGCACCTCTACAAATCCCTGCTTCCCTCTGCGAAGGGCCTATCTATTTACTTTTATGTTGAGTCATCACCCTTCTTATTAAAAAGCACCCGCTGGAGAGCACACTGTCATTTGCATTCATTATCATTGGTTTATATTGGGTATGACTTGATTGGATCTCTTTTACCATGAATTACAATGTTTAGTCAGTCCTTGATCTTTAAAGGTGGTCTGCATTTATGTTTTGCAGTCTCAGAAAGGGCTAGAGAGATACCATTTTTTTATATCATGTTATGATAATTTTGAGAAAGTGTTGTCATCCAAGTTTTATTATTATGCTCGCTAGCTGATTATGCTATTGATATGAGTAATTGTGCGACCTATGTGTTATTGTGAGTATGGTTAGTTTATAATATTTGCTGAAACTTGAATGATGGCTTTTCATGTTACAACAACAAGAGCAAATAGAGTTTGTAAAAGTTTTTCTTTATCACTTTCAGTTATCAACTGAATTGCTTGAGGACAAGCAAAGGTTTAAGCTTGGGGGAGTTGATACGTCTCCAACGTATCTACTTTTCGAAACACTTTTGCCCTTGTTTTTGACTCTAACTTGCATGATTTGAATGAAACTAACCTGGACTGACGCTGTTTTCAGCAGAACTACCATGATGTTGTTTTATGTGTAGAAAAGAAAAGTTCTCGGAATGTCCTAGAAATCCACGGAGGCACTTTTTGGAATTAATAAGAATTTTTGGCGAAAGAATTAATGCCAGGGGGCCCACAGCCTATCCACGAGACAGGGGGCGCCCCCCCCCCCACGGCGCGGCCTCCTATCTCGTGGGCCCCCTGGACCTCCTCCGACCTCATCTCCAACTCCATATATTCTGTCTCGGGGAGAAAAAATTAGAGAGAAAGTTTCATCACGTTCTACGACACGGAGCCGCCGCCAAGCCCTAATCTCTCTCGGGAGGGCTGATCTAGAGTCCGTTCGGGGCTCCGGTGAGGGGGATTTGTCGCCGTCATCATCATCAACCATCCTCCACCACCAATTTCATGATGCTCACCGCCGTGCATGAGTAATTCCATCGTAGGCTTGCTGGACGGTGATGTGTTGGATGAGATTTACCATGTAATCAAGTTAGTTTTGTTAGGGTTTGATCCCTAGTATCCACTATGTTCTGAGATTGATGTTGCTATGATTTTGCTATGCTTAATCCTTGTCACTAGGGCCCGAGTGCCATGATTTCAGATCTCAACCTATTATGTATTCATGAATATATGTGTGTTCTTGATCCTATCTTGCAAGTCTATAGTCACCTATTATGTGTTATGATCCGACAACCCCGAAGTGACAATAATTGGGATACTTCTCGGTGATGACTGTAGTTTGAGGAGTTCATGTATTCACTATGTGTTAATGCTTTGGTCCGGTTCTCTATTAAAACGAGGCCTTAATATCCCTTAGTTTCCACTAGGACCCCGCTGCAACGGGAGGGTAGGACAACAGATGTCATACAAGTTCTTTTCCTTAAGCACATATGACTATTTACGGAATACATGCCTACATTACGTTGATGAATGGGAGCTAGTTCTATATCACCCTATGTTATAACTATTGCATGAGGAATCGCATCCGGCATAATTATCCATCACTGATCCATTGCCTACGAGCTTTTCACATACTGTTCTTCGCTTATTTACTTTTCCGTTGCTACTGTTACAACTACTACAAAAACCCAAAAACATTTATCTTTACTTTTGCTACTTTTACTATTATTATCACACCACTTTTTCTACTAAACACTTTGCTGCAGATACTAAGTTATCCAGGTGTGGCTGAATTAACAACTCAACTGCTAATACTCAAGAATATTCTTTGGCCCCCCTTATGTCGAATCAATAAATTTGGGTTGAATACTTTACCCTCTAAAGTTGTTGCAATCCACTACACTTGTGGGTTATCAGTACCCTCGCGAACGTTGCTACTGCAGCCTCCCCGCGTCATCCTAATATGATTATTTTCCCAAGGTAACGCAACCGAGATGAGAAGCATTCAAAATAAGCTGGGGAGAAGCTAGCAACAAAAATCCGAGTAAAACCGATATGGCGAAGAAAATATGGCGAATAAAATAAAGTTCCAACATAATTATACATAGACTCATACATGAAAGATAACAACATGCTAGGTCCATCTACCCTCATACATGAAACAAAACATCATGACTCGTACAACTACATCCATACTTCATCCTGACGACTGCGAATATTCGGAAACTCTACTGCTCTGCTAGTGCTGTGGGGTCCTCTCCTGAAGCAGACTCGGATCCTGAACTGACGGGGTTAATTGAGACCTCTCACTAGTAGAAAAGGGGGCAATGGTCCAGGCCGGTCCAGCCCATTAGTCCCGGTTCAATCCAGAACCGGGACCAATGGGGGAATTGGACCCGGTTCTTGAGCCCCGGGGACCGGCCGGGCCACGTGGGCCATTGGTCCCGGTTCGTCTGGACCTTTTGGTCCCGGTTGGGGGGACGAACCGGGACCAATGTGCCTTGCTCCTGGCCCACCACCTTTAGTCCCGGTTCATGCCACGAACCAGGACCAATTAATTGCCTATATATACCCCGCGAGCAGAGCACTCTCACTGCTCTGTTTTTCGTGGCCGGTGAGGAGAGAGCTTTGTGTTTCTCTAGCTCACCTCCTATGCACACGAGGTGTTCGATGGAATGCCCGAGCCACACTACTTAAGCTTTCTCCTCTCCAAGCTCCACCTCCAAGCTCCATTTTTCTCAATATCTGACTAGGTTTAGAGGTCCGTCACGTCCCGTCCCCGTCTTCACCGCCGTCGATCGCCCGCGTCGCCGGCACCACCGTGGTGAGCCTCTTGTTCTTATCTTCTTTCTGAAAGGAAAAAAGCTCTTACTTGTATGTTTATATAGATACTTGTATAATTTTCTTACTTTTATTATTGCATCTTATATAGTGTGATGGTTTTGGTATCCGCCCCCGTCGGCCCTCGTCCTGTCTATGATTCAGATGTGGTATATATTATCTTTTCATAACTATTGGTTCATTTATTGTTTATGACAATTATGCCGACCAACGTGACATAGATTTTATTTATCTAGGAGGTTGTTGAACCAGAAATTCCAACCGACCCTATTGTCAAGAGGTTAAATTTAGTTGAAGAAGAAAACAATTTGTTGAAGGAAAAAATTATAAAAATTGAGGAGGAGAAGATGATATTGGAGTTGCATGTTGCGGATGTCGTCGATGATCACAAGATCAAGATGGATGCAATGCGCTTGAAGATTAGAAAGATTAGAAAATATGCCATTCATACCGAGGCTTGGTATCATTATGCCGTTGGATCAGTTGTTACATTGGTTGCGATTATGATCGCATTTGTTTTCGCATTGAAATGTTTTACATAGTTTCAGTGTATGGTTTAATTAATTTAGATGCTCTGCAGAGCTTTATGTTGTTAGATGAGAACTATGTATGTACTTTGGTTTTAATGTGATGATGAACTTCTATTAATTTGGTCACTTAATTATATAATGCACGCAGATGAACCGGCAATGGATGTACGGTTCAAGACACACCTCCGAGTACATTAAGGGCGTGCATGATTTTCTCGAAGTGGCTGAGGCAAACAAGCAGAATGGTTTTATGTGTTGTCCATGCCCTGTATGTGGGAATACGAAGTCTTACTCTGACCGGAAAATCCTCCACACCCACCTGCTTTACAAGGGTTTCATGCCACACTATAATGTTTGGACGAGGCACGGAGAAATAGGGGTTATGATGGAAGATGGCGAAGAAGAAGAGTACGATGACAACTATGTGCCCCCTGAATACGGTGATGCTCCTGAAGATCAAGAGGAACCAGACGATGTGCACGATGATGCTGCAACGGGCGAAGCTGCTGAAGATCAAGAGGAACCAGACGATGTGCCCGATGATGATGATCTCCGCCGGGTCATTGTCGATGCAAGGACGCAATGCGAAAGTCAAAAGGAGAAGCTGAAGTTCGATCGCATGCTAGAGGACCACAAAAAAGGGTTGTACCCCAATTGCGAAGATGGCAACACAAAGCTGGGTACCGTACTGGAATTGCTGCAGTGGAAGGCAGAGAATGCTGTGCCTGACAAAGGATTTGAGAAGCTACTTAAAATATTGAAGAAGAAGCTTCCAAAGGATAACGAATTGCCCGACAGTACATACGCAGCAAAGAAGGTCGTATGCCCTCTAGGATTGGAGGTGCAGAAGATACATGCATGCCCTAATGACTGCATCCTCTACCGCGGTGCGTACAAGGATCTGAACGCATGCCCGGTATGCGGTGCATTACGGTATAAGATCAGACGAGATGACCCTGGTGATGTTGACGGCGAGCCCCCCAGGAAGAGGGTTCCTGCGAAGGTGATGTGGTATGCTCCTATAATACCACGGTTGAAACGTCTGTTCAGAAACGGAGAGCATGCCAAGTTGATGCGATGGCACAGTGAGGACCGTAAGAAAGACGGGAAGTTGAGAGCACCCGCTGACGGGTCGCAGTGGAGAAAAATCGAGAGAAAGTACTGGGATGAGTTTGCAAGTGAGCCAAGGAACGTATGGTTTGCTTTAAGCGCGGATGGCATTAATCCTTTCGGGGAGCAGAGCAGCAATCACAGCACCTGGCCCGTCACTCTATGTATGTATAACCTTCCTCCTTGGATGTGCATGAAGCGGAAGTTCATTATGATGCCAGTTCTCATCCAAGGCCCTAAGCAACCCGGCAATGACATTGATGTGTACCTAAGGCCATTAGTTGAAGAACTTTTAGAGCTGTGGAATGGAAACGGTGTACGTACGTGGGATGAGCACAAACAGGAGGAATTTAACCTAAAGGCGTTGCTGTTCGTGACCATCAACGATTGGCCCGCTCTCAGTAACCTTTCAGGACAGACAAACAAGGGATACCACGCATGCACGCACTGTTTACTTGACACCGATAGTATATACCTGGCAAGCTGCAGGAAGAATGTGTACCTGGGCCATCGTCGATTTCTTCCGACCAACCATCAATGTCGAAAGAAAGGCAAGCATTTCAAAGGCGAGGCAGATCACCGGAAGAAGCCCGCCATGCGTACCGGTGATCACGTACTTGCTATGGTCAATGATTTACACGTAATCTTTGGAAAGGGTCCCGGCGGACTAGCTGTTCCGAGTGACGCTGGGGGACACGCACCCATGTGGAAGAAGAAATCTATATTTTGGGACCTACCCTACTGGAAAGACCTAGAGGTCCGCTCTTCGATCGACGTGATGCACGTGACGAAGAACCTTTGCGTGAACCTGCTAGGCTTCTTGGGCGTGTATGGGAAGACAAAAGATACAGCTGAGGCACGGGAGGACCTGCAACGTTTGCACGAAAAAGACGGCATGCCTCCAAAGCAGTATGAAGGTCCTGCCAGCTATGCTCTTACCAAAGAAGAGAAGGAAATCTTCTTTGAATGCCTGCTTAGTATGAAGGTCCCGACTGGCTTCTCGTCGAATATAAAAGGAATAATAAATATGGCAGAGAAAAAGTTTCAGAACCTAAAGTCTCATGACTGCCACGTGATTATGACGCAACTGCTTCCGGTTGCATTGAGGGGGCTTCTACCGGAAAACGTCCGATTAGCCATTGTGAAGCTATGTGCATTCCTCAATGCAATATCTCAGAAGGTGATCGATCCAGAAATCATACCAAGGCTAAGGAGTGATGTGGTGCAATGTCTTGTCAGTTTCGAGCTGGTGTTCCCACCATCCTTCTTCAATATCATGACGCACGTCCTAGTTCATCTAGTTGACGAGATTGTCATTCTGGGCCCCGTATTTCTACACAATATGTACCCCTTTGAGAGGTTCATGGGAGTCCTAAAGAAATATGTCCGTAACCGCGCTAGGCCAGAAGGAAGCATCTCCATGGGCCATCAAACAGAGGATGTCATCGGGTTTTGTGTTGACTTCATTCCTGGCCTTAAGAAGATAGGTCTCCCTAAATCGCGGTATGAGGGGAGACTGACTGGAAAAGGCACGCTTGGAAGGGACTCAATAATATGCAGGGACGGATATTCTTGGTCTCAAGCACACTACACAGTTCTACAGAACTCTACCTTGGTGACCCCGTATGTCGATGAACACAAGAACAGTCTGCGCTCCAAACACCCGGAGCAGTGCGACGACTGGATTACATGTGAACACATCAGGACTTTCAGCAGTTGGTTGGAAGCACGTATCAGAGGTGACAACACTGTTTGTGATGAGCTGTACTTGTTATCCAGGGGACCATCTTTGACTGTATTGATTTGGAAAGGATACGAGATAAATGGGAATACATTTTACACGATTGACCAAGATCAAAAGAGCACCAACCAAAACAGCGGTGTCCGCTTTGATGCAACAACCGAGAGGGGAAATGACACATATTATGGTTACATAGTGGACATATGGGAACTTGACTACGGACATGATTTTAAGGTCCCTTTGTTTAAGTGCAAATGGGTCAATGTGTCAGGAGGCGGGGTACAGGTAGACCCACAGTACGGAATGACAACAGTGGATCTGAAAAATCTTGGGTACACTGACGAACCGTTCGTCCTAGCCAATGATGTGGCACAGGTTATCTATGTGAAGGACATGTCTACCAGACCGAGAAAGAGAAAAGATAAGGAAGCGAATACATCATACGATGAGCCAAAGCGCCACATAGTTCTTTCAGGAAAAAGGGACATCGTGGGAGTGGAGGACAAGACAGACATGTCTGAAGATTATGAAAAGTTTCATGAAATTCCTCCCTTTAAAGTCAAGGCTGACCCCAGCATCCTGATAAACGATGAAGATTATCCATGGTTACGGCGCAATAAGCAAATGACACAAGCGAAGAAAAAGTGAAGACTTTCTCCCGCAACTATTATGATGATACCATGCCAACTTTGTAACTGACGAGTATGATACCATTGTCCGTTTTGTACATGCACATGCTATGTGTGGGTCAATTTATGATACCATGCCAACTTTCAACTTTTTCAGAGTTCATTTGAAATGCTTTAATGTCTTATGGTTCGGCCCTCGTAATAATTAAAAATAGCAACAATAAGTATTTTGTTGTAAGTAGAAACAAAATAAAATAAATAAAGCAAGAAAGAAAACAAAAAAACAAAAAAAGTGGAAAGTTTATAATTTTCCTAAAACTAAAAGCAAAAAGAATTAAAAATAAAGCAAAAAACAAAAGAAAATAAATAATGCACAAAACAAAACAAAAAACTGGAAAAAAATAAAAATAGCAACAATAAGTAAAGAAAACAAAAAAACAAAAAAAATGCCCCCCACTGGGCCCCCACGGCCTGAATACGACTTGAATCCCTACTATGGGCCAGGATTCAGGCCCGCAGTAGGCCCAGAAGGCCCATCAGGCAAAGCAGTCGCAAGTAGGCCCATAAGCCTGCAGTAGAGAGGAGTTCGAGAGGGGTGCGGCAGTGGGGCTTATAAACCACTGCGCGCCCCTCTCAACTAGCGAGGTGGGACTAAACTTTGGCCCCGATGCGGGCAGCACAGGGGCCTTTGGTCCCGGTTGGTGGCTCCAACCGGGACTAAAGGGGGGGGCATTGGTCCCGGTTGGTGCCACCAACCGGGACTAAAGGTCGCAGCTTCCCGCCCTTTGGGCTGCCGAAAAAGAGGCCTTTGGTCCCGGTTGGTGGCACCAACCGGGACTAAAGGGTGCATTAGTCCCGGTTTGTGCCACCAACCGGGACCAATGCTCCTTGTATATAAGTAGCACTTCGCAGTTTTGCAGAGTTCATCGCCACCAGTTGCCCCCCGACGACGCCGAGCACATCGACGCCGCCAGGCTGCCCCGACGCCCGCCGCCCCGCCGTCGCCGTCGCCGTCGCCCGCGCCCGTCGTCGTCGCCGGCCTCCCCGAGCCCGCGCCGGCCTCCCCGAGCCCACGCCGTCCTCCCCGAGCCCGCGCCCGCCGTCGTCGCCGCCAGGCTGCCCCGTCGCCGTCGCCCGCCCCCGCGCCGCGCCCCGAGCCCCTGCCCCGTCGCCGTCGCCCGCCCCCGCGCGCCGCCACCGCTGTGAGCCGCCGCGCCGCACCGGCTCTGTTTTTTTTTTCATTTTTATTAGTTTAATTTTTTGTTCAATGTATATATATGTGTATGTATGTGGCTATATATATATGCGGCTCTGTTTTTTTCATTTTTATTAGTTTAATTTTTTTTGTTCATATATATATATATATATAATGTATATGTGTATGTATGTGGCTATGTGTATGTAATGTTCAAAAATTGTTCAGAGCATGTTTTTGTTCATATATGTATTTATTGTTCATATGTGTATTTATTGTTCATGTTTTTTTTCTGTTCATAGATTTTTTGTATCTATTGGCTCTTCGTCGCTCTGTATTTATTGTATCTATTGGTGATATTAATTATTGTATAATATGCAAATGTTTGTATATTCATATGAACAATGCATTAGGCAAACCTTTGTTTTTTTTCGAAATTTTCTATTTGAACATTTTTTTAAAACAAGCAATACTAAAAGAATGAGAGGAAAAAGGAAAATAAGAAGAGGAAGAAAGGAGAAAAAGAGGAGAGGAAGAAGAGGAGAAATAAATAAGAAGAGGAAAAAAGAAGAAAAAGAAGAGGAGAAGAAGAAAGGAATAGAGGAGAAAGAAGAAATTCTATTTTTCTTCTTTCTCCTCTATTCCTTTCTTCTTCTCCTCTTTTTTTCTTCTTCTTCTTCCTTCTTCCTTTTTCTCTTTTCTTCCTTTTCCTTAATTATTTTCCTTTCTCGAGGGAGAAGAAGAAAAAGAAGAGGAGAAGAAGATATAACCCCCTCTAGATAACTTCGACATGAGGGGCGGTCGATATATATATATATACCCCCTCTCGACCGTGATAACTTATACAACTGCAGCACCCCCCTTGGCCCTCTCGCTCGACCAAAACTCTCGAGGACACCCAAACCCTAGAGAGAAAACGATGTTGGTCTCCTACCCCCTCCCGCCGCGCCCCTACCCGACAAATTAACTCTCTCGAGGCCACCCAAATTTATCAAGTTAAAAGAGCGTTATCGTCGAGGCCACCCCAAACCCTTGAAGCGTTGTGTCGAGGCCACTAACATGATTCCTTATTGTGATTAGCTAGCTAGTTCTACGTTTGCCACTAATATATATATATATATATATATATATATATATATATATATATCCATCTGTACCATGTTTGAATAATAATTGACATGTTGTAAATATTTGCAGAAACTATGGAGCACTCCCGAGACGAAGAAACAGAAGCGATGTTGGGGGACATAATCGCAAATGGATCAAGTGATGATGTTGCGTCATTTCTCCTCGACACCGTTGATCAGCTAGATGAAGAAGAGGGCTATGTTTATGATGGTGGCTTCGACCCATTAATGCCGGTACAAGAGGAGGACTATGTTCATGATGGCTCCGGTGACACAATGGAGGTACAAGACGAAGGAGACCGTGCTGACTGCTCCGGTCACCGAACCGAGTCCGGCCAGGTATATATATATTAGTTAAGCCCGTGCTGACTAGTTAATTGATGCATCCATTGTTTTGGTATATGTACACATATTAATTACTGTCGTCTTTCTTCCTTATAATTTCTAGCCCTCCGGATCGAGCACAACTTCGGTAAGGAGACGAGGCCCGAAGAAAAAGTTGAGCTCGGATGAAAAGTTTGAGATCATAGAAATCGCGCCCGACGGCGAACCGATTGAACCCATCCGGACAAGGAAGGCATTTTCTGCTCAGTGCGGGGTTCTTGTTAGGGACAGGATCCCGATCAGCATCCAGCAATGGTATAAGCCTGCTAAGGATGAAGACGCTGAGGTGTCTTATGTCAATGATATGCAGAAAGAAGATCTTTGGACTGAGCTGAAGGCAAATTTCACCCTACCGCCAGAGGAGGATCCGGAGAAGCCAGTTAAAGAGCAATTAATCAAGTCTTGTGCTCTTAAGAAGATGGCAGGCCTAATGAGGAGGTGGAGGAAAGAGCTGAACCAGTTTGTCAAGGAAAAAAAGACACCAGAATTCATCGGCAAATATGAGAAGATCAAAGATCACTGGCCCGCATTTGTGGCCCACAAGACATCGGAAAAGAGTAAGAAGATGTCGGAGACAAACAAGAAAAATGCTGCGAAGAAGAAGCTTCACCATCGCACGGGGTCAGGTGGCTACCTCAAAGCCCGGCCTAAGTGGTCCAAGGCTGAGCATGATCTGCTTGAAAAAGGGATCGAACCAGAGACAATGCGCTGGCCAGACCGTTGCCGGACTTGGTTCTTCGGGGCTGGCGGAACCTTGGACCCTGTAACAGGGAAGTGTCAGTGGACGGACGAGCAACTGCAAATACCAGTCAAGAACCTTCGACACTATATCGATGCAGCGCAGCGAGGGACGTTCCTTCCAAACAGGGAGAAGGACGAGCTCACAATGGCCCTTGGGAATCCCGAGCACCCTGGACGGACACGAGGCACGCCAGGCTCCATTCCGTGGAAGGTTGGTTTTCCGGACGCAGGGGGTTACAAAACCCACGAGAGGAGGAAGAAACTGGAGCAGGACCAAATGCAGGCGCTGCTTGGAAGGGTAATGGGGCTAGAGGATCGAGAAGAGGAACGAGAAGCAGCAGATCGCAACAAACGACATGCCGAAGCTTCCCCCGAAGCTACCCCGCCATCTCAGCGGAGAAGCAGCGTGGCTTCCACCGAGCTGCTTCAGCCGGAGCATGTCTTGACGGCTCCTGCCAGCTATCCCGTGGATGGTATCACGGAGTCTCAAAATTGCCACATGATGGCGCGATGGATGAATTTGAAGGTCAAGGCGGCTGTTGGCCAAGTTTATCCTAGTGGACCCGGCACAACTTATCACTGCCAGCCGATTCCAAAAGGATATGCTAAGGTGATGGTGGATGAAATAACGGAGGGATTTGAGGACCTCGTGCTTGACCACCCTACCGGTGAAGGGGAGACTAGGCTGGGTTCTGCTCTGAAGACTCCATGCCTATGGAAGAAGGAGCTCATCAACCTTCTGAACTGGACGCCTCCGCCTCCTCCTCCTGCTCCGGCGAGTCAGGGCACTCCGCCTCCTCCACCGCCTCCTCCTCCGGCGAGTGACGATCAGGGCACGCGTGGCGGCACTCCGCCTCCTTCTCCGGCGCATGGCGGCACTCCGCCTCCTTCTCCGCCTGCGCCGGCGCTCCCGAGCAGCCAGCAGCATCCTCCTTCTCCGCCTCGCCAGCAAGGGCGGAAGAGACCCGCCGCCGCCCCGGCTGCTCCGGCGCGTCGTACTCCTTCTCCTCCGCCTCGTAAGCAAGCACGAAAGAAGACAGACGCCGCAGCCGCTCCGTCTGCTCCGGCGTCTAGCAGCACAACCAGAGGCGGGAGGCAATACAAATACGGTCCATCATCTCTCAAGCCTCTAGAGAAGTTACCGTACGAGAGGTCCGAGGAGGAAAACGATACGATTGTGCAGGCCCACGTGAAGGAGTTCTTTGAAGGGGTGAAAGCAAAGAGACATCCACCTCCGGAGGAGAAGGTAGATCCGGTGAAAGCAAAGCGCACTATCGATGCCCTGAGGAAACCACCAAAGTCTCCGCCGAGAACCAACTATGAGCGCATTACTGAACAGACATATCTCCAAGCCCAGCGGTCGGGAACTACTGTCAGTGCTAAAAGGTCAAAACAACGAGCAAAGGGGAAAAAATTGCCCAGCTCGGCGAACAAGCACAGCAATCGTGCCCCCCGCTCAATGTGTCTAATGCTCCGGGGACGGTGGCCGGTTATGGCAATCTTGACGATTACCTGCCTGACGATGCACTTCCTGATTTCTTGAAGGTGGACGGACACAGATACGAGTACGGGAAGCCTCTCGTCAAAGATGAAAAATCTCTGACAACAATGATGCGAAGATTCCATAATTGGTACATGGAAACCTGCAGAGAGTCTGATGGTAAGAATGCTTTGTATCTGCATATTAAAGAGGAGCACGATCTCGTTGCAAATGATCTGTTGACTGTTCCATTTGAGGAGTTCTTCGAGTTCTTCAATCAAAAGGCCCTCGATAAATTAATGGTCTTTTGCTACTGCCTGTAAGTACTATTTCTGTCATTAAGTCTCTATATATAGCTCGGCTCTTTCATTGCATGCATGTATTTATAATTAATTATCCTCAATATATTATGCAGATTGAAGATCGTCGAGTGCAAAAAACAAGAAATTTATGATATTGGGTTCATTAACACAAATATCATAGATGTATTTCTGGTTAAAAAGAACGTCAAAGAGGCCGAGGACAACTTGCTACGATCGTTGATAAAAAATCAAAACAAAGATACCATACTCTTTCCTTACAACGGCCCGTGAGTGTTACTGTCGTGTGCATATTCGGTTTCCCTTATTACTCAAGCGAGGTTATAGTAATGTAATTGATGAGTTATGCATGCGTGCGCAGGTACCACTATATTCTTCTGGAGATTAAGCTTGAGCGTGGACTAGTAACCGTCTTAGACTCGAGACGGAAAGATCCCAAAACCTATGCGGACATGACTGAAATGCTCAGCAAGTAAGTTCAATCGATCATAATTATCGCACCATATCGGTAACTTTTTGTTCATTTCCTGATATCTCAAGTAATAATAATTATTTTCTTTGTCTTGCAGGGTTTGGAAACAGTTCACCGCAGAAGCTCCGGGACTGCCGAAGGAGCTGCGATATACATACCCGAAAGTAAGTACTACTGGCTAGCTAGTTGCGCGCATCTCCGGCCCGTTGATTCTATATATAGCTATACTTTCATCAATGCCATTTATAATGCTTCATTATCAGTTTGATTGACCTCTATTTCTCGTAAAGTGCTTGTGGCAGGAGGAAGGGAATGATTTCTGTGGATACTACGTGTGCGAGTTCATCCACACCGCGACTTTGAAAAACAAGCGGGGCTACTCTCAAAGACAATATGAAGTGCGTAAGCAATAATATTCACAATTTCATTTTATTACACCATCATTTCTGTTGAGTTTCATTCATATATATGTATTAATTAACCCCCTTCTTCAAATTAGACGTGGCAGATGCGGAATGAACTCCTAGAACCAGATCGCATGAAAGCAATTCAAGAGGAATTGGCGGGATTCTTTCTTGACCACGTCATCAGTAAAACCGGAGAATACCATGTGGAAATTGATTTCAAATGCTAGCTAGGGGTTTGTAATTATAAGAGATCTTATACATATTGTACATGTATGTAGCCAGTAGCGTCGGATACATGATACGAAAACTTGTTGTTCGACCAACCTCTCGGAGAAGGAGAGGTCGATCGATCACTTCTCTCGGTATGCATGACGAACTTCTGTACTGAATGGTTCTCTCGATCACTTATGTATATATAGTACGTAGCGTCCAAGCACGGACATAAGAGAGGACACTTCTCTCTATTAATTAGCTAGCTAACACAATATATGAAACACCTAATTAAATTAACCCCCCAAAACCCCCAACCCCCCCCCCCTTCAAAAAAAACACAAAAACCCCAGCAACTGGAATGCTGACGCGTGGATGCATTTTGGTCTCGGTTGGTGCCACCAACCGGGACCAAAGGCCCCCTGACTGGGGTGGGCGCACAGAGCCACGTGGAGGCACATTGGTCCCGGTTCTGGATTGAACCGGGACTAATGGGTGGAGGTATTAGTAACGACCCATTAGTCCCGGTTCATGAACCGGGACTAAAGGCCCTTACGAACCGGGACTAATGGGTGGTTTTCTACTAGTGTCTGGGTTAAAAGTGACACGATGACGCTGCCTCGAGGGCTCTCCCTCTGGGGCAGGTGGAGGGTGAATCATCGGGGCTACAGGAGTGGCGAGGAGTGAAACCCACTCAACAGGGGCACTAAGTGGACTCACAGTCGCGGTGCCCAAGCTACTTGGAGGAGTAACCGGGGAAACAGGGGATCTAGAATTGGCAGGAATATAGGGAGTAAATCCTACAGATGGTGGAGTAGTGGCTGAGCTAGCAGAGACTAAAGCAGAGGCTAAAGCAGTATGGGCACGACTTAGCTCACGAGCCAACTCGTAGATCAGAAGGTAGCTAGCGGTGATATAGCGAGAAAGGTGGCTAGCTACACTATCAGACTCTAGAGCAATGACAGGGAAACGGACACAACCATTATCGTGGAGAGAAGGATAGTAGTGGAAACCTGGGTGGTTCTACATCCGGACCTTGTTGTAACGGAGCTCAACGAGTACCTCGAATGCAGCAAACTAGATGGTCTGAGAAGCGGTAGAAGCGTAGCCGCTTCGGGAAGTACGAGTGTAAGTGCTGGAATCAGAACTGGTGCGCAGAGTAACCACGGCGTGATACTCATAGACTGAGTCAGCTAGACACTCCCGGTGCACACGATAGACTGGATCGTCACCGTGAGGGTACAACCGACGCCACACGTTACGAAGGAGATGCGGCGACGTGTACAACATCAGCTGCAACTGGCGCGAATACACCACCGGAGCCATCTACACTCACAACCATTAGCATGTTAGCATAAAAATAAAAATTAGTGCATGCAATGCAACAACCAGCTTCAATAGGCTACCGGCACTCAACTACAACTCGTATCTAACGTCCAATTAACTCGGCATAGTCTAGCGTGGCCTACAGTCAGCGCGACTCTGATACCAAGCATTGTGGCACCCTGGCTTAGAGTGACCGATTTACCCTGCATTGCCAGCCCAGAGACCTTGTCTGCTGGCAACACACAACAACTTGGTACCGAAAGACAACCGCTTTATTCATGCTAGCGGAGCATTGTACATATTACAGCAGTTAGCGAGGCCGAGCGGCACACACGGTGCGGCTGAACAATATGTACATTATTTAGTAAACATAAAGGGGCCTCGATCATGACAACTACGCAGTAGCGGAATAACGTCATAGCGGGACTCCATAGCACAGGGACACCGATGTGGACATGATCTAGACTCGGGCAGCTCTCCTTTCCAACGAGACTTTCCTGAATCTGGCATGACACGCCAGGTCAGTACATTGAATGTACTTGAAAGCTCACAACAAACATAAACATAATGACAAACAATATCATGATACTTAACCAATTAAATACGATGCAACAATATATATCCAACATGCTATGAATATACTCAAGTGGTACTCGTCCCATGGACTGGCTTACCGAATGTGATCATTTCCAGACCACAACCATGAAGAACTCAACGACAATCTCGTGATCCTTACGGCGGTCACAATCTTGACCAACACTTGGTCTCAACCTCAACACGATGGCCTCACTGCCATTACCTTAATGCAAGTCTTAGTGTGCAAATTTATTAAGTGTTGACCCATGGTGTACCCTACTTTCGAGCGTGTCCGTAACCATGGACTCGGCTATCGTTAGATTAATACACTCTGCAGAGGTAGCGCACTGTACCCACACTACGGAACCCATGGCCTCGCACTCCCATTTGGGTGGACCAATGGCATTCCGACGAAACCACTTCATTGTCATGACACTCTCCCGGCCACTCCGACTCAATCCCCATCGGGCTAGTCCTGGGTGGCCCTGTGTCTACCTCAAGACACCTCAAAACCACCGTCGTGGCAATGATCCACTCTGGGACCCAAACACTTAACTCATCAATTGCACACAAAGTTATGCCTGCTTACCGGGCCAGGGTACAACATGCCCATAACCTTCCCTAGATGGAGGCACTGACCAGAGGCACGATAATGAAACACATTAAGGCCATCCCATACCGGCAAATGTGGTTGCACTGGAAAAAACTGGTTTCAGCGGCACCACGACCCGGTCAACAACTTATTCAAGTTGAGTTATCTATCAGGTTCAACTTAAAGTGAAAGTAACTGGTGTCATAATGCCATGCTATGCATCACTAACATATGCATCAAATAACCAAGAAAATAACTAATTCAACTACGCTCCCATGGAGCCATCACCAACTCAAGATACTTCTCTGGTTAAGATCAAAACCTCACTAAACCAGAACCACTTGTAGCAATCTCATCATTTTTCTTTATCATGCAAGAATAATAATTAAACTAATTACTAAGCTCCAAGACTATATCATTTTATCATTACTCACATCTAAGTTCTTGTTAGCTTATCAGCAAAACTCATTTCAAACTTCCTGTAAATCAAGCATATTTAACATGACAAGCATCTTACAGAATGTACTTATCATAATAATTATTTAAATGCATGAATAATCATAAGTTCAAGTAGGAAATCACAAATATTGAAGTGGCACCATAAAAATGTTGTTGTGGCTTGCCTTAGTGCTGATGAGGTTCACAAATCTCCCGGTGATCCTCAAGACAAGCTTGCTCTTCTGAAAATAATTAAAACCACAAAAAGAAAACATCAGAAATACCAGAAAATCTAGACAGTAAGGAAAAATCCCATCTTTTGGGTGCTATTAGATTTTTGGACAAAGAACACAATGCAAAAAGAATCAATGCATTTGGACTTACAGATAAAAAGTTATGGTTGTTTGAAGTTTCCTGGATTTAAATGAACTTGATTTAAAAATAAATAAACTAGGGGGGTGACGTCGACGGCATAAACGCCCAGGGCGACACCACTCATACCGCTTCGCGCGCGTAATAAGTGGCTGACTAGCGGGCCCCGCTAGTCAGGCCAGAAGAAGGGGAAAAGGAAACAGAGGGAGGCGGCACTTCGCCGGAACACACGCCGGCGACGAGGGTTCTTGTAGTCAAACAAGAGGGGGGATCGAAGGAGAAGATGATTGCGCACCTGCCCGTACCCGTAGCGTGGCTAGAGGTGCCGGGCAGCGACGGAATCGGCCTCTCCTGTGGAGGCAGAGGGCAGGAATCGTCGGTGATGAAGACGACGTCGGCATGGGCCGGCTCCAGGGGCTCCAACAGGGCGGAACGCCCTCACTGAAGAGTGGCGGAGGCCCTGGCAGGGTCTCCCTGGCCTGGGAGGGGCTGGAGCTGCAGGGACGATCAGAAGGGGATCGCCGGCGAGCTCGAGCTTCGGGACGGCAGCCCGCGGCCTGCACGGCCGGGCTTGCAGCTTCTACAAGCTTGTAGAGGGTGTGGGAGGAGCTGCGGGTGCTCAAAGAAGCTGGGGGTGGAGGCATTTATAGGCGGGCTGCGAGGAGAGGACACCCACGGCGCCCGGCGACGAACGTCGCTAGTGAGAGAGGGGGAAGACGACGGAGGTCACACAGGAACTATTTGCGGGCATGGAAAAGCACAAGAGCGAGGGGGAAAGCGACAAGCACAGTGCGCTGCACACTGTGTCGTTGGCCGGAGCATGCACATGCTTGCTGCGGCGAGCTCCGGTGTCGGCGAGCGACAGGGGGGAGTTAAGGGGGTGGAGACAAGGATGGTGGTGAGGCGTGGCATGCTTGGGAAGGCTGGACAGTGAGCACGCGCTCAACAGAGCGCTTGGCAGCACGCAGAGCGCGTGTTTTGCATGCCAGCACACCCGGACGAACGCGGTCACCGCGTGAACCGTCTCATCAGGCCACCCTGAGTGCTAACCATGATGTCTGGCGTGTAGTCCTTTGTAGTTTGAAGTGTTACCATGGTTGGGCTTGGATCCAGGTGCAGTAGAAATTGATTTGTACTGCTGGCAAGTTTTTGGACAGTAACTTTGGAGATTTACTGTGGTCAAACCACTGGGAGTTAAGGGCTGAGCTTTGGAGGCTTGCTTACACTTACTAAGGTAAATAGGCACAAGAAAAACTAGCTACAATGGAGCTAATAAAAAGGTAGTTGCTGTAGAAACTACCATTTCTGTCCAGAAATGAGTTTATATTCTGTAGCCAAAATATTCCACAGAGTGGTGAAATATTTTTGCTCAGAAAGGTGCCCTAGGGTCCAAAGAATAATTGGGATTTTTCTCAGGATTTTTGGGGCAAGGAAAATTAGGGTTGCTTTGGAGCACAAAGGGCTAACTATGGTTTTGGAGGGCAAATGAATATTTTTTATTTAAGAAAAATATTCCAAGCAATATTTTGAGTTGAACCAAAGGTGAAATGATGGTTTGGAGGAGGAGAGGGAGCACTTGGGTGAAAGTCAAGGATTACCCAAGTGGTTAAGTCCAAATGAAGTGATTCACAACTCCAAATTCAAAACCAACTCAATGAAAACCACGCAAAGAAAAGAGGGCAAAAACCAGGCTGTCACATAGTGGTCAGTAGTGCGACCACTTCATGATGGCTATTGACATTCTAATTCTCAAAAATTCAGTCATAGCCCAAAAATCTGGAAACCTTGCATGATATCATGATATGACCTCTAAACACTATGATAAAAATTAAAGAATGTTTCACAAAAGTTGTCATGTAGATTGCTTACAATCCATACCATCTTCGAGGAAGGAACAAGGTCTCAAGAGGGAACAAACTATGTTTGCTTCCGATGAACTAGGTTTTGTGAGGGAGCAAGCTAGGTTTGTCGGTGAATCAATCGTTGATTTACCGTTATGTCTTGAAATTTTTTCACCCTCAATATACACCATTACATGTACCATGTAAATATTTGGCATTTTCTGAGGTCCATTTGCTGTATTTAAGCCATTAAATGCATTTCTAGGAATTTAATGGATATAATCCAAATTCCAACTCTAGGGCACTAACTAAAAGCAAGGGATCAGTTGATTCTTTTATTAGTTGTGTTTAGTACATGTTTGCTCCTTTTGTAATGGAAAATAAGGAGTCTCATACATCAGGTGGCCGAGATCGATGCACCAACATGGTGGTTATTGGCATTTTAATTCAAAAAAATTAAAAGATGCCTAAAAATCATGAAACTTGGCATGGTATCATGATATGATCCATAGAGGTTGTGGTAAATATTAAGAATATATCGCAAAAGTTATCATGTAGACTGCTTACAAACTGAAACATATCTAAGGAAGAAACTATGGTTTTAGAGGGAACATCTCAAGTTTGCATGTTGATTGAGCATTGCTTTCTCAGTTAACCTTGGAATTGTTTTGTTTCCACACTCAATACACATCATTACATATGTCATGTCAAAATTTGGTATTTTTGGGATCTGTTTGCTATATTTAAGCAATTAAATGCATTTCCATACATTTGAAATGGACCGGTTTGCATGCGAAGCGACTGCTTCTTCCTCGGTTAGTGTTCAAAAATTTTGCACACTCAACCTACACAATTACATGTGATATGGCAAAATTTGACATTGTTTCGGGCGTGTCTACTACATTTAAGCCTTTCAGTGCATTTACCTTCATTAAGTACATATAAATGTATTTAATTTCCTAAAAATTTCTAATTAATAGGTAAAAGGGTTAAACTCCTACATTAGACATTAAATATTGTACATTTAATGTAGAAAATAATTTGGCCCACAAGACTAAACCTAAAACACTACAACCCTTGCATTACAAAAAAATGGCGGAAAAACTACTAGTGGCCGGCGCAAAAAAAGCACGCGCCACTAGTAGGAAAAAAATAGCAGTAATTACTAGTGGCGGGCACGTATTCCACCCCCACTGTTATTTTAGGACAGATTTACCATTGGACCAAAAGTTATAGGGGCATGCACGTAATACTTCCCGCCACTGGTAACTCAGTAGTGGCACACACGATTTTATGCCCGCCAATGGTAACATTTTTCCCACGACAAATCTGTATAGTTGTTACCTGCACGAGTTGTACGCCATGTCGGAGAAGTCGGACGGGCCAGCAGAGAAGAAATCGACGACGGTTGCGGCACCAATCGGCGTGAGGCAGATGTCGTCCGCGGTTGTCGGAGTAGACAAAGTGATCGGGGTAGATGACGGCGATGCTGGCAACGGGCTGGTGGTGGACGAAGACGAAGGAGGTGGAAGGGCGGCACGGTGGCTACATGGGTAGTGGTCGCGGCAACCAAAGAAGAGCAGCGGCGGCGGCTGCGGCTAGGTTAGGAGCGTTGCGGCAGTGCTCGAAGTAACCAAAGAACCCTGACAGCGTGACAAACACCGGCGCAGACGGTGGCGTTCCCGCGCCAAGGGAGACGACGTGGCGCATACCACTGGAGGTCGACACATGGTGACGTTGGAGAGTGCCGCGGGCCACGGTGCTACGGCCCGAAGGGGCGGTGCAGCGGTGGAGCACGTGTCGGTGCAATGGCAGGAAGACCTCGGGGCGGCGGCTGGGACCGCGTATCGCGGCACTACGGCCCGTAGGGGCGGCACAGTGGCGACGCATGAGTGGATGTAGCCGCGAGGAGAACCACGGGGTGGCGGTGCTACGGCCCGACGGGGCGACGCAGTGGCAACCCATTGCTAGATCGGTGGAGGGGTGCGCTGAACTCGGGGACGATCTTCACGGGACCTGCGGAGGCGCGCGTAACCAACGGGCCAGGTCGGTCGCGTGACGTAGATGAGGCGCATCGCGACAGCGAGCTGGTGATCAAGCCGATGGCGCACGAGGTCGAGGACGCCACTTGATGGAGGCGTGGTGGCGGCGAAGTCCGAGATGAAGCCGACGATGATGGATGACGAGGGATGTTGTGCGGACGAGCGTGTCAGCACCGGCACCTGGGTTGCCAAAGCAGCGTCAGTGTCCGGGCAGCAAGGCCCGAGCAACCAACGTAGTAGCGGCGCCCAAGTTGAGGCAGCCGACGAGCCTGGCACAGCCGACCCGATGCAGCCGGGGACGAGGCCGGCGAGGTAGACCACAGAGCCGCCGTGCAGACGTGGCGGAGGCGGGTGATGTGGATCGATGGGCGGGCCGGTGCGCGAACGGCAACTATGATTGGCTGTTGCATGGCGCGAGGCCGCTAGGTAGGGACGATGCAGGTGTCCCGGTCGGAGCAGGACGGTGACGACCGGCGCAGGGCGATGAGCGGACTGATGCACGGACGGCGGCTAGCCCTGACGGGCCACTTCGGCACACGTGTCCGCTGGGTCGAAGGAGAGGTCGGCCGGTCGCGCCGGTGTTGGAGTAGAGGTGCACAGGAGTCGATGACGGCGGCGGGCGATGCAAACCGATCAAGACAATGTTCCTATTTTTTATATGTCCTGCCCTCGCGGCTAAGGGTTGTGTTCATTATGAAAAAGCCAATTCAATTCTTTTAGAGAGGAAAGCCGATGTGTACTATTCATGGAACCCGCCTTGCAATGCCGAAGACAATTTGCACGCCGAACACATCGTCATTGAAGACTAGTTCTGGGGATACTGTGGGAGTCCTGGACTAGGGGGTCCTCAGGCGTCTGGTCTATTGATATGGGCCGGACTAATGGGTCATCAAGCTACAAGACATAAGATCACCTCTCGTGTCCGGTAGGGACTCCTGTATGCGTGGATGGCAGGTATAGGTGTCTGGGTATGTTATTTCCTTTCTGTTAAACTGACTTTGTACAACCCTAAGCCCCTCGGGTATCTATATAAACTAGAGGGTTAGATCGAAGGCAGGATCATAACACTGCTAGGCTAGCCAATCTAGGGTTAGCCAATATGATCTCGTGGTAGATCAACTCTTGTAACCCCTATACCCTTTGAATATAATCAAGTAGGAGTAGGGTTTTACCTCCATTAAGAGGGCCCGAACCTGGGTAAACACCATGTCCTATGTCCATTGTTACAATCTGTGACGCCCCCGATTCAATCGTACACTAATCATACACGCAAACGTATACGATCAAGATTGGGGACTCACGGGAAGATATCACAACACAACTCTAAAAATAAAATAAGTCATACAAGCATCATATTACAAGCCAGGGGCCTCGAGGGTTCGAATAGAAGTGCTCGATCATAGACGAGTCAGCGGAAGTAACAATATCTGAGTACAGACATAAGTTAAACAAGTTTGCCATAAGATGGCTAGCACAAACTAGGATACAATCGAAAGAGGCGCAGGCCTCCTGCCTGGGATCCTCCTAACTACTCCTGGTCGTCGTCGGCAGCCTGCACGTAGTAGTAGGCACCTCTAGTGTAGTAATCGTCGTCGACGGTGGCGTCTGGCTCCTGGGCTCCAGAGTCTGGTTGCGGCATCCGGGAAGAAGAGGAAAACGGGGGAAAAGAGGGAGCAAAGCAACCGTGAGTACTCATCCAAAGTACTCGCAAGCAAGGAGCTACACTACTTATGCATGGGTATATGTGTAAGGAGGCCATATCAGTGGACTGAACTGCAGAATGCCAGAATAAGAGGGGGATAGCTAGTCCTATCAAAGACTACGCTTCTGGCAGCCTCCGTCTTGCAGCATGTAGAAGAGAGTAGATTGAAGTCCTCCAAGTAGCATCGCATAGCATAACCCTACCCGGCGATCCTCCCCTCGTCGCCCTGTTAGAGAGCGATCACCGGGTTGTATCTGGCACTTGGAAGGGTGTGTTTTATTAAGTATCCGGTTCTAGTTGTCATAAGGTCAAGGTACAACTCCAAGTCATCTTGTTACCGAAGATCACGGCTATTCGAATAGATTAACTTCCCTGCAGGGGTGCACCACATAACCCAACACGCTCGATCCCATTTGGCCGGACACACTTTCCTGGGTCATGCCCGGCCTCGGAAGATCAACACGCCGCAGCCCCACCTAGGCACAACAGAGAGGTCAGCACGCCGGTCTAAATCCTATGCTGGCAGGGGTCTGGGCCCATCGCCCATTGCACACCTGCACGTTGCGTACGCGGCCGGTGAGCAGACCTAGCAACCTCCATTACAAAGGAAGTTGCGTTAACGCAGTCCAACCCGGTGCGTGCCGCTCAGTCGCTGACGTCACGAAGGCTTCGGCTGATACCACGACGTCGATTTCCCATATCTTTCTCGTGTAGTTGGTTAGTGCGTATAGGCCAGTAGCCAGAGTCAGATCAAATACCAAGATCTCGTTAAGCGTGTTATTATGAAGCAACCGCGAACGCCGACCAGGGCCAGGCCGACCTGTCTCCTACGTGGTCTCAACCTGCCCTGTCACTCCGCCACAAGTAACAGTCGGGGGCCATCGGGAACCCAGGCCCACCTCTACCGGGATGGAGCCACCTGTCCTTTCAGCCCCCTCATCAGAATCACTTGCCGGTACTCATCGAGCTGACCCGACTTTAGTCACCATATGTATAGTATGTATGTATGTATAGTATATACCCGTGATCACCTCCCGAGTGATCACGGCCCAATAGTATAGCAAGGCAGACTGACAAGAATGTAGGGCCAATGATGATAAACTAGCATCCTATACTAAGTATTTAGGATTGCAGGTAAGGTACAAACAGATGTAGCAACAATATCAGGCTATGCATCAGAATAGGATTAACGGAAAGCAGTAACATGCTACACCACTCTAATGCAAGCTGTATAGAGGAGAATAGGCGATATCTGGTGATCAAGGGGGGGGGGGCTTGCCTGGTTGCTCTGGCAAGAGAGAGTGGTCGTCAACTCCGTAGTCGTATGGGGTAGCAGCGGCATCGGTCTCGGTGTCTAGCGGAAGAAGAGGGGGAAGAAACAATGAATACAATGCAAACAGATGCATGACGATGCATGACAAAGCAAAACGTGATGCTAGGCGTGCCCTAACGCGGTATGAGGTGATGCCGGTGAAGGGGGGAAACATCCGGGAAAGTATCCCCGGTGTTTCGTGCTTCCGAGAAGAGGAGCCGGAGGGGGAAAGTTGTGAGTTCGATAGGTTAGGGATATGTGGCGGACGAGGGGGCTGCGTTTCTATATTCGTCTCGTCGTTCTGAGCAACTCTCATGTTGAAAATAATTTAATCCGAGTTACGATTTAAAAGATATGATTTCTAAAGATTTTATTAATTTCCGGAATTTCATTAATAATTTAATTTAATTCGAAAATGGAATAATGACATCAGCATGATGCCATGCTGACGTCAGCAGTCAACAGAGTTGACTGGTCAACCTGACCAGTGGGTCCCACTAGTCAGAGACACATGTTAATTCTCCAAATTTAATTTAATCTAATCAGAATTAATTTAGGGTGGGCCCCATTGTCATTGTTTGATTAATTAACTAACAGTTAATTAGGTTAATCTAATTGTGATTAATTAAATTAATTAATTCATTAATTAATTGATTAATTTAATTATTATTAACCATTTATTTATTTTTATTTTTTTAATTAGTTTTTTTTTGCAAACATTCTGGCCGCGGGGCCTACTTGTCATAGGCCCATGTCCATAACGGGCGCGTGGGTACGGGCGGAACCGGGCGAAGGGCGCCTGGACCCCGGGCGCACGATGGGGCGAGGCCAATTGGGCGGCAGTGGGGCGCCGATGGCCACCGCGACGAGCGCACGCAGCTACAGGGGAGAGGGAGTAGTGGCAGCGAGGCCACATGCTTGGGCCGGCTGCAGGGGACGGGCTTCAGAGCCGTGGCGACGCAGCGGCGGCACGGCGATGTGTTGGCAGCAGCAGGGCTGCACGGCGGAGGGAGAGCGACCGCAGGGGGTGGTCAAGCGGGGCCGGGGCGCGGTCACGCACCGGGCGCGGACGGCGAGCCACGCGGGCGCGCGCAGGACGTGGGCAAGCGGGGCTGCGGCTGTGGCCGCGTGGGCGCGTGCGGGCGCCGGTGAGGCACCAGCATGCCGGAGCACGGACGGCGCGGGCATGGCGCGGTGAGCGAGCGAGGGGGAGAGAGGAGAGGTCGGGGCTCACAAGGGGGAGTAGGGAACGGGGCAGTGTGCTCGACGGAGTTCGGGGAGGTCCGACGAGGAAGATATGGCGAGGCGGCGGCAGTCCGGTGAGGGAGGTCCGGCAGCGTCGAGTGGTTCCAGGCGGCGGTGGCCTCCGGTGACGGGGTCGGGGCGGCCACAGATGGGGCGCGCACGGAGCTCGGGGGGGGGGGGGGCGACGCGGTGCACGAAGGAGAGGGAGGAGGCCGGGTGGTGCAGCGCCGGTGAGGTGGCGTGGTGGCGCGCGGGCGAGGGGATCAGGATCCCGATCCAGAACGACGAGAGGGAGTGGGGGGCGAGTGGGGCGACGTGGAGGGGAAGTGGGTGTCGGTGGGGCTAGGGTTTCGGGAGTCGGGGATATGGGGAGTGAGGGCTGGCCGGTTGGGCCGGCCTGGTGGGTCGTGGCCCACTTGGGCCGCTGGCCTGCTGGGCCGGAGCCCCGGGGGGTTGAGTGCTTTCTCTTTTATCTTCTATTTATTTTTCTATTTTCGTTTTCTTTTAGTTTCCTTTTATTTTAGTTTTAGTAAAATACCAAAGTGGCACCTAAATAGCTGCTACCAATTATGCCACTGCCATAATAGTTTAATATTTATAACAAATTAGTTTTGAAATTTTTTATTATTTTAAAAGCATTAAGATAATTGTATTTGCTACTATTTTATTCATTTTTAGAGTATTTAAACATTTTATAAAAGTGTGGTTTCTCCACCAGTAGTATCCATGATTTATTTGTCGCATTGAGAACATTTTAGTTTTGACTTTTGAAAACTTTAATTGTTTGACTTGATTTTGAATTTGAATTTTGAATCGGTTTTTGAACTAACTTGAGATTAGCAACTATAATCGAGGTGACGTGGCATCACTAGCAGAGGATCATTGTAGCTTAATTACCCGGGCGTCACAATTCTCCTCCACTACAAGAAATCTCGTCCCGAGATTTAAGAAGGGGACTAAGGGGAAAGGTCTGGTTACGAAATCCTAACGAATCTTCTCAATCTTGGTTGCTCTTCTTGAAGAGGTCGATCCATTAAATTGACATCTTCATTTCTCTGCTTCAGGTCATCATGGTGATGTCGCCCTTTTCTCGGGAACTCCAACGTAGTTACGAATAGGTAAGGGGCAGCTCGGCTATGACAGAATGCTTATGAGGGAAACAATCTGGGGGTTAACCCATGAAGGAGCATAAGATTATCTCTCGAGTTGAACATATAGAATACATCAAGAGTAAGGTATGAAGGTACAATAAGAGGTTCCAAGCGGATAGATAGTTGCTCGAAGTCTGAACCAGAGTGAGAAAGTGGTTCAGGGCAGCGAGAGTAAGTATTGCGTCTAATACCAGAATAGAGCACTCGGAAGGTGGCTGATGAATTACACACGAAACCAAGAGTAAGGGATAACTTTGTCAACAAGGTGTACAGGAGAGTCAGGTTTCGATCCTGGGACCTGTGGGTTATGGGCCCACCATGTGGGTTAAAAGTAGGAAGGGCGATGACGTCTTGCACGATCATGTAAGCAAGGCATGTCAGAGGTTAGCCTATCAGTTATATGTCAGTAACAACGTCACTACCAAGGGCGAGGGACGAAGAGAACCATTTTCCTGCTCGTTGAAACGAGGCGGGCCAATAGGCTAGGTTCTCGTCCATCGGTGGCTACCGGAATGTTATCAACAATAGTAACAGGGTCTTACTGACAGAGCGGTACACCGAGGTGTTTGCACAAGCAGGGAATTGTTACTGCTTATATCATATAGATCATAGAAAGGGTTTAAACAAACTAATGGAAAGGGAAACGTGTTTATCCGATTTAATCAGAACAATGGAAAGAAAAATGTGTTTAAACACATAATTCAGGGGTATATCCTTCCCAAGGACAAGCATAGCATGATGCCCATGACAGGATATAACGTAGAAAACCATTTAGGTAATGGGAGAGAATTTTCATGGCATTACCCATACAACGGTGTTAGGATAATTAAGAAAGAAACATTTAGCATTGGGCTTCAAATGTTCTTGTTGAAAATCGCAGTACCACAGACTTGCTTTGAGTTAGCATTGACATGGGTTTCAAGCAAAGGTCGGATTTTTGGATACACAAAGGATCCATCAGGATGAACTTATTAAACAAGGTATTCCATTTCCTCATGGAAAATGACTATCCTTGTTAAGAAGGAAACTATAACACTGGGTCCCCTGGTCAGGAGTGCTAGGCATGACATCACCTTACCGAGTCATAAGAGGACCAATGTTATAACTCTTGAAAGTGTGTTCCAACCATCATATCTGACCGGAATTCAGATCTGATTGGTGTCAAGGACTCAGGATGCCTGAGAAGAAAAGGTGCAACTCAATTTGACGTGATGGAGTTGCAAGATTCTCGGGAAATAAACTATGGAAGCAAGTTCCGAATCATGAGTTCATCATTAAACCAAGGAGAGGATGAGGAGGTGGCTGATGAACTCAGCGAAATTCATTGGGATTTTCCAAAAGATGGATTTCCACAATTAGGTGAACAGGGAGATAGCATTTGTCAGATCAAATGATATAATGAGGTATGCTCGAGGAAAACATACTCAATTAAACATTGGTGGAAAGGTGCGCCCGAAATATGGGTTGGGTTGCACGAACAATGTTATAATGGTGATTTGATAACCAATGGTCTAATAATGAAATGTCGACCATTAACTTCAAAGCAATAGGGTTGCTAGAAGGAAAGCATCCAAACGACACCGTCCACTTGTTGGATTCAACACAGGGACCAAGAAAAATGGTGATGGTGAGAAGTATCACAATACCAAGAATTCTCAGGAGGTGGTGAAATTCTCACGACATTCTTGACATAAAGGATGGTAATACTCCAAGGTAAAGAAGAGCAATTGCTGGATAGCAAGGAACTCAAGGTATAACACAAAACACAAACAAGTTTGTGTTGGAGGGAAGGCAGTAGAGTGGTCGATGATAACACTAATCATCGAGGGCAAGGATGGTCTTTCTCAACATAAATTCAATTGATATTCTGGAAGAGCTCGTAAGGTTGATGATGATCACGACACAATTGTTGAGAGATTTCATGAAGAAGTAATCACTCAGCGATGACATCAAGTCAAGGGAATGATGAAGAAAGAGGTTATTGGAACCACAGTTATGACACAAACTCGAACTCAAGCTTGTTGTTTAAGGTGAAAGGGTATGACGAGGAAAATCGACGTAAGCTTAGCTATCGTCGCAAATTGGTGCTCCGAGAATAAGGACCAGGTAGCACAGTTAGAATCATCACGACAATGATATAGCCAAACAGGCTAGGAATGGGTAAAAACTCGTAAGCAAAGAAGATTACTAAGAGTTGTTTAATCGCGAGACGGACTCGATTCAGTTATTGATGTCCGTGAGTGTTTAATAAATCTGAGCCCGTGAAAAACTGTAATCAGTGAGAATGTAGTACTTGATGAAGAACTCATAAGAAGTTATGCAGTTTCAAGATAATCTCGAGATACCAGGAGGGTAATACTCAACGACGAATCAAAGTAGAGGTTGGACTGGGGGATTGCTCTGCAAAAGACAAGTGCTTAAACTTGCACGAGAAATGGTATTTAAAGGAGAACATGGTCGGAACCACGATTGCAAAAAGGCCAGATCTTAGATATAAGATGAACTTATACCAAGGGAATAATTAATTTTAAAAGAAGCTTCGATGAGAAGATGTACATCGTGTCCATGGGCATGAACACAAAGTTCAAGGTCGACTCCCACTTCTCCAATGCACAACCTTTCATTCACTTCTCGCGTTCAATGAATTCGTAGTGTTGAAATTTTATCTGGCAAAATACCAGAAGAGTACGACTCATGAAAACTTTCGAGTTCACACATATTAAGGAAGGCATAGGTTCAACCCATCGGGGCATCTTAGAATCATATACCAGAATCTTTAGAAGTAATTAACTCAAGCTCGAAGGCAGAGCATGGTTGAGAAAGCAGAGGATACAATTTACCAAAGGCATTATGTATTAGACGAAATGCTCACAAGGTTATTGAATATGAAGGGCATTGTCAAATAAAACCCAACAAAGGATCTGGTGGTCCACAAGGGATCTGACGTGAGCATCGGTACTCAACTAGAGGAAGAAGAATGCAAGGAGATCAGATTATAGAAACAACTGACTAACTCAATTTGTCAAATGCAAAGGAATTATGATTTCCAAATCAAGGGATCAGAAGCAATGCTTTGATTAGGGATGGATAAGTTGAATAGCCTTATGGTACAATCAACGACAATTGGATTGGTCGAGAACCAATTCCAGTTAAAAGAATGGCAGCTCAGCCGGAAAAGTAACTTATAAGGATCAAAGATGATTGCGTGTATTCGCAAACATATTGAGTCAACAGACTCAAAATGATAATGACAAGGAATGTCAATAAGACTACGAGAGTTATGGGATTAACCATAATGCAAGCAAGCAAGAATTTCAAGAGCCAAAGGCTCCAGAGGATTTTCGGAAGATTGAATAGTATTTTGAAGACTTTTGTGGAACGCATGAACAACTGGGGATGAGCGGATACTCGACAAGTGCGAGGATTTATTTGAAGGGGTATTCATGTGGCAAAGAACTGCTAGGCAGTAGGCACAAAGTATTCTCGGAATAATAGAGAAAACTTCGGGGTATCTTGTAATAACAAGATCAATGGGGGATGATCGTATGAATGGCAAGTGTAAGTAGTTCTCCATAAGGATTTATCTATGGTCGGGAATAGCAAAAGTGATGGGCACAAAGTCTCGAGAGAATATCAAAGAGTATCTCCGAAATCTTCTGGTGCAGTCGGTGATCATCTGGACTGAAGGGCCTCTCCGGGAGAAAGTATTTTCGAGAACCTAAAGTTAGATTTTAGTAAAAAAAATTGTTTAACCCGAATAGAAGAGAGTTCAGAATCCCAGAGTAAGGGTCGAGGAGTAAAAGATCCTAGTACCACCCAATGGCGACGTGGGCCCGTAAGGCACACAGCCATGTTAGTAAAAGTTTTGCAATGTCTAGACTTGACTTCAGCCAAGGAGTGTGGAAGGGGGATTCCTACAGGCAGTCGGCTCTGATACCAACTTGTGACGCCCCCGATTCAATCGTACACTAATCATACACGCAAACGTGTACGATCAAGATCAGGGACTCACGGGAAGATATCACAACACAACTCTAAAAATAAAATAAGTCATACAAGCATCATATTACAAGCCAGGGGCCTCGAGGGCTCGAATACAAGTGCTCGATCATAGACAAGTCAGCGGAAGCAACAATATCTAAGTACAGACATAAGTTAAACAAGTTTGCCATAAGATGGCTAGCACAAACTGGGATACAATCGAAAGAGGCGCAGGCCTCCTGCCTGGGATCCTCCTAACTACTCCTGGTCGTCGTCAGCAGCCTGCACGTAGTAGTAGGCACCTCTAGTGTAGTAGTCGTCATCGACGGTGGCGTCTGGCTCCTGGGCTCCAAAGTCTGGTTGCGGCATCCGGGAAGAAGAGGAAAACGGGGGAAAAGAGGGAGCAAAGCAACCGTGAGTACTCATCCAAAGTACTCGCAAGCAAGGAGCTACACTACATATGCATGGGTATATGTGTAAGGAGGCCATATCAGTGGACTGAACTGCAGAATGCCAGAATAAGAGGGGGATAGCTAGTCCTATCGAAGACTACTCTTCTGGCAGCCACCGTCTTGCAGCATGTAGAAGAGAGTAGATTGAAGTCCTCCAACTAGCATCGCATAGCATAACCCTACCCGGTGATCCTCTCCTCGTCGCCCTGTTAGAGAGCGATCACTGGGTTGTATCTGGCACTTGGAAGGGTGTGTTTTATTAAGTATCCGGTTCTAGTTGTCATAAGGTCAAGGTACAACTCCAAGTCGTCCTGTTACCGAAGATCACGGCTATTCGAATAGATTAACTTCCCTGCAGGGGTGCACCACATAACCCAACACACTCGATCCCATTTGGCCAGACACACTTTCCTGGGTCATGCCCGGCCTCGGAAGATCAACACGTCGCAGCCCCACCTAGGCACAACAGAGAGGTCAGCACGCCGGTCTAAATCCTATGCGGGCAGGGGTCTGGGCCCATCGCCCATTGCACACCTGCATGTTGCGTACGCGGCCGGTGAGCAGACCTAGCAACCTCCATTACAAAGGAAGTTGCATTAATGCAGTCCAACCCGGCGCACGCCGCTCAGTCGCTGACGTCACGAAGGCTTCGGCTGATACCATGATGTCGAGTGCCCATATCTTTCCCGCGTAGTTTGTTAGTGCATATAGGCCAGTAGCCAGACTCAGATCAAATACCAAGATCTCGTTAAGCGTGTTATTATGAAGCAACCGCGAACGCCGACCAGGGCCAGGCCCACCTGTCTCCTAGGTGGTCTCAACCTGCCCTGTCGCTCCGCCACAAGTAACAGTCGGGGGCCGTCGGGAACCCAGGCCCACCTCTACCGGGATGGAGCCACCTGTCCTTTCAGCCCCCTCATCAGAATCACTTGCGGGTACTCATCGAGCTGACCCGACTTTAGTCACCATCTGTATAGTATGTATGTATGTATAGTATATACCCGTGATCACCTCCCGAGTGATCATGGCCCAATAGTATAGCAAGGCAGACTGACAAGAATGTAGGGCCAATGATGATAAACTAGCATCCTATACTAAGTATTTAGGATTGCAGGTAAGGTATCAACAGATGTAGCAACAATGTCAGGCTATGCATCAGAATAGGATTAACGGAAAGCAGTAACATCCTACACTACTCTAATGCAAGCAGTATAGAGGAGAATAGGCGATATCTGGTGATCAAGGGGGGGGCTTGCCTGGTTGCTCTGGCAAGAGAGAGTGGTCGTCAACTCCGTAGTCGTACTGGGTAGCAGCGGCGTCGGTCTCGGTGTCTAGCGGAAGAAGAGGGGGAAGAAACAATGAATACAATGCAAACAGATGCATGACGATGCATGACAAAGCAAAACGTGATGCTAGGCGTGCCCTAACGCAGTATGAGGTGATGCCGGTGAAGGGAGGAAACATCCGGGAAAGTATCCCCGGTGTTTCGTGCATCCGGGCAGAGGAGCCGGAGGGGGAAAGTTGCGAGTTCGATAGGTTAGGGATGTGTGGCGGACGAACGGGCTGCGTTTCTGGATTCGTCTCGTCGTTCTGAGCAACTCTCATTTTGAAAATAATTTAATCCGAGTTACGGTTTAAAAGATATGATTTTCTAAAGATTTTATTAATTTCTGGAATTTAATTAATTATTTAATTTAATTCGAAAATGGAATAATGACATCAGCATGATGCCATGCTGACATCAGCAGTCAATAGAGTTGACTGGTCAACCTGACCAGTGGGTCCCACTGGTCAGAGACACATGTTAATTATCCAAATTTAATTTAATCTAATCAGAATTAATTTGGGGTGGGCCCCACTGTCATTGTTTGATTAATTAACTAACAGTTAATTAGGTTAATCTAATTGTGATTAATTAACTTAATTAATTCGTTTATTAATTAATTAATTTAATTATTATTAACTATTTATTTATTTTATTTTATTTTATTTTTATTATTTTAATTAGTTTTTTTTTTTGCAAACGTTCTGGGCGCTGGGCCTACTTGTCATAGGCCCATGTCCATAACGGGCGCGTGGGTTCGGGCGGAACCGGGAGAAGGGCGCCTGGACCCCGGGCGCACGACGGGGCGAGGCCAATTGGGCGGCAGTGGGGCGCCGATGGCCACCGCCACGAGCGGCCGCAGCTACAGGGGAGAGGGAGTAGTGGCAGCGAGGCCACATACTTGGGCCGGCAGCAGGGGACGGGCTTCGGAGCCATGGCGACGCAGCGGCGGCACGGCGACGTGTTGGCAGCAGCAGGGATGCACGGCGGAGGGAGAGCGACCACAGGGGGTGGCCAAGCGGGGCCAGGGCGTGGTCACGCACCGGGCGCGGACGGCGAGCCGCGCGGGCGCGCGCAGGACGTGGGCGAGCGGGGCCGCGGCTGTGTCCGCGTGGGCGCGTGCGGGCGCCAGTGAGGCGCCGGTGTGCCGGAGCGCGGACAGCGCGGGCATGGCGCGGTGAGTGAGCGAGGGGGAGATAGGAGAGGTCGGGGCTCACAAGGGGGAGTAGGGAACGGGGCAGTGTGCTCGACGGAGTTCGGGGAGGTCCGACGAGGAAGATATGGCGAGGCGGCGGCAGTCCGGTGAGGGAGGTCCGGCGGCGTCGAGCGGTTCCAGGCGGCGGTGGCCTTCGGTGATGGGGTCGGGGTGGCCACAGATGGGGCGCGCACGGAGCTCGGGGGGGGGGGGGGGGGCGACGCGGTGCACGAAGGAGAGGGAGGAGGCCGGGAGGTGCGGCGCCGGTGAGGTGGCGTGGTGGCGCGGGGGCGAGGGGATCAGGATCCCGATCCAGAACGACGAGAGGGAGTGGGAGGGCGAGTGGGGCGACGGGGAGGGGAAGTGGGTGTCGGTGGGGCTAGGGTTTCGGGAGTGGGGAATATGGGGAGTGAGGGGTGGGTGGTTGGGCCGGCCTGGTGGGTCGTGGCCCAGTTGGCCCGGTGGCCTGCTGGGCCGGAGCCCCGGGGGGTTGAGTGCTTTCTCTTTTATCTTCTATTTATTTTTTTATTTTCGTTTTCTTTTAGTTTCCTTTTATTTTAGTTTTAGTAAAATACCAAAGTGGCACCTAAATAGCTGCTACCAATTATGCCAATGCGACAATAGTTTAATATTTATAACAAATTAGTTTTGAAATTGTTTATTATTTTAAAAGCATTTAGATAATTGTATTTGCTACTGTTTTATTCATTTTTAGAGTATTTAAACATTTTATAAAAGTGTGGTTTCTCCACCAGTATTATCCATGATTTATTTGTCGCATTGAGAACATTTTAGTTTTGACTTTTGAAAACTTTAATTGTTTGACTTGATTTTGAATTTGAAGTTTGAATCGGTTTTTGAACTAACTCGAGATTAGCAACTATAATCGAGGTGACGTGGCATCACTAGCATAGGATCACTGTAGCTTAATTACCCGGGCGTCACACCATCAATTCTCAGACGCACAACTAGGGCCCCCCTACCCGAGATCTGCCGGTTTTGACACCGACAACCACCATTCCAGAGAAATACTCTCCAGAGAGGGACAACTTTATCGCCCTCACTGTCTTCGAGACCTTTTCTTCGAACAATCAGCGCAAACGGGTGCTTCACGACCTCGCCGAAGTCCACCAAGTTACCGCACTGAGCCCATGGAACAACACGGCAATAACCTTTACGGCCGATGATGAACGAAAGGCTCGGTTAGTCCGAGAACCCACTGCCCTAGTACTAAACTCCATTGTGGATGGTTTTCAGCTTACTAAAGTGCTCATGGACGGCGGCAATGGTCTTAACCTCATCTACGAGGACACACTCGATAAAATGCATATGGACAAACCACACATCGAGCAAAGCAATACCACTGTTCGAGGCATTATACCCAGTCGAGAAGCACGATGCTCTGGGAGAATTAAACTGGATGTAGTATTCGGCATGCCCGAAAACTATAGATCTGAAGAGTTGCTCTTTCATGTGGTCCCCTTCAAAAGTGGGTATCACGCCATCCTCGGCCGGGATGCTTTCTCACGCTTCTAAGCTACACCCCATTATGGGTATATGAAGCTCAAAATGCCCGGACCTAATGGAATCATCACAATTTCGAGCGACCCGGACAAAGCCCTTCGTGCCGAAAACAAAACTGCATCCTTGGCCCTTGAGGCGCTATCCGAAGCCCTAGCGGTGGAGGAATTAACCACCCTACGGTCCACGGTAGATAGGGACGATGTGATTCTTGATAAGAGATCCAAGTCCACCTCTTTCAAGCCAGCCGAGGAAATAGTCAAATTTCAAGTGCACCCGATGGACCCTAACAAAACATCATCTATTAGAGCACAGCTGGATCTGGCAATGGACGCCGCCCTACGCACATTCCTGCAAGAGAATTGGGATATCTTTGCCTGGCACCCTTCAGACATGCCTGACATCCCTGGAAGACTGGCCGAACACAGTCTCAATATAATCAAGGGATTAAAACCCGTGAAGCAGACACTATGGCGATCCTCTGAACCCAAGCGTCAAGCCATGGGAGAAGAGCTAGCCAAGTTGCTGGAGGCTGGGTTTATTAGGGAAATTAAACATCTGGATTGCTTAGCCAACTTGGCTATGGTACCAGAGAAGGACAAATCCTGGTGCATGTGCGTCGATTTCAAGGACCTCAACAAGGCTTGCCCTAAAGACCCCTTCCCACACTGCCTCGTATCGACCAAATTATTGACGCAACGGCAGGGCATGATTCATCGTGTTTCCTCGACGCCTATTCCGGATACCATCAGATTAAGATGAAGGAATCAGACCAGGCTGCAACCACATTCATCACCCTTACGGTCTCTTCTACTTCAACACTATGCCCTTCGGGCTCAAAAACGCTGGGGCTACCTACCAGCGTATGTTTCAAACTTGCTTGGAACAACAAATCGGCAAAACGGTCGAAGCATACGTGGACGCACTACTAGGAAAATGCTTATAGGCAGTCATTTAGCAGCAGCGTTGGTTATATACCCCACGCTACTGCTACTTAGTAGTAGCGCCGGCAAAAACCAACGCTGCAAGCGCATGTTAGCAGTAGCGCGTGTTTTCCCGGCCAGCGCTGCTGTTAATGGGACACACACTCGACCCCCTGTTGCAGCTTTAGCTTTAGTGTTGGGCCTCCTCCCCCACGCTGCTGCTAAGCCCACCTCTGCTTCCTCCCTGCTCCCCCCCCCCGCGCCCCTCTCTCTCACTCACTCTCACACTCACACGCCCACACTCACGCGCCCGTCAATCCCCCGCTCGGGCCGCCGCCCCCGTGTCCTATGTCGGCCGCCCTCCCCTGCGCCGGCCCTCCTCACCCACCGGCCCTCCTCCCCCCCCCCCCCCCGCCGGCCCTCCTCACCCGCCGGCCACCCTCCCCCGCGCCGGCCATCCTCCCCCCCCCCCCCGCGCCGGCCCTCTTCCACCGAGAGGCACTCCTCCCTCCTTCCTCCTCCTCCTCCCTCCCTCCCTAGTTATAATTATTAGAGAGTAGTTATTTTGAATCCTATATAGTTGAAAATGTAGGTTCTTAGAATAATGTAGGTTATGATCGAACCCTAGCTAGTACATATTAGGTAGTATGAACCGTAGTTAATTTGTATGAACCCTAGGTTTCTAAATTAGCTAGGTTTTAAAATTAGGACAGAAATTTATCTAGGTTTTTAAATTAGGACAGAAATTTATCTAGGTTTTTAATTAGGTGTAGTTAATAGAATTGAGGTGTTTCAGGTGTATTTAACATAATTCTAGGTGTTTTAGTTGTTTTAGGTGTAGTTAACAAATTCTAGGTATTTATTTAGTTAAAGCAATTATTGCTATTTTTTTAGTTAAAGCAATTTTTCCTGTTATTTGCAAATTTGTAGTGGACATGTCATATTTTGAACATGTCACATTTTGGACATGTCATATTTTTCTGAGTGGCCTATGTTTTGCCAGAATGTCGATTCGTTTACGTTATGGCAAATTTCAGGCACTCGATATGTCCTGCTTTTAGCAAAGGTCATGCTGAATTTTGCTAAGTGTTTATTAATTTTATTTTCATAATTAAGCATTTGTTCTCGACGTCAACGATGCCTGGCCCACATCCTCGTCGTCAACTCGCTGGAGGAGGCTTGCTTGATTATAGGGGCCATGACCGGGATTGGGCTCCGCCTGGCTGGTACTGGGAGGTGCTACCTTCCGGGGCACGCAGCTTGGTGTGGAGGCAGCCCGTCGTCGACCTAGACCTTATTTGGTGGCGGTCGCGTGGTCCAGTGATGGTGGGGAGGCCTTCGTCCATCGTAGAGGTGGTATCTCACCGTGTCAGCGAGGAGGATGAGCACGTCCATCGCTACATGGTTGCGTTGGAGGGTAGGTCCGACAGTACCTGGATGGTTCTTCAGGGCTCTCACTGGAGCTATGATCCTGTGATGGTTCCTTCTCTTTGGGTGTCCACTGCCCGTGCCGATACCCGTCGTTCACTAGGGTTCTAGCTGTATTAGTGATGTTATATGTATGATACAACTCGAGATGTATTAGTGATAATATTCGACGATGTACGGACGCAAGAGATGATTTAGTTTTCTTATTGAATGCATGCTAATTTGAATACTAATTCGTTTTATGATTTAGTTTTGCTTATTGAATGCACGTCAGTTTCAACTAGATGAACATAGGAAATGCCCGACGACAATAGCGAAAGGGAATTCGGTATGTGCGAATACTACGAAGACGAGCGCGGCCAGTGCGGCAGGCCTCACCTAGTTGGTGGTAGGCGCTTCAGCATCAAGTTGGATGAGAACTTCGAAGTGCATACAGTAAGTCCTACTTCTTTTGCTTCGTAATTAAGCATGACTTCTGCTTCTTTTGCTTCAACTTATAATTTAATTTTTTTACTATTCTACTAGCGTATCCCCTGCCATGCAAGAATATATGTCTTGGATAAGATTGGTTTCAGTACTATGGAAACTATGGAGGTAAAAAGAGTTAACTTGAGGACCGAGCATGGTTATAGTTTTCTCGCAAAATAATACAAGAGACACCTACACCAATTTTGAATGCAAACAGTGGAGAGCACTATGCAAGGCTTATGCATTTGAGCCTGATATGCTTATCACCTTTCATATTTGTCCGGAAGATGATATTGAAGATAATATTGACATCTGGGTCGATGTGCAGACGCCTCTAGTTATATCTTTATGTAAGTTTCTCAACCATATTTATGTCTTGGATATTGTTTATTCAAAAATAGTTGACAACTAATTTCTATTGACAACTTATTTCCATTCAAGCAAACATGTCCGGCGCTTGGTAGACATGACCTACTACTGTCCCGGGGTTGAACTGAACTACGAGGAGACAAGTCATTATGTTTCATGGCTTGAGGATCTTCATACTGTCTAGACAAATTATTTTCCTGGACTTAGAAATGTTAGTACTCAAAACTTGCGACCAACAATGTTCGTACTGAACTACGGTCACGTTTATTTAGGAAAGATGGTAAGATTTTTACTATTTGTCCTCAGTGCATCTTTTGCATATATTATTTTTTAAGCTAAACTTCATTGTTAAGTATGTTACTACGATATTCTTCAACAGGGACTCCCGATGATAGTTGTGCCTCAGTGGATCGAAGCTAAAGGTCGCATGTCCATGGTTAGCATATGGCCAAGACTTCCTACATTGCACATGAGTGCATTCAGGATTTCTAGAAGCGAGCAAGTCTTAATAGTCAAAGACTGGAACAAAATTGTGAAGGATCACAGAGAAGTACTAGGGGGCAGCAATCAGAAGCGTAGCCCACAATTAGGAGACAGGTTCATCTGCATGCTTCAATATGATGAATCAGGAGCGCTCCACATGGTCTATGCTATTTTACCTGAGAGAGAGAGCAGTAGGAGTGACTAGCTAGCTAGAATGAATTTCAAGATGATGATGATGTGCTACACTATGTAGCTATGATGATTAGACAATGTTGGTGGTAATGACTAGCTATGATGATTATTAGCTAGTGTCAGTGGTAATTTTCCCTTACTTGCAACTCCTATGCTAAATTAGAGGCTATGTTGATGCTACTACTAATCATGGTTGGTGAAGCAAATGCATTTGAATTTCCATCCATGAATACTGCATTTGAATATATATTTTTTAATTTCTAATTAATTAGCTGTAGCATGGGGTGGAGAAAGCGGTGCTACTAGTACATACGATAGTAGTAGCGTGTGTGGAGAAAGCAGCGCTACTAGTACTTAGCATATCTACAGCGTGGCTACGCGCTACTGCTAATATTTAGCTGTAGCACCATAGCAGTAGCGCCGGCACCCACGCTACTGGTATGAAAAAAACCCACGCTACTGGTAAGCATTTTCCTAGTAGTGTACGACGTGGTCATCAAGACAAAGCACGTCGACACACTGGTGGACGATCTCCACCTCACCTTCGACAACCTCCGAACATACGACATACGGCTTAATCCAGAAAAATGTGTCTTCGGATTTCCAGCCAGAAAATTGCTAGGGTTCATTGTTTCCCATAGAGGAATTGAAGAAAACCCAACCAAGATCCGAGCTTTGTCATAATTGGCCATACCAACAGACCTAAAGCAAGTTAATAAACTAGTTGGGTGCGTCGCGGCCTTAAGCCGCTTTATGTCCAAATTGGGAGAAAAGGCGCTATTACGACACACTGACAACTTCAAATGGACGGATGCTGCCACAACCGGACTGGAAGAAATTAAAACCCTTCTTGCAAGCAACCCAATCCTAGATGCACCAGCTGTTGGAGAGCCCATGTTATTATATATTTCGGCAACTAACCAAGTAGTTAGTGCTGTGCTCGTCGTCAAACGAGGGGAAGAGGGACATAAATTCCCCACCCAAAAACTAGTCTATTAAGTATGGGAAGTCCTTACACCTTGCAAATCCCGATACCTCCACTATCAGAAGATAGCCTACATAGTCTTCATGCCATCCCGTAAACTATGTCACTACTTTCAAGAGTGTTCGATCATAGTGGCATCTGGAGTACCACTCAATGACATTATCAATAACAGGGACACCACTGGTTGCATAGCCAAATGGGCCATCGAGCTTTTACCGTTCGAAATAGTATACAAACCACGTCGGGCTATTAAATCCCAGGTGTTGGCCGACTTGGTCGCTGAATGGACAGAAGCCGAACTTGCTAAAGAGTATAGCTCATACTCAAATTGGATTATGTACTTTGACGACTCTAAAATGCTGGCTGGACTGGGGGCTGGCGTCATCCTAACATCTCCTACTAGGGACACAGTCCGCTATATACTATAAATTATGTATACAGACTCCAACAATGCAGCCGAATATGAGGCGCTGCTACATGGTCTTCGCATGGCTATCTCCATGGGTATACAATGCTTGGAGGTGCGCGGTGATTCCAACCTCGCAATATCCGAGGTCAATGGAGAGTTCGACGCAAAGGACCCAAAAATGGCGGCATACCGAAACACCATATTAAAAATATCATCTCGGTTCAAAGGACTTGAGTTTCATCACGTCGCTCGAGAGAGTAATCAGGCATCCAACATCCTCGCTCGAATGGCGCTAAGCGCGACCCTGTGACACCAAACACCTTTGTGGAAAGTCTCTTTAAGCCATCCATAGTGTGGCAGGGTGAGAGTGGAGAAGGCAACACGGACCTAATCACACCCCCAGCTGCCAAACACAATGCAGACATCGTGGGGGGTCCGGATATAGAGATAACCCCTCTGCTCATGTGATCATGGAAGTTATAGCTCCTTGGACCAAACCATTCCTGGCCTACCTTAATAGGCAGGAGCTTCCCGATGATCAAGATGAAGCTCGATGCATAGTTCGGCGCTCTAAAGCCTTTAAATTCATGAGGGTGAACTATACAAAAAAAGTACTACCGGAGTCCTTCAAAGGTGTATCTCCAAAGAGGAGGGAAGGCAACTCTTGGCAGAAATACATGCTGCTCTTGGCGGTCAGCACGCCGTAGCTCGAGCCCTCGTAAACAAGGCATTTCGGACATGATTTTTCTGGCCTATGGCTCGAGCAGACACTGAAGCCCTTATCCAATGTTGTGTGGGCTGTTAGCTTTTCGTCAATCAAAGCCACATGTCTCCCACCGCATTAAGAACAATCCCCATTAGTTGACCCTTCGTGGTCTGGGGGCTTGACAAGGTTGGACCCCTTAAAGGGGGAAGCCACAAAAAGAAATAATTGCTGGTAATGGTAGATATATTCACTAAATGGATAGAGGCCAAACCGGTAAAAACAAATGAGGCAGCGCGAGTGATTGACTTTATATCCGGCGTAGTCCACCATTATGGTGTCTCGCACAGTATCATCACCGATAATGGCTCCAACTTCACTGTTGATGAGGCGAAAACTTGGTGCGCCAAGTTGGGCATTAAACTTGACTACGCATCTGTATACCACCCTCAAACAAACGGCCAAGTCGAAAGGGCCAATTGTCTGATCATGAGTGGCATTAAGCCCAGACTAGTGCACTCTTTACGAGAATCAGACAAGCATTGGGTTGAGGAACTTGATTCCGTACTCTGGGGACTCTGGACCACGCCCAATCGAACGACCAGATACACACCCTTCTTTATGGTGTACGGCGCAGAGGTCGTATTGCCCTATGACATTATTCATGACTCACCTAGAGTGCACATGTACGAAGAGAGAGAAGTTGAACTAGATCAGCATGATGACCTAGACGAACTCGAAGAGGAGCGTGATGTTGCTAATGTTGGGGAACGTTGCAGAAAACAAAAATTTTCCTACTCGTTTCACCAAGATCATCTAGGAGTTCATCTAGCAACGAGTGATTAGATGCATCTACATACCTTTGTAGATCGCGAGCGGAAGCGTTCAAAAGAACGGTGATGATGTAGTCGTACTCGACGTGATCCAAATCACCGATGACCAGCGCCGAACGGACGGCACCTCCGCGTTCAACACACGTACGGAACAGCCACGTCTCCTCCTTCTTGATCCAGCAAGGGAGAGAGGAGAGGTTGAGGGAGATGGCACCAGCAGCAGCACGACGGCGTGGTGTTGATGGAGCTGCAGTACTCCGGCAGAGCTTCGCTAAGCACTATGGAGGTGGAGGAGGTGTTGGGGAGGGAGAAGGAGGCAACCAAAGGCCAAGGCGTTCAGGTATGAAGTCCCTCCTCTCCCCCACTATATATAGGAGGGCCAAGGGGGGGTGGCCGGCCCTAGGAGATCCAATCTCCTAGGGGGTGCGGCGGCCAAGGGGGGTTTCCCTCCCCCCCAAGGCACCTAGGAGGTGCCTTCCCCTCCTAGGACTCTTCCCCCTTCAAACCCTAGGCGCATGGGCCTATGTGGGGCTGGTGCCCTTGGCCCATTAGGCCAAGGCGCACCCCCTACAGCCCATGTGGCCCCCCCGGGACAGGTGGACCCACCCGGTGGACCCCCGGGACCCTTCCGGTGGTCCCGGTACAATACCGATAACCCCGAAACTTGTCCCGATGCCCGAAACAGGACTTCCCATATATAAATCTTTACCTCCGGACCATTCCGGAACTCCTCGTGACGTCCGGGATCTCATCCGGGACTCCGAACAACATTCGGGTTACTGCATATACATATCCCTACAACCCTAGCGTAACTGAACCTTAAGTGTGTAGACCCTACGGGTTCGGGAGACAAGCAGACATGACCGAGACGACTCTCCGGTCAATAACCAACAGCGGGATCTGGATACCCATGTTGGCTCCCACATGCTCCACGATGATCTCATCGGATGAACCACGATGTCGAGGATTCTATCAACCCCGTACGCTATTCCCTTTGTCTATCGATATGTTACTTGCCCGAGATTCGATCGTCGGTATCCCAATACCTCGTTCAATCTCGTTACCGGCAAGTCACTTTACTCGTACCGTAATGCATGATCCCGTGACCAGACACTTGGTCACTCTGAGCTCATTATGATGATGCATTACCGAGTGGGCCCAGTGATACCTCTCCGTCATACGGAGTGACAAATCCCAGTCTTGATCCATGTCACCCAACAGACACTTTCGGAGATACCCGTAGTCTACCTTTATAGTCACCCAGTTACGTTGTGACGTTTGGCATACCCAAAGCACTCCTACGGTATCCGGGAGTTACACGATCTCATGGTCTAAGGAAAAGATACTTGACATTGGAAAACTCTAGCAAACGAACTATACGATCTTGTGCTATGTTTAGGATTGGGTCTTGTCCATCACATCATTCTCCTAATGATGTGATCTCGTTATCAATGACATCCAGTGTCCATAGTCAGGAAACCATGACTATCTGTTGATCAACGAGCTAGTCAACTAGAGGCTCACTAGGGACATGTTGGTGTCTGTTATTCACACATGTATTACGATTTCCGGATAACACAATTATAGCATGAATAAAGACAATTATCATGAACAAGGAAATATAATAATAATGCTTTTATTATTGCCTCTAGGGCATATTTCCAACAGTCTCCCACTTGCACTAGAGTCAATAATCTAGTTACATTGTGATGAATCGAACACCCATGGAATTCTGGTGTTGATCATGTTTTGCTCTAGGGAGAGGTTTAGTCAACGGATCTGCTACATTCAGGTCCGTATGTACTTTACAAATCTCTATGTCTCCATCTTGAACATTTTCACGAATGGAGTTGAAGCGACGCTTGATGTGCCTTGTCTTCTTGTGAAACCTGGGCTCCTTGGCAAGTGCAATAGCTCCAGTGTTGTCACAGAAGAGCTTGATCGGCCCCGACGCATTGGGTATGACTCCTAGGTCGGTGATGAACTCCTTCACCCATATTGCTTCATGTGCTGCCTCCGAGGCTGCCATGTACTCCGCTTCACATGTAGATCCCGCCACGACGCTTTGCTTGCAACTGCACCAGCTTACTGCCCCACCATTCAAAATATACACGTATCCGGTTTGTGACTTAGAGTCATCCAGATCTGTGTCGAAGCTAGCGTCGACGTAACCCTTTACGACGAGCTCTTCGTCACCTCCATAAACGAGAAACATTTCCTTAGTCCTTTTCAGGTACTTCAGGATATTCTTGACCGCTGTCCAGTGTTCCTTGCCGGGATTACTTTGGTACCTTCCTACCAAACTTACGGCAAGGTTTACATCAGGTCTGGTACACAGCATGGCATACATAATAGAACCTATGGCTGAGGCATAGGGGATGACGCTCATCTCTTCTATATCTTCTGCCGTGGTCGGACATTGAGCTGAGCTCAATTTCATACCTTGTAACACAGGCAAGAACCCCTTCTTGGATTGATCCATATTGAACTTCTTCAATATCTTATCAAGGTATGTGCTTTGTGAAAGACCTATGAGGCGTCTCGATCTATCTCTATAGATTTTGATGCCTAATATATAAGCAGCTTCTCCAAGGTCCTTCATTGAAAAACTTTTATTCAAGTAGGCCTTGATGCTGTCCAAGAGTTCTATATCATTTCCCATCAAAAGTATGTCATCTACATATAATATGAGAAATGCTACAGAGCTCCCACTCACTTTCTTGTAAACGCAGGCTTCTCCATAAGTCTGTGTAAACCCAAACGCTTTGATCATCTCATCAAAGCGAATGTTCCAACTCCGAGATGCTTGCACCAGCCCATAAATCGAGCGTTGGAGCTTGCACACTTTGTCAGCATTCTTAGGATCGACAAAACCTTCCGGCTGCATCATATACAATTCTTCCTTAAGGAAACCATTAAGGAATGCCGTTTTGACGTCCATTTGCCATATTTCGTAATCATAGAATGCGGCAATTGCTAACATGATTCGGACGGACTTCAGCTTCGCTACCGGTGAGAAAGTCTCATCGTAGTCAACCCCTTGAACTTGTCGATAACCCTTAGCGACAAGCCGAGCTTTATAGATGGTCACATTACCATCCGCGTCTGTCTTCCTCTTAAAGATCCATTTATTTTCTATGGCTCGCCGCTCAACGGGCAAGTCAGTCAAAGTCCATACTTTGTTTTCATACATGGATCCTATCTCGGATTTCATGGCTTCTAGCCATTTGTCGGAATCCGGGCCCGCCATCGCTTCTTCATAGTTCGAAGGTTCACCGTTGTCTAACAGCATGATTTCCAAGACAGGGTTGCCGTACCACTCTGGTGCGGAACGTGTCCTTGTGGACCTTCGAATTTCAGTAGGGGCTTGATCAGAAGTATCTTGATCATTTTCATTAACTTCCTCTCTAGTCGGTGCAGGCACCTCAGGAACATTTTCTTGAGTTGCGCCATTTTCCGGTTCAAGAGGTAATACTTCATCAAGCTCTACTTTCCTCCCACTTACTTCTTTCGAGAGAAACTCTTTCTCCAGAAAGGACCCATTCTTGGCAACAAAGATCTTGCCTTCGGATCTGAGGTAGAAGGTGTACCCAATAGTTTCTTTTGGGTATCCTATGAAGACGCATTTTTCCGACTTGGGTTCGAGCTTTTCAGGTTGAAGTTTCTTGACATAAGCATCGCATCCCCAAACTTTTAGAAACGACAGCTTAGGTTTCTTCCCAAACCATAATTCATACGGTGTCGTCTCAACGGATTTCGACGGAGCCCTATTTAAAGTGAATGCGGCAGTCTCTAAAGCATAGCCCCAAAAAGAAAGCGGTAAATCGGTAAGAGACATCATAGATCGCACCATATCTAACAGAGTGCGATTACGACGTTCGGACACACCATTACGCTGAGGTGTTCCAGGCGGCGTGAGTTGTGAAACTATTCCACATTTTCTTAAGTGTGCCCCAAACTCGTGACTCAAGTATTCTCCTCCACGATCTGATCGTAGAAACTTGATTTTCCTGTCACGTTGATTTTCAACCTCACTCTGAAATTCCTTGAACTTTTCAAAGGTTTCAGACTTGTGTTTCATTAAGTAGATATACCCATACCTACTTAAATCATCAGTGAGGGTGAGAACATAACGATAGCCACCGCGAGCCTCAACACTCATCGGACCGCACACATCAGTATGTATGATTTCCAATAAGTCGGTTGCTCGCTCCATTGTTCCTGAGAACGGAGTCTTGGTCATTTTACCCATAAGGCATGGTTCGCACGTGTCAAATGATTCATAATCAAGAGACTCTAAAAGTCCATCAGCATGGAGCTTCTTCATGCGTTTGACACCTATGTGACCAAGGCGGCAGTGCCACAAGTATGTGGGACTATCATTATCAACCTTACTTCTTTTGGTACTCACATTATGAACATGTGTAGCATCACGTTCGAGATTCATAAAGAATAAACCATTCACCATAGGAGCATGACCATAAAACATATCTCTCATAAAAATGGAACAACCATTATTCTCAGATTTAAAAGAGTAGCCATCTCGAATTAAACGAGATCCCGATACAATGTTCATGCTCAAAGCTGGCACTAAATAACAATTATTAAGGTTTAAAACTAATCCCGAAGGGAGATGCAGAGGTAGCGTGCCGACGGCGATCACATTGACCTTGGAACCATTCCCGACGCGCATCGTCACCTCGTCCTTTGCCAGTTTCCGCTTATTCCGCAGCCCCTGCTTTGAGTTACAAATGTGAGCAACTGCACCGGTATCAAATACCCAGGAGCCACTACGGGCACTAGTAAGGTACACATCAATTACATGTATATCACATATACCTTTGTTTTGCCGGCCTTCTTATCCGCTAAGTACTTAGGGCAGTTCCGCTTCCAGTGACCGCTTCCCTTGCAATAAAAGCACTCAGTCTCGGGCTTGGGTCCATTCTTTGGCTTCTTCCCGGCAGCTTGCTTGCCGGGCGCGGCAACCTCCTTGCCGTCCTTCTTGAAGTTCTTTTTACCCTTGCCTTTCTTGAACTTAGTGGTTTTATTGACCATCAACACTTGATGTTCCTTCCTGACTTCTACCTCTGCTGATTTCAGCATAGCAAATACTTCAGGAATGGTCTTTTCCATCCCCTGCATATTGAAGTTCATCACAAAGCTCTTGTAGCTTGGTGGAAGCGACTGGAGGATTCTGTCAATGACCGCATCATCCGGGAGATTAACTCCCAGCTGAGTCAAGCGGTTATGCAACCCAGACATAGTGAGTATGTGCTCACTGACAGAACTGTTTTCCTCCATCTTACAGCTGAAGAATTTGTCGGAGACTTCATATCTCTCGACCCGGGCATGAGCTTGGAAAACCATTTTCAGCTCTTCGAACATCTCATATGCTCCATGTCTCTCAAAACGCTTTTGGAGCCCCGGCTCTAGGCTGTAAAGCATGCCGCACTGAACGAGGGAGTAGTCATCGAAACGTGCCTGCCAAGCGTTCATAACATCTTGTTCTGCAGGGAGAACGGGTGCGTCACCAAGCGGTGCTTGTAGGACATAATCTTTCTTGGCAGCTATGAGGATGATCCTCAGGTTCCGGACCCAGTCCGTATAGTTGCTGCCATCGTCTTTCAGCTTAGTTTTCTCTAGGAACGCGTTGAAGTTGAGGACTACGTTGGCCATTTGATCTACAAGACATATTGCAAAGATTTTAGACTAAGTTCATGATAATTAAGTTCAACTAATCAAATTATTAGTGAACTCCCACTTAGATTAGACATCCCTCTAGTCATCTAAGTATTACATGATCCGAGTTAAACTAGACCGTGTCCGATCATCACGTGAGACGGACTAGTCAACATCGGTGAACATCTTCATGTTGATCGTATCTTCTATACGACTCATGCTCGACCTTTCGGTCTTCTGTGTTCCGAGGCCATGTCTGTACATGCTAGGCTCGTCAAGTCAACCTAAGTGTTTGCATGTGTAAATCTGTCTTACACCCGTTGTATGTGAACGTCTGAATAAAACACCCGATCATCACGTGGTGTTTTGAAACAGCGAACTGTCGCAACGGTGCACAGTTAGGGGGAACACTTCTTGAATTTATTGTGAGGGATCATCTTATTTACTACCGTCGTTCTAAGTAAACAAGATGCAAAACATGATAAACATCACATGCAATCAAATAATAAACGTGACATGATATGGCCAATATCACATAGCTCCTTTGATCTCCATCTTGGGGCTCCATGATCATCTTGTCACCGGCTTGACACCATGATCTCCATCATCATGATCTCCATCATCGTGTCTCCATGAAGTTGCTCGCCAACTATTACTTCTACTACTATGGCTAACGCGTTTAGCAATAAAGTAAAGTAATTTACATGGCGTTTCTTGATGACACGCAGGTCATATAAAAGAATAAAGACAACTCCTATGGCTCCTGCCGGTTGTCATACTCATCGACATGCAAGTCGTGAATCCTATTACAATAGCATGAACATCTCATACATCACATATAGATCATTCATCATTCATCACAACTTTGGCCATATCATATCACAAACCACTTGCTGCAAAAACAAGTTAGACGTCCTCTAATTGTTGTTGCAAGTTTTACGTGGCTGAATTAGGGTTCTAGCAAGAACGTTTTCTTACCTACGTTAAAGCCACAACGTGATTTGTCAACTTCTATTTACCCTTCATAAGGACCCTGTTCATCGATTCCGCTCCAACTAAAGTAGGAGAGACAGACACCCGCCAGCCACCTTATGCAACTAGTGCATGTTAGTCGGTGGAACCGGTCTCACGTAAGCGTACGTGTAAGGTTGGTCCGGGCCGCTTCATCCCACAATACCGCTGAAGCAAGAAAGGACTAGTAACGGCAAGAAAGTTGACAAATCTACGCCCACAACAAATTGTGTTCTACTCGCGCAAGAAGAACTACGCATAGACCTAGCTCATGATGCCACTGTTGGGGAACGTTGCAGAAAACAAAAATTTTCCTACTCGTTTCACCAAGATCATCTAGGAGTTCATCTAGCAACGAGTGATTAGATGCATCTACATACCTTTGTAGATCGCGAGCGGAAGCGTTCAAAAGAACGGTGATGATGTAGTCGTACTCGACGTGATCCAAATCACCGATGACCAGCGCCGAACGGACGGCACCTCCGCGTTCAACACACGTACGGAACAGCCACGTCTCCTCCTTCTTGATCCAGCAAGGGAGGGAGGAGAGGTTGAGGGAGATGGCACCAGCAGCAGCACGACGGCGTGGTGTTGATGGAGCTGCAGTACTCCGGCAGAGCTTCGCTAAGCACTATGGAGGTGGAGGAGGTGTTGGGGAGGGAGAAGGAGGCAACCAAAGGCCAAGGCGTTCAGGTATGAAGTCCCTCCTCTCCCCCACTATATATAGGAGGGCCAAGGGGGGGTGGCCGGCCCTAGGAGATCCAATCTCCTAGGGGGTGCGGCGGCCAAGGGGGGTTTCCCTCCCCCCCAAGGCACCTAGGAGGTGCCTTCCCCTCCTAGGACTCTTCCCCCTTCAAACCCTAGGCGCATGGGCCTATGTGGGGCTGGTGCCCTTGGCCCATTAGGCCAAGGCGCACCCCCTACAGCCCATGTGGCCCCCCCGGGACAGGTGGACCCACCCGGTGGACCCCCGGGACCCTTCCGGTGGTCCCGGTACAATACCGATAACCCCGAAACTTGTCCCGATGCCCGAAACAGGACTTCCCATATATAAATCTTTACCTCCGGACCATTCCGGAACTCCTCGTGACGTCCGGGATCTCATCCGGGACTCCGAACAACATTCGGGTTACTGCATATACATATCCCTACAACCCTAGCGTAACTGAACCTTAAGTGTGTAGACCCTACGGGTTCGGGAGACAAGCAGACATGACCGAGACGACTCTCCGGTCAATAACCAACAGCGGGATCTGGATACCCATGTTGGCTCCCACATGCTCCACGATGATCTCATCGGATGAACCACGATGTCGAGGATTCTATCAACCCCGTACGCTATTCCCTTTGTCTATCGATATGTTACTTGCCCGAGATTCGATCGTCGGTATCCCAATACCTCGTTCAATCTCGTTACCGGCAAGTCACTTTACTCGTACCGTAATGCATGATCCCGTGACCAGACACTTGGTCACTCTGAGCTCATTATGATGATGCATTACCGAGTGGGCCCAGTGATACCTCTCCGTCATACGGAGTGACAAATCCCAGTCTTGATCCATGTCACCCAACAGACACTTTCGGAGATACCCGTAGTCTACCTTTATAGTCACCCAGTTACGTTGTGACGTTTGGCATACCCAAAGCACTCCTACGGTATCCGGGAGTTACACGATCTCATGGTCTAAGGAAAAGATAGTTGACATTGGAAAACTCTAGCAAACGAACTATACGATCTTGTGCTATGTTTAGGATTGGGTCTTCGTCCATCACATCATTCTCCCAATGATGTGATCTCGTTATCAATGACATCCAGTGTCCATAGTCAGGAAACCATGACTATCTGTTGATCAACGAGCTAGTCAACTAGAGGCTCACTAGGGACATGTTGGTGTCTGTTATTCACACATGTATTACGATTTCCGGATAACACAATTATAGCATGAATAAAGACAATTATCATGAACAAGGAAATATAATAATAATGCTTTTATTATTGCCTCTAGGGCATATTTCCAACAGCTAAAGCCCGTTCCGCATTTTATCAACAATAGGCCAGGCATTACCAAAGCAGAGAAGTGCAGGCAAAGACATACAATGTCGGAGAACTTGGTTTACGCCTCCCGGAAAAGAAAAATGACAAGCTCAAACCCAGATGGGAGGGCCCTTTTGTCATAGATAAAGTCCTTACTAGAGGATCCTATCGCCTTCGCAATGCTGCGGATAATCACCTTGAGTCGAACCCATGGAACGCTGCCTGGCTCTGAAGATTCTACACATAGTTCGGCCTCCTTAGGTTTCATTTTAACTAGTTTTTTGTTCCTTTTTTCTCTCCCTTTTTGATTTTTTCCTTTTCTTCTCAAATGTATGTTTGGACTAACTGCATTATTCGGGGTACACTTCTTTAAATGTATACACCCCACCATACATGGGGACTTCTTTAAACAAAGCATTTTATTGAAAGCTTATAAGCTTCCGTTGTCCATGACAGTTGTTGCTTCTACCATTTTACGCACCTCTATGACTTAAGTTTTTGGCAAGCTGGGTTGCCTTGCTCCTGTGTTTATACCCTGCTAGGGTGTAAAGGGAGTACCTCTGCTATTGTTACAACCGGGTTATCTGGATCTGTACCTTAGACGGGTGAAGCCGAAAGCTAGCGTTCTTAAGGGAATAATTGATTGCCACGTATACAACAGACTGTTTTTTGGGACAACTACAGAATTGGCTGCCTGTACTTTAGATACAAGCCTATGAATGAATCATTTAGCATGCTAACCCAAGGAAAGGAACCCCTAATGGAACTATTTTTCTTGGAAGATGTTTCTTACGTTAAATGGTAATATAACATAACTCCCTGAACATACTTTGTCTGTTCGAGCAATATGACCGGATTGCCTGGTTTCCGAAGATACTAAATGTTTCTTAGTTAAACATAGTATATGGAAACACTCCAACTTCTTGGTTCGGAGGCGGAAGCCGAATGTCTGTGATGATAAATTTTTTATAAGTTCGGCAGGAGATAAGTTCGGTCATAAAGTACATTGATACATAGAATCGAACGGCTGCTCTCTTTCTATGTCAACTAATAGGCTATCTAACTTACAATCTTGTTGTGAATATTTCGCCGCTATCATTACTTGGTCATATACCAAGCTTACAGGAATTTCCTTCCCGTCGGGTCCTTGAGGTCCAACTCGGGCCATATGATTCAGATCAAGTCCGGTGTAGCATGTCTTCACCATGGCCCATGCGGACGTCTTCCATAGCTCGAAGCGACGCAGAGCACCCTTGAACATGTCTGCCAACCCCTCCATGCTTTCTGGAGGGGCATCGGATGGCCATAAGGCTTTGTCCACATTCTTCATGGCCTTCCGGGCACGCTCGTGCAGCTTTGACAGTTCTTTTAGAACTTCACCTTGAAGCCCGGACACTTCCTCCTCGTGGCGGTCGGTTAACATGCCTGTATAAACTGAACTATAACATTCTGTATTATATGATTATAGCAATACTTTGGATGGTTCAAAAGTCATACCGAATATGCCGCCCTTTAGCTTTTGGTTTTCCTGTTGTGCATCCAAAAGTTGAGCCTTTAAGCTCTTTATCTCTTCGGCCTGCTTCTTCATTTCCTCTTCTAGTTTTTTTATCTTTTGACCCAGTCATTGGGGCACTCTTCATTTCTTCAAGCTCACTGACAGCAACATTTAGCTGTGTCCGGCTTGTCTCGAGCTCCTGGGACAACACGTTGTTCTTCTCCTTGAGAACCTGTGGTCATAAACGATCCTCAAATCGGTTAGTTCTTACCGCTTTAAGTCTCGGGGGCTACTAATATCTATATATAAGGTTTGCATAAATTTTTCACCTGGATATCCTTTGAGAACAGGCGAGAAACACCCGTAAGTCCATCCCGGGCAGCTCGAATATACGCTCCCACGTTGTTGAGAGCAATAAACTCTTCTTCCGAAAAGACCAGGGCACGAAGGGTCTCTTTTAAGCGATGGTGATTCATCGCGCTCTCCAGCTCAGAGTTAGTGACTGACATCTCATTCGGATCTTGCTGAGGCGGATGAGATGGCGCCACCCCTGTATGCACCCTCATCCTAGTAGACAAATTCGGCATCACATTGGCTGTGGCTCGGCTTGTTGGGACCTTTGGCACGATTCACTGTATACCTCTCCTGAGATAATAAAGGGAGGATGAAGATGATAATTGGGCTTTACGCCCAATATATGAAATAAGGAATATACCTTTTTGGTGATGGAGCAGGCTCAGTGGCGCTCCTGACCTCCTTTCACTTCGCACGACCACCCCTTGAGGGTGCCATCCTTCTTCTTGTTTCCCGACCTTGGGTATGGTTTGCTGAGCATCGATCCTGCGAAATACGGCCCAGTGCCGAGAGTAAGTTATGAGCGGAAATGTCACTCCTTCTTGATTTCTGAACACTTACCTTAACAAAGGGTAGAGATTGGAGTAATCGGCCACGATGGCTACTTCCGAGCCGTCAAGGCTCGCCTAGTAATAGACTCCGTCTTCAAATTCCATAAATATATCCGGACCCTCATGGAATCCGGTGTCTTCATGACGTGCGTGGTCTTCTGGTTGGGGAGGAGGGCAATAGATGTTCTCAACTACCTTCCTCCATGACTGTTTTGAAGCAACCAAAGTATTCAGTTAATGCACCCCAATGATAAAGAAGATGATGAAATGACTAAACTTACCCAGTCAGCGGGGTTGTACATGGAGAAACCTCCCGGCAATGTAGATGGGCGAAGTCTTCTTCCTCTCCCTTATAAAGGACCACAAGCATGGCAGCCAATACGGCTTGGTTATCCAGACCCTTTCGCGTATAACAAGACATGTCGTCCTCCCTGTTGTAGTTCCATAAAGGACCCACTCTGGACTGAAGAGGCTGGATACATCGCTTTATTGCAATAGCCATGACTTCAATGATGGAGAGTCCGGAATGGGCCAACAATCTGACCTTGCTGACCAATCTCATCAGTTCCGCACTATCCTCTTGCCTGGGGGATTTGGGGCGCCAACTGAATAGCTTCTTGAAAGAATCGTTGGAGAATTCGAGAAGCCTGCGCCGAACAGGGTCTGGAAGAGGAACATCTTCAATATAGAACCATTCTGAAGACCACTCATTGGACCCCCTCCTCGGAGTCCCGTTTGGGTAACCAGATCCGGCTATACACCATAATTCGGCGGCGCCCACCTCAAATATGGACCCTCCTCCCTGGTGGCGGGGGGTGAGGCAGAAGAAATTTTTCCATAGTTCAAAATGAACCTCGCAGCCTAGATATAATTCGCAAAGGGCGACAAAACCAGAAATATGCAGAATGGAACCTGGTGTGAGGTTGTGTAGTTGGATCCCGTAATATTCCAGTAGACCCCTGAGGAAGGGGTGGATCTGGAATCCTATGCCCCTCAGAAGGTACGAGATGAAGCACACCCTCTCCCCTTGGCTGGGATTGGGGAAATTCTCTACCAATGCATCATCACCCATAGAAGTTAATCCGGCCCGTACGGAGACTAGATCCGCGGGGGGAAGATATCCTTGCGTTTGGAGACGATTGAGCTGAAGATGGGATACAGAACAACCTTTCCAATCCCCCTCTTGAGGATCATGAGGACGCGGGAGGAGCCAGGGACACTAGCCATGATCTGAGCTTTTTCATGGTTTGTTGTGTTGCTCTTGGGGCGATGTGAGATGGCGTTTTGAAGAATCTAACCTCGTTATATAGGCGCTGCCTGTGCCTACTAAAAGTATTAAAATATAAAGGTAACAGACCGTTCGCATTCGCTTAATACACATGGAAATTGAGGCGATGGAAGGAAGGAATCATAAAGACTGGACACAGAAGCCGATGCCAGACTATCATCAAGCCGGAGTATGGTGGAGAACCCGCCTTGCAAAGCTGAAGACCTATACCCGCATACTACATCGTCATTGAAGGCAAGTTCGGGGGCTACTGAGGGAGTCCTAGATCCGGGGGTTCCTCATGTATCCGGCCCAGGAGTATGGGCTGGGATGGACGGGCCATACAAGATCAAGTTGGAGATTATTCTCCGTGTCTGGATGGGACTTCTCTATACGTAAGCAGCAAGATTAGAGTCCGGGTGTTTCCTTCCCTTATGAACCGACCTTGTACAAACCCTAGGCCCCTCCGGTGTGTATATAAACTGGACGGGTTAGTCCGTAGAGGCTAACCTTCATTACCGTCATCAGAGTACTCATAGGCTAGTGATGACCCACAAGTATAGGGGATCTATCATAGTCCTTTCAATAAGTAAGAGTGTCATACCCAACGAGGAGCAGAAGGAAATGAAAAGCGGTTTTCAGTAAGGTATTCTCTGCAAGCACTGAAATTGTAGGTAATAGATAGTTTTGTGATAAGATAATTGGTAGTGGGTAACAAGCAATGAATGTAAATAAAGTGCAACAAGGTGGCCCAATCCTTTTTGTAGCAAAGGACAAGCCTAGACAATTTCTTATAATGAGAAAAGCGCTCCCAAGGACACATGGGAATTATCGTCAAGCTAGTTTTCATCACGCTCATATGATTCGCATTCGGTACTTTGATAATTTGATATGTGGGTGGACTGGTGCTTGGGTACTGCTCTTTCTTGGACAAGCATCCCACTTATGATTAACCCCTATTGCAAGCATCCACAACTACAAAAGAAGTATTAAGGTAAACCTAACCATAGCATGAAACTAGTGGATCCAAATTAGCCCCTTACGAAGCAACGCATAAAATAGGGTTTAAACTTCTGTCACTCTAGCAACCCATCATCTACTTATTACTTCCCAATGCCTTTCTCTAGGCCCAAATAATGGTGAAGTGTCATGTAGTCGACGTTCACATAACACCACTAGAGGAGAGACAACATACATCTCATCAAAATATCAAACGAATACCAAATTCACATGACTACTAATAGCAAGACTTCACCCATGTCCTCGGGAACAAACGTAACTACGCACAAAGCATATTCATGTTCATGATCAAAGGAGTATTAATATGCATTAAGGATCTGAACATATGATCTTCCACCAAGTAAACCAATTAGCATCAACTACAAGGAGTAATCAACACTACTAGCAACCCACAGGTACCAATTTGTGGTATTGATACAAGATTGGATACAAGAGATGAACTAGGGTTTTGAGAGGAGATGGTGCTGGTGAAGATGTTGATGGAGTTTGACCCCCTCCCGATGAGAGGATCGTTGGTGATGATTTCCCCCTCCTGGAGGGAAGTTTCCCCGGCGGAACAGCTCCGCCGGAGCCCTAGATTGGTTCCGCCAAGGTTCCGCCTCGTGGTTGCGGAGTTTCGTCCCGTAAGGTTGCTTCTGATTGTTTTTTAGGGTAAAAGCCTTCATATAGCAGAAGATGGGCACCGGAGGGCTAACAGGGGGCCCAGGAGACAGGGGCGTGCCCAGTAGGGGGGGCACCCTTCTGGCCAGGGTGTGGGCCCCCTCTGGTATTTTTTTCACTCAATAATTCTTAGTAATTCAAAAAATGTCTTCCGTGGAGTTTCGGGATTTTTGGAGCTGTGCAGAATAGGTTTCCAATATTTGGTCCTTTTCCAGCCAGAATCCCAGCTGCCGGCATTCTCCCTCTCCATGATAAACCTTGTAAAATAATAGAGAATAGCCATAAGTATTGTGACATAACGTGTAATAACAACCCATAATGCAATAAATATTGATATAAAAGCATGATGCAAAATGGACGTATCAACTGCCCCAAGCTTAGACCTCGCTTGTCCTCAAGCGGAAGCCGAAATCGAAAAATATGTCCACATGTTTAGAGATAGAGGTGTCGATAAAAATAAAATACGGACATGAGGGCATCATGATCATTCTTATAAAAGCAACATATATAAATTTTATCATATGATTTCTTATGCTCAAGTAACAATCTATTCACAATGTCAAGTATGGATCATAAACTTCATTGGGAGCTAACAAATTAAAATCTTAGTCATTGAAGCAATTGCAATTTATCATAACATCAGAAAGAGTCAAGAATAGAGCTTTTCAGCAAGTCCACATACTCAACTATCTTATAGTCTTCTACAAATTGCTAACACTCACACAATACTTGTGGTTATGAAGTTTTAATCGGACACTAAGAAAGATAGGGGATTATTGTGTTGCCTCCCAACATATTCACCTTTGGGTGATGTAAACAATAATAGTTCATGCTAACTTACATCCAATTGGATATATGTATCAGGATCTTACCAACACGAGGTGCTTGCCAAAGGATAAAATGAAAAAGGGAAAGGTGAGGATCACCTTGACTCTTGCATAATGTAAAGACATAAAGTAAAAGATAGGCCCTTCACAGAGGGAAGCAGAGGTTGTCATGCGCTTTTAGGGTTGATGCACAAAATCTTAATGCAAAAGAATGTCACTTTATATTGCCACTTGTGATATGAACCTTTATTATGCAGTCCGTCGCTTTTATTACTTCCATATCACACGAACATATAAAGCTTATTTTCTCCGCACTAATAAGTCGTACATATTTAGAGAGCAATTTTTATTGCTTGCAACATGATAACTTACTTGAAGGATCTTACTCAATCCATAGGTAGATATGGTGGACTCTCATGGCAAAACTAGGTTTAAGGATATTTGGAAACACAAGTAGTATCTCTACTTGGTGCAAGGAATTTTTGGCTAGCATGAGGGGGAAAGGCAAGCTCAACATGTTTGAAATATCCATGACAATATACTTTAACTGAGATGTGAGAAAACATAACCCATTACGTTGTCTTCCTTGTCCAACATCAACTCTTTAGCACGTCATACTTAATGAGTGCTCACAATCATAAAAGATGTCCAAGATAGTATATTTATATGTGAAAACCTCTCTTTCCTTATTACTTCCTATTAATTGCAACAATGACCAAAACTACGTTTGTCAACTCTCAACAACTTTTATGCCTCATACTATTTATATGTGAAGTCATTACTATCCATAAGATCAATATGAACTCTTTCATTCTTTTATTCTTTCTATTTTCTCAAGATCATAGCAAGATAGCAAAGCCCTTGACTCAACACTAATATTTAGTATAGATAGCTCACTGACTTGATTGCATAGAAGGGATCACAAAGCAAAACTCAAAACTAATTCATACCAAAACTTCAATCTACTAGATCAAGATATTACTAAAAGGGACTGAACTAAGTAAAGCGGTAAAGATAGGAGTGTGATGGTGATATGATACCTGGGCACCTCCCCCAAGCTTGGCAGTTGCCAAGGGGATGCCCATACCCATGTGATTATGTCCTCGGGGGCGATGAAGGTGGTGATGATGATGGTGGATAATCGCACATCGAGCGTAAAAGCTCCTCCAACTTGCGGATAATGCCCTTGAGTCCGATGATATGATCCTTCAACAAAATATTTTCCTGTGTGAGATACTTGTTTTGTATGCGAACTATCTCAATCATCTTGAAAGCTTCAATCTCAGTTGGAGTAAAGAGGTTAGGTAGAGGTTGAGGGATGTTTTCTTCTTCCACCGCCGGAGCTTGATCCTCCATGGCCTTCTTGATCCCTTCATCCTTGTTGATCTCCTCAGGTTCTTCTCTTTTGAGCTCTATCTTCAATAGCCAAGCATCCTTGTCTTCATTGTTCAAGGAGAGTGACGTCACAATGCTCTAGATCTGTCAGAAAAACAGCTCGAAACAAAAACAGAGGATTTTTGTGTGATACGATGGTCAAAACCTTTGGGAGATTATATAATGATTTTTTACCGACCAAGAGAAGTAACGTGCAAGAAAATGGAGTCCAGGAGGCACACGAGGTGCCCACGAGATAGGGGGGCGCGCCCAGTAAGGGTGGGTGCACCCTCCACCCTCGTGGAGGCCTCGTGTCCTTCCCGTGTTACTTCTTGCTTCCCAAAATTGTTAAATATTCCAAAACGGAGAAAAAATGCCATTAGAATTGTTTTGGAGTCGGTTTACTTACCGTACCACATACCTATTCCTTTTCGGAGTCTGAAACATTCTGGAAAGTGTCCCTTATGTATTCCTCCGGGGTTACGGTCTGAATAATATTAGTTTCAACATTTATACGATTACCTGAGATATAATGTTTGATTATTTGACCGTTCACCACCCTCGGACTTGTGCCTTCGAAGTTGTTGATTTTTATGGCACCAGAACGATAGACCTAGTCGATAACGTAAGGACCTTCCCATTTATAGAGAAGTTTTCCTGCAAAAAGTCTTAAACAAAAGTTGAATAGCAACACATAATCACCTATGTTAAATTCTCGCTTCTGTATTCTTTTGTTATGCCATCTTTTAACTTTTTCTTTGAATAGTTTGGCATTCTCATAGGATTGGGTTCTCCATTCATCAAGTGAGCTAATATCAAATAACCTCTTCTCACCGGCAAGTTTGTAGTCATAGTTGAGCTCTTTAATAGCCCAATATGCTTTATGTTCAAGTTCGAGAGGTATGTGACATGCTTTTCCATAAACCATCTTATACGGAGACATACCCATAGGATTTTTGTATGCACTTCTATAGGCCCATAATGCATCATCAAGTTTCTTGGACCAATTCTTTCTAGATCTATTCACAGTCTTTTGCAAAATTAATGTGAGCTCTCTATTGCTCAACTCTACTTGACCACTAGACTGCGGGTGATAAGGAGATGCAATTCTATGATTAACATCATACTTAGCAAGCATCTTAAGAAAAGCACCATGAATAAAATGTGAACTACCATCAGTCATAAGATATCTAGGTACTCCAAACCTCGGAAAAATAACTTCTTTAAGCATCTTAATAGAGGTGTTATGATCAGCACTACTAGTTGGAATAGCTTCTACCCACTTAGTAACGTAATCAACAGCAACTAAAATATGTGTGTATCCATTAGAGGCAGGAAAAGGTCCCATATAATCAAAGCCCCAAACATCAAATGGTTCAATAACAAGAGAATAGTTCATAGGCATTTCTTGACGTCTACTAATATTACCAATTCTTTGACATTCATCACAAGACAAGACAAACTTACGAGCATCTTTGAAGAGAGTAGGCCAATAAAAACCGGATTGCAATACCTTATGTGCAGTTCTATCTCCAGCGTGGTGTCCTCCATATGGTTCAGAGTGACACTTGCGTAGGATCTGTTCCTGTTCATGCTCAGGTACACAACGTCTAATAACACCATCTACTCCTTCTTTATAAAGGTGTGGGTCATCCCAGAAGTAATGTCTTAAATCATAAAAGAACTTTTTCTTTTGCTGGTATGTGAAACTAGGTGGTATAAATTTAGCAACAATGTAATTAGCATAATCAGCATACCATGGAGCAGTACGAGAAGCATTAATGACCGCTAATTGTTCATCAGGAAAGCTATCATCAATAGGTAGTGGGTCATCAAGAACATTCTCTAACCTAGACAAGTTGTCTGCAACGGGGTTCTCAGCTCCCTTTCTATCAATAATATGCAAATCAAATTCTTGGAGCAAGAGAACCCATCTAATAAGTCTAGGCTTAGCATCTTTCTTTTCCATAAGATATTTAATAGCAGCATGATCAGTGTGAATAGTAACTTTAGAATCAACAATATAAGGTCTGAACTTATCACAAGCAAATACAACTGCTAAGAATTCTTTTTCAGTAGTAGCATAATTTCTCTGGGCAGTATCAAGAGTTTTACTAGCATACTGGATAACATTCAATTTCTTATCAACTCTTTGCCCTAGAACAGCACCTACAACATAATCACTAGCATCACACATAATTTCAAAGGGTAAATTCCAATCAGGTGGCTGAACAATAGGTGCAGTGATCAAAGCTTTCTTAAATATTTCAAATGCTTCTACACAATCATCATCAAAGACAAAAGGAATATCTTTTTGCAATAAATTAGTCAGAGGCCTAGAGATTTTAGAAAAGTCCTTAATGAACCTCCTATAAAAACCGACATGACCGAGGAAACTTCTTATACCTTTTATGTCCTTGGGACATGGCATATTTTCAATAGCATCAACTTTAGCTTTATCTTCAATACCTCTCTCGGAAATCTTATGCCCCAAGACAATGCCTTCATTAACCATAAAGTGGCACTTTTCCCAATTCAAGACGAGACTAGTGTCTTCACATCTCTGCAAAACTCGATCAAGGTTGCTCAAGCAATCATCAAAAGAGGATCCATAAATGGAGAAATCATCCATGAATACCTCACAAATCTTTTCACAAAAGTCAGAGAATATAGATGTCATGCATCTTTGAAAGGTAACAGGTGCATTACATAAACCAAAGGGCATATGTCTATAAGCAAAAGTACCGAAAGGGCAAGTAAAAGTAGTTTTTGATTGATCCTCCGCCGACACAGGTATTTCAGAGAAACCAGAATCACCATCTAGGAAGCAGAAATGTGTATGTTTGGATAGTCTTTCTAGCATTTGATCGATAAAAGGTAAAGGGTAATGATCTTTCCTAGTAGCTTTATTTAATTTACGGAAATCAATTACCATCCTATAACCTGTCGGGATCAATTCATCTTTATCATTAGGAACGACAGTAATACCTCCTTTCTTGGGGACGCAATAATGGACATGACTTACCCAATCACTATCAGCAATGGGATATATTATACCTGCCTCAAGGAGCTTTACTGTCTCCTTTCTTACCACTTCTTTCATCTTAGGATTTAACCGTCGTTGAGGATCTCTAACTGGTTTGGCATCTTTCTCCACTTTTATTTTGTGTTGGCATAGAGTGGGACTAATGCCCTTAAGATCATCCAGAGTATATCCAATAGCAGCATGGTGCTTCTTCAGAGTTTTCAATATTCTTTCCTCTTCCTGCTCTGAAAGGTTAGCACTAATAATAACATGATATATCTTCTTTTCCTCAAGATAAGCATATTTAAGATTATCAGGTAATGGTTTGAGTTCAAACACGGGATCACCCTTGGGTGGAGGGGGATCCCCTAGGATTTCAACAGGTAAGTTGTGTTTTAGAATAGGACCCTGCTGAAGGAATACTTTACCTATTTCCCTTCTTTCATAAATAAACATATCATTTTCATGGTCTAGCAAATATTGTTCTAACGGATCAGTAGGAGGTACGACAATAGAAGCAAGACCAATAATTTCATCCTTACTAGGCGATTCTTTATCACGGGGTTGTCTAGAAACTTAGTAAAATTAAACTCATGAGACATATCCCCTAAGCCAACTGTAACAATATCCTTTTCACAATCAATCCTAGCATTAACAGTATTCAAGAAGGGTCTATCAAATATAATGGGACAAAAGTCATCTTGTGGGGAACCAAGAACAAGAAAATTAGCAGGATATTTAACTTTCCCACACAAGACTTCAACATCTCTAACAATCCCAACTGGTGAAATAGTATCTCTATTGGCAAGCTTAATAGTAACATCAATACCTTCCAACTCAGCGGGTGCTATATCATGCATAATTTCTTTATATAAGGAAATAGGTATTGCACTAGCACTAGCACCCATATCACATAAGCCATGATAACAATGATCTCCTATTTTAACAGAAATAACAGGCATGCCTACAATAGGTCTATGTATCTTAGCATCTGGTCTAGCAATATTAGCAGTTTCACCACAGAAGTAAATAACATGCCCATCTATATTATCATCCAAGAGATCTTTAACCATAGCAATACTAGGTTCAACTTTGATTTGCTCAGGAGGAGTATATGTTCTAGTTTTACTCTTACGAACAACAGTTGAAGCTTTAGCATGATCCTTTATCCTAACAGGAAAAGGTGGTTTCTCAACATAAGTAGTAGGAACAATAGGATCATTATAAGTGATAGTTTTTTCTTAAACTGTAATAGGTGCAACTACTTTTACTTCAGTGGGAAGATTATATTTAAACCACTTCTCCTTAGGGAGATCAACGTGAGCAGCAAAAGATTCACAAAAAGCAGCTACTATCTCAGAGTCAAGTCCATATTTAGCGCTAAATCCACAAAAGCATCGGTATCCATAAAAGATTTAACACAATCAAATTTAGGTGTTATACCTGACTCCTTACCATCGTCGGAACCCCAATCTTCAGAGTTGCGTTTAATTATTTCCAATAAATCCCACTTGAATTCAGTAGTCTTCGGCATATAAGAACCAACACAGGAAGTATCAAGCATGGTGCGATCACTGAGAGAAATCCGAGCATAATTTTTTTCAATAATCATATATCTTGATACCTCATGATTGGGGCATGAATATAGTATTGACTTAAGACTCCCCCAAGCTTGAGCGACGCTTTCTCCTTCGCGAGGCCAGAAAATGATGAATGAGATGCATAGGATAGAACTTCTAGTGAAATTTCAATTTCAATCGTTTATAGTTCCAAGATCCGGTATCATCACATAGCCTATACCATGTCAATGCGTCTCCCTTCAAAGATAAAGGGAAGACCTTCCTCTTAACAACATCATCGGGTATACCTACAAGCTTAAATAATCCACAAAGATAAGGTGTAAATCGGGATGCAATGTTCCATCTCCTGCAAAGGGATTAGCTCACAGTTTCTCTATCATACCCGAAGGAATCTCAAAGTAAACATTTTCAGTAGGTTCAGTAGGTTGAGGAGCAACACTTTGCTCTACTGGTCGGGGTGAAGATACCCCGAACAAGCCTCTCAAAGGATTAGTTTCCATAGTAACAAGTGACAGAAAATTTCAGCACACTATATAAATATTTCCTTACCAAGTTCCACTCACCAAAGGCGCTTCACTCCCCGGCAACGGCGCCAGAAAAGAGTCTTGATGACCCACAAGTATAGGGGATCTATCGTAGTCCTTTCGATAAGTAAGAGTGTCGAACCCAATGAGGAGCAGAAGGAAATGACAAGCGGTTTTTAGTAAGGTATTCTCTGCAAGCACTGAAATTGTAGGTAATAGATAGTTTTGTGATAAGATAATTTGTAACGGGTAACAAGCAATGAAAGTAAATAAAGTGCAGCAAGGTGGCCCAATCCTTTTTGTAGCAAAGGACAAGCCTGGACAATTTCTTATAATGAGAAAAGCGCTCCCGAGGACACATGGGAATTATCGTCAAGCTAGTTTTCATCACGCTCATATGATTCGCGTTCGGTACTTTGATAATTTGATATGTGGGTGGACCGGTGCTTGGGTACTGCCCTTTCTTGGACAAGCATCCCACTTATGATTAACCCCTATTGCAAGCATCCGCAACTACAAAAGAAGTATTAAGGTAAACCTAACCATAGCATGAAACTAGTGGATCCAAATCAGCCCCTTACGAAGCAACGCATAAACTAGGGTTTAAGCTTCTGTCACTCTAGCAACCCATCATCTACTTATTACTTCCCAATGCCTTCCTCTAGGCCCAAATAATGGTGAAGTGTCATGTAGTCGACGTTCACATAACACCACTAGAGGAGAGACAACATACATCTCATCAAAATATCGAACGAATACCAAATTCACATGATTACTAATAGCAAGACTTCACCCATGTCCTCAGGAACAAACGTAACTACTCACAAAGCATATTCACGTTCATGATCAGAGGAGTATTAATATGCATTAAGGATCTGAACATATGATCTTCCACCAAGTAAACCAATTAGCATCAACTACAAGGAGTAATCAACACTACTAGCAACCCACAGGTACCAATTTGTCTTTTTGATACAAGATTGGATACAAGAGATGAACTAGGGTTTTGAGAGGAGATGGTGCTGGTGAAGATGTTTATGGAGATTGACCCCCTCCCGATGAGAGGATCATTGGTGATGACGATGGTGATGATTTCCCCCTCCCGGCGGAAGTTTCCCCGGCAGAACAGCTCCGCCGGAGCCCTAGATTGGTTCCGCCAAGGTTCCGCCTCGTGGCGGCGGAGTTTCGTCCCGTAAGTTTGCTTCTGATTTTTTTTCAGGGTAAAAGCCTTCATATAGCAGAATATGGGCACCAGAGGGCCAACAGGGAGCCCAGGAGATAGGGGCGCGCCCAGTAGGGAGGGGCGCCCCCCACCCTCCTAGCCAGGGTGTGGGCCCCTCTGGTATTTTCTTCGCTCAATAATTCTTATTAATTCCAAAAATTACTTCTGTGGAGTTTCAGGATTTTTGGAGCTGTGCAGAATAGGTTTTCAATATTTTCTCCTTTTCCAGCCAGAATCCCAGCTGCCGGCATTCTCCCTCTTTATGATAAACCTTGTAAAATAAGAGAGAATGACCATAAGTATTGTGACATAACGTGTAATAACAGCCCATAATGCAATAAATATTGATATAAAAGCATGATGCAAAATGGACGTATCAGCTGGACATCTAGGGTTTAGCCATTACGATCTCGAGGTAGATCAACTCTTGTAATCTTCATACTCTTCGAATATAATCAAGCAGGAGTAGGGTTTTACCTCCTTTAAGAGGGCCCGAACCTGGGTAAACACTGTGTCCCCTGGTCCCCTGTTACCATCGATCCTTAGACGCACAACTTGCCCCCCTAACCGAGATCTGACAGTTTTGACACCGACAGCCGTCGCCAAGTTGCACGCACGATCGATCTCCAGCAGCAGCAGGGACTCTGAGATTAATTGCCATTCCAGACCGGCAAAAATAAAATGCAGGCATAAGTCTAAGCTCAGCTCGGCTCATTCATGAAACATGACGCGCACGTGAGGCGGGTGACGGTGTAGGACGATCGCGTGTGTACCACTTCTCTTTTCAAGGTCTCAATGGATATTGGTAGAGCGCGTGTACCACTAATTTAAAACTACAAACAACATGCACAAAATTCATCTATAAATATAAAGTTAGAAGCAATATATACCTTGCAAGTGTTTTGTCAAACACCTTGTGGGCGCCGAGCTGTAAAAGGTCGTCCGGCACTGTTCGTCGGAGGAACTGTGCGCTCGAGGGGCGGCGGCAAGGAGAGAAGATGGAGGAAGCGGCGGCGGACACCGGAAGAAGCAGGCGAAGTGGCGGGGGAAGCGCCGACGGGTCACTGGAGCGAATGCGCGAAGGTGCAGGCGGAGGAGCTAGCGCCTGAAGGTTTCGCCTTTTTACCGTGCGCGGGGTTATAGCGTGGTTGGAGCGCTACTTTTGACAACACGCGCTATATAGTCGGGTTTTTCTATCAGCGCGCAGCTTATTTAGCGCATCTGTTATAGATGCTTTAAAGGAGTCTCAGCTATTCTCAACTTGTGAAGTGGTATTAAACTTCTCATCACCTGCCATATAACTACATAGGCCTTAGAGATTAACAGAAATTATTGTCTTATATGGGCCAAAGCCCATCTATAATTCAACAGAAGCTTACTCTTCTACGTTCTCATAAAAAAGGAAAATCTGACCATCCGTGAATTGTGTAAAAAGCATACAACAAATTTGTTTAGCACACAGCTTAAATAAATTTGTCGAACTTGTGTGGCAAAAAAAAAGGTTCCTAATTTCCAACACATGTCACAATTGGTTACATTTTTGTGTGTTTCTTTTATTGTTTTGTAATTGCTTAGAGCATCTCCAATAGATAATGCAAAATACATCACTAAAAAATGCTAGATGTAAAATTTACATGAACAAAAAGTGTATTTTATATCATCAAAAAACACTCAACTCCAACAGATGATATATAACAAATGATGTAAAACTACTTCAGCTACTATATCATTTGAAAGATAATTCAAACATAGCAAGTTCATTTGAAGCAAATATAGTTCATAAAACATAATTAAACATAGTTCAAACTACTACATCACGCAAACTAGTACTACTCTAAGTCTACTTCAACTACATCAAACGTAATATTACTCATTGTGGCTCTGCAACTACTCCCAGAACTCATCCTCCTCCGAGCCATCTTTGCCTGACGAGTTAGATTCGACGGGATCACCGTCGAGGGCTGACCTCCTCCTCCTTCATCATCGCCTTCGTTCGCACCCCGAAGAAGCCGATATTGCTCTTGGAGACCTTCTTCGACGACATGGCGGGTGGTGCGGGTGCGGCAGAACCGAGGCGCGCGGCGGCCAAGCGGATTCTAGGCATGGGGGCTCCGGCAGTGACGGCGGTGGGGGTGGGAGGCCGGAGGCTAAGAGGACAACGATGGAGGTGCTCAAATCGGATGGTGGCGGGGTGGCAAAAAAGTGGTGGATGCGGCCGATTTGCAGGCGAGGGTAGGGGGCAAAAATGCGATGAAACCGGCCGCGGCAGGGATGGGGAGGCCGGATCTAGCGACGACGGGGTGCGGCGGACGGGCGGTGCATCGGCATAGTGCACCGGGGGGCAAGGAGGTGGTCGCGCGGTGGGTGGGGGAAGAGAAAGTAAGGATTGGGGATTCGCGTGAGGCTGACCGTTTTACTTGCATCACTTGGTGATGTATTTTACATCAGATGTAAACCCAGATGTAAAACATATACATATACATTATACGTTGAAGAAACGCATTTGAGCTCAAGTGATTTGTCTTTGGTTATTTTGGAGCAGTAATGCTACACGGACGGACAGTTACAGGGTTTTACATGGTGAGTTTCAGCTGGCAAATCGTGATTGGATTAAAGGGAGTGAGGGGCCCCACTCACCTGAAAATCAGAGGGGGCAATGTTTAGTTGGTTAGGAAGGAGCCTGTAGAGCATGTAAGACGGACGTGGAGTTTCTGGTCACGAGCACATATGTGCTCGTTATCTACGACGTTGCGTATAGTGTGGGGATCTGTGCCATATGGGTTTGTGGTGGAATACGGGAGAGTTGAAAAATGACACGGTCTGTCAGATACGTACGCGGTTGTCATGTCACGTGGGCCGCGTCAACGTACTCCGTCCGTTGTTTGCGACGGACTCCGTTCGATGTTTTCCCGAGCCGTGGATCAGTTCGTCGGTGAGGATGTTGGTCCGTGGAACAGGAAGGTAGCTTTCCGTCGAGGGTTGGTGTGTAGAATTAATTTAGGAGCGGCTGTAGTGTTGGGTGATTTCTCGTCTGCACGGAGGACACTTGGGCCGTTGTTCCAGGTAATGAGTTCGAGCAAAGGCGGCGCTCCCGATTTCGTCGGCAATGGAGTTTCTAATGCTGCCGATAAGCAGGTTAGCAGAGCATAATCCATGTTTCCTCTGGGGTGTGTTGCGTTTGGTTAATCGTTTGTCTGATTCTGCTGCCATTTTCGTTGTGTCCTTGCTTGGATCTAGATTCCCCCTGATAGAGGATGTGGATGAAAGGGCACCGCCGCTGAATCTGGTAGTGCGCGACGCCGCCGCATCGATGGTGGGTGCGGCCGTGCGGGGGTGGTGGAGCCAGCCGGCGGAGCGTGCGGGCACATCTGCGAGGGCCAACTAGGCCAGGATTCCCTCAAAAAAAAAAACTAGGCCAGGATGGGCGGCGGGAGTCGTCGCCGCAGGCATCCGAACTATCCATCGGGAAGATGAACAAGTAGGCTCCTCGCTCGACTAAGAGGTACGACCTGCTGATGAAGAATCCCTTTCTGTGATTTCCTGGTTTGGTTTTAATAAATCGAGCGACGATGTTTGAACTGAATTTGTGAGCAATGCAATGTGTGTCGTGTGGTTTGTCGTGCAGTGGAACTATTTTTGTGGATGTCATACGATACGTCCGGGGAATTTAGTCCAGATGGATATGTGAGTATGTGGGTGTATGAATAATCAGTCTACACCTGTGTTACCCCAGACAGGATTTGCAATTAGTCTGGTGCAGGAGAACACATGTCGTCGATGATGACAATAATATGATATGTCTGATCCGTTGGAGCTGGAGTTTCAATGTCTGCATCCCGGTATAAGTAGATGGATGAGAGATATGCAGGGCAGCAGGCAAAAACTGTTTTCTGGTTAGCAAAGCACATGTGTGGTGCATTGATGAGTTGCTGATCAGATGTATTGGTACTGACTGTTGGAATTTTTATTGCATGGTTGGGATTGGAGCAGCAGCCCGTTGTCCTTCGTGGGTAATCGCATTTGAGAAACCGGTTAGGGATGTCGATTGTTTTGTGAGCAATCTGTGTGAGTTTGTTGGTGTATGGATAATCAGTGTATGATCCTGCGCTAACCCTATACAGTATTTGCATTTAGCCTGATGTAGGAAAACACAGATCGTCGATGATGACAATAATATAGCCATGTTAGCTATGGTATAGGTTGGTCGGTGATCAGCAGACCCGTTGGTGCTGGTGTTTTGATGTATGTGTCGTGGTATAATGGCATGGTTGCAGAGATGTGCAGCACAGGGATGAGACGTGAGGCGGAAGGCCTCGCCGCAGGCATCGGAATTGTCCACGGGGAAGATGAACCTGCAGGCATCTGATTGGGCTAAGAGGTGCGTCCCCATTAATGTCAGTGTGTAGTTTTCAATTTTTCGCTGGCATGGAGCAGGTTTGCATGAATAGGTTTGGGAATCTGGTAAATTTATTAGACTGAGTTCTGGTGGTCATGGTAGTGTGAAATGGATTATCAGACGTGGAACCCCTAGTAAACTGGTCTGGATGCAGCGTTTAAACTTTTTAGAGAGAATTTAACCATGGTCATGGACACGTATAGTGAATAGGGCGTTCATATTTTGTAAGACAGTTGGGAATGTCTGGCGTTTAATTATCGACACAGAAAATAGAGAAGTAAAATTTTGAATTTGATGCAATTTTCTGTTGATCTTCAGAAGTGAGTAAGTGCTACCTGTAATGAACTTTATTAGTAATTTGATTGCTGAAGATAAGCCGGTCTGCTGTAAGTTGTAATATATGTGGCTAGACTTCCTCGGACATGGCCTGTGGAATTATAGTGTGATAATAATTAGCAATGGATTGTCAGATTTAAATCCCGTAGTCTGAACTGGTATGGATGCAGCGTTTAATTTTCGAGAGAGAAGTTATCCATGATCATGAAGACGTGTAGTGAATAGTGGATTCTATTATGTAAGACAGTTGGGAATGTTTGACGTTTAATTATCAATACAGGAGATAGAAAATCAAAACGTTGAACCTGATGCAATTTTCGGTTAATACTTCAGAATTGAGGGAATGCTACCAGCAATGAAATTTCAGAGTAATTTGGTGGCTGAAGATAAAACGGTTTCCTATAAGTATTAATATATGTGGCAAGAATTTCTGATACATGGCCTTTGGCCTGTGTATAGGATAGGTGCATCAGCCCCTAGCAGGACACCATGCCCCTCCTGTGTGAGGGGTGTGAGGGGCTATGCAGAGAACCCTTCAGAAACTCTGAGTGTGCCGACTTTAGGTACAAGCTTTTACTCGCTCGGAGAGCTTTTGATTCCTACAACTTATATTCCTGGAGAAATGTTTTGTAATAAGACATGGAAGAGCAGATTGAATGTGGAGGGAACAAATGCATGCAAGAAAATCGTATGTGGGTGCTCGGTAAGTACAGTCAGGAATGTTGTCGTTTTGTTATACCCCTGAAAATCATAGGAATGTTAAACAACATATAATGTTTCACAGGGGGAAGCCGGTGTAGAGAACAACTTGCCCGACACGGGCGACGTTCCGAAACTGCCAAGAAAGCCAAGACGATCCAAGAATTATTGTGTTGGAGAGCATCGGAAGAACAGTTGCACGAAGACAATGGAAATGAGATTGCCCTGTTTCTAATGCGCTGTGTTGTGATGTCAAAAAAGCTAGTTTTCTTTTTCTTAAGTGTGAGGCTAGTGCCATTAGAACTATGAGGCTGGCGTTTGTTTAGGTTTGTGATTGCAATTGTTGTAACTGTAGTGTGATTTGATGCTGGCCCAGTGGGCGCCTTGTTGCAGTACGAGCCCTGATTATAACATTTGTTGGAGACTGAAAAATTATATGTTGGAATGTGGAAACATTTGTTCTGGGCTTTTCCCGTCCGTGTTTGTTTCGTGTGTAGATTACATACCCATAGTTTGCTGATGTTGTGTTGAGCAAATGTTAGAGCATCTCCAGCCGCGCCCTCAGAAAGGCCTCCCCAGGCGATTTTTTAGCGCCGGCGCCGAAAAACCAGCGCAGTCGCGTCCTCAGGAGCCCGATTTTCGCCGGCCTGGGCCGAAATTAGCGTCGGCGGACCCAGGCCAAACCCGGCGCGTTGGGGACGCCGGGGCGAGCGGTTTTGGCGCGAAAGAGACGCGGGCCAGCCGCGTCAGCGACACCGCGCCTCGTCTTCCCCTAACGCCTCGGTTTCCCGCGGAGAATCAATGACAAGGCTGCTGCCAGTCAGCCTTGCCATTGATTCCTCACGGGCGGCGCGTCACGGGGCGGCGCGTCGATGCCTCCCCTCCCGCGCACGCGTACACACGGGCGCGGCGTGGCTATATAAGCCGGTGGCCTCGCTCGCCTCTGGCCACACCAGCCCTAGCCACCGAGCTCTCCCTCTCCCGTGCGCCGCCGCCGAGCCCTCCCTCTCCCGTGCATACGCCGCCAAGCCCTCCCTCTCCCTCTCCCCATTCCGATGGCCGAGTGTTTCCCCGGCGACGAGGCGGCAGCCAACGGCTTCGGCTGCCGCTCGCTCCGCGAACAGGAGTCGTGGCTCCTGTTCCAGGCCAATATCCCGGCGTCGCCGGACATGCGCGCCGGGCCGACGGGGTGGAGGCTCAGCAACGGGGGAGTGCCCATCCCCCCGTTACCCGACGCCGAGGCGCGCCCTCGCTACTTCGCCCACGAGGTGGAGATCGTGCGCGCCTCCCTCACCGACGAGCAGCACGCCCTCCCCCAGTACGTCGCCGGCAGCCCGGCAACCACGCGGCGTGGGCGGCGTACTTCGAGTGCCGTCAACAGCAGAGGCTGGCGTCCACCAACGGGGCGCCGGTGGTGGGCGGCCCGAAGAACAGCGAGGGGCGCCACCTGTGGTGGGACGGCCGCGTCAAGGAGGAGAAGGCCGCCGCCGACGACGGCGGCGACTACTCGGCGTTCAGTGATTTTTTGTTTTAGTTATATTTGCTATGTACCGCCGAACATGTCAATATACGCCAAATTTGGCCGAAATTTAGCCGTGTTTAAACGAATTCGCTGAATGTTTTTTTTATATAAAAATTATGCGCATCTGGGGGCGGCCCTGGGGCCGGCGACTGGGGGCCAACTCGCCCCCAGGCCCTTTTTTGGCGCCGGCTCATCCCTAAGCGGCGATTTTAGGCGTCCCCTGGGGGCCCAACGGCTGAAGATGCTCTTAGTGACCACCTTGATCTATTATAGTGTAACCAAAATTCCAGTGTTCTATTTGTATGCGAAAACTAGATTAAAATTATACAATAATATTTAAAAATGTTTTGGACTTGTGATTGAGTTAAGATGGACGGGGAGGCCGGGAGGGGTCGTGTGGTTTCGGAGCTAGCTGCGCCGTCCAAAATCGAGCGAGTAGGGCTGTTTTGCATTCAGGCAAAACAAATAATTACCTGACAACGTCCTGTCTAGTTCAACTTAAGTCTGCCTGCATGGCTTGGGCATTCAAAAGTTTGATCCCATTTTTACTTGTATAGTAAACGCAAGATAAGGCTTGCAGACAGTTTGAAAGTTTGAATTTCAAACACACTGACCCGGGAGAGAACTGAGATAGTCTACAAAAGTTTGTGCTAGAGCAGTACTCCAAGGCAGACAACAAAAACTCGGCGGACAAAATATCATTCAGACAAGGGAATAGGAAGATTGTAGAAGAAGGCAATGGGTGCGGCTGGCGTGGCCGCGTTGGTAGGTTCGATCATATTTTTTTCCTGGCAAAAAAAAAGGGCAATGGCGTAAGGCTGGCGTGGGTGAGTGAAATATATAAATGTGCCGGCCTAGAATGGTTAACATCATGGCCCAGAACGTGAGTCGCCGTCTGTTCCTTTCAGTCAGCCAGCATTAAATTCGTTGCAGGGGTGGGCCGTGCGTGTCGCAGGAAATCAAATACCCCGGAGAATACGCTGGTGGAATACAGCTCCGTTTCCGAATCTTATCGCTAACGAACCGTGGAGATAAAGAGAGCATCTGAGCTCGCGCTCAGAAAGGCATTTTTGATTTAAGACCCCGTACTTCTAGCATTTTTTATTTTGGAGATGCCCTTATCACGCCTGAACAGCTGTTCTGCTGCGCATGTAAAGTTATAAACTACTGTAGTAGTAGCTCGTTAAACAATCTTCTAGGGCTTCACAAGAGATGCCAGCCGAGACAAATTTTCGCTTACAAAATGCTATCTTTGCAATATATGCATCTTCGATTGGCTAATCACCCCGCTCCTTAAATATTCCTGCGACGGTCGGTCACACGCTTCCAAATTCTCACCAAACTCACATTTCAGCTCTTCGTTTTCCTCTCTCTCGCCGGATAGCGACAGAGCTTTGACCTCAGCTTAGTTTGTTTTTTTGTTCTGCGAACGGACGGCCGACCCACATCAAAATTCAGGGGAGGATGGGTAGTGGCCTACTGGGAGACCAGGGGCAGGGGGGTGATGATTTCATTCATAAAGAGCTCTTTATTCTAACGATCGCGTCTTGACCATCCACCATACTCTTCACCAAGAAGCTACCTAGAGGACAATGCATCGAGCATGGCGGCCAGCAACGGCGGCGCGCTCCCCGTGGTGGATCTGGCGCCCTTCTTCGCCGGGGAAGGCTCTGAGGACACGGGCGGGCGCGCCCGGGCCACCGAGGCCATGCGCGAGGCGTGCCAGGCCACCGGGTTCTTCCGCGCGGTGAACCACGGCGTGCCGCGCGAGCTCATGGCGCGCGCGCTCGACCTGTCGGCGGCGTTCTTCGCGCTCCCGGATGAGGAGAAGGCCAAGGTGCGGCCCGCCGAGGGCGCCTCCGCGGCGCCGCTCCCGGTGGGGTACGCGCGGCAGCCCGCGCACTCCGCGGACAAGAACGAGTACCTGCTCCTCTTCAACCCCAAGCTCGGGCTCAACCACTACCCCGCCGAACCGGCCGGATTCAGGTTATTTCTTTCTTCATTTCTGAACCGGCCGGAGTAGTTCTTAGCAACCTCTGCTTCAATTCTGAACTGTGAGTGTGGCAGAGAAAAGACAGAACCCCATTTTTTTTTTCCTTTGCATCAACTTTCCCCTGTCTTATAATATAAACTGAAAGAAAGAAAATTCATCTTCAGGGATGCGCTGGTGGAGTGCTAGGCCAAGCTCACCGAGCTGGGGCTCCTCATCCAGGACATCCTGAACGAGTGCATGGGCCTGCCGCCGGGCTTCCTCTCAGAGTACGACGCCGACCGCAGCTTCGACTTCCTCACCGCGCTTCGCTACTTCCCGGCGACAACCGACGAGAACAACGGCATCAGCGCGCACGAGGACGGCAACTGCATCACCTTCGTCCTGCAGGACGGCATCGGGGGCCTGGAGGTGCTCGGGAAGACGGCAGCTGGGTCCCCGCAGAGCCCGTGGAGGGCAGCATCGTCGTCAACGTGGGCGACGTCCTGCTGGTGCTCAGCAACAAGAAGTTCAAGAGCGCCACGCACAGGGTGGTAAGGAGGCCGGGGGCGCACCGCCACTCCATCGCCTTCTTCCTCAACCTCCACGGCGACAAGTGGGTCGAGCCGCTGCCGGAGTTCGCGGGCGACTCCGGCGAGCCGCCGCGGTACAGGGGGTTCCGATACAACGAGTACATGCAGCTGCGGATGAGGAACAAGACCCACCCGCCGGCCAGGCCCGAGGACGTCGTCCACATCACCCATTACGAGATCTAGAGATCAAAAGCTTGCTTCCATGATCCATGGCGAAGTCTGTTTTGTCTCTGTTGTCAAATTTCAGTTCGTCCTCTGTGGTGTGAACTGTGAAGCGTAATTTGCAAGACTATTAAACAGTAGCCTGTTTTTTGTTGTTGCCTTAAGCCGTCAGAACCATTGGAATGGAATCCAACGGCTTCGGAACCTTCTCCCTTCTCCCGACCCAACACCTCCTCGTGCTCCCTGCCTTTCCTTGAACGACGACGCTATGTTTTTTTAGATGAAAAAAGGTAGAGCATGCTGAAAAATGACAGACAAACCGGCCGAAGAGCGAAATCGCCATCACAAGGAGAAACAAGTCCATGCCACCGGAGACCGGAATAACTGTGACAGAGGAGTCCGCGGACCACCAACATGCAATGGAGAGGAGGATCGTGCCTGTGCCTGCAGGGAGAAACCATTGGCTCTGCCACAACCCGGTCGTACCATTGCCGGAGGCGATATCGTTATCTCCCTTACATCCAACACGAGGATGTTGACCACTGGCCGACAAGCACGCACGCATTAGGGACAACAGCCGCCGAAGGGTAACATGACATAAATCCGCCCACCTCCATCGGCGCCGGCCATCCGAGGACGCACTGCATCGCAACCGCAGCCACCCACACACTACAACACCCCAACCTTACCCAAAACCGGCGCCTCCAACGAGGACCAGGACGCCTGTGCGCCGCCGCCCGCCGGCCAAAGGACTAGGTTTTCACCCGGGGACTAATGGAGGGGAGGAGGGGAGGAAGAGGTAGGTTAACACGCCCTCAGGAGGGAATATCAAAGCCGGAGCGCCGCCGTCATCGTCGAGGTCGATGCAGAGTTAACCAGGTGATTCCCCCATTCCAGGCTCCGCCGCCACACCCTCTGGTGCCAGATCCGGCAGCCTGAAAGGGTCGGATCCAGATCGACAAGGGGGGACGGGAAGCCGCACAGACAAAGAGGGCCGGAGATCGGAGCAGCGAAGCGCCTCCGTCGCCCAACAGCCACCCGCGCGACCGGATGGGCGACCAGCACATTCAACGTCACCCACCAGAGAAGTCGACGTCGCTAGATAGATCCACGTTCGGTGCCCCGGCACCCAAAGCTCCCTGGAGCAAAGCAGGGCATCAAAGCCTCGCCAACACCTTCACCGGAGGCTGCGCGACGACCGGCGACATCTCCAGGTCACGGTGGGGAGGAGGGAAGGAGGAGTAGTTGGCTCGGGCGCTAGGGTTTCTTCTCCGGAGAGGTCCTGACGAGCTCTTCCAACGACGTTGCGTCGGAGTTCCGGTCAAAATGACTGGACCCCCCCCCCTTCTCGTTGCCCCGTCTCCACCTCGCTTTCTTCTCCACAGAAGAGGCCGATGCATGATTTTCTCTCTCTTGATCAATAGCAAACGCATTTTTCGAGTGCAATTTTAATTGAAAAAAGGTTCAACATGAGAAATGAAAACGATTGCCGTCTAGCCCAGTTAGGATCGCTTGCATAGTCCATGGCCATAGCCGAGCACGCCACAACCACAACCCCACTAGCTTAGTAATGATAAATATTAGGTTCCCAAAAGATTGGTGGATAGGAGATAAACCTCTCCGGCAAAACATTTAGTGCAGTTTTCTCGCTCCTTGTAGTCGCTCGAACTGATTTTCTCCCATTTATTTTCTTCGTTTTTTTTGTCTTGTCATTGGTATTCATCGGTTTTTCTTTTTTCTAATAACTTCTGTTTTATTTTGTTTTCACTGTTTTTCCCCCTCTGGTTCCACCAGTTTTTCCTTCTCTTTCTTTTCTTCTTCGCTTTTCTTTGTATCTTATCTTCCGTTATCATTGTTTTTCTTTGGTTTTCTTTGTTTCTCTTTCTTTTTCACTGTTCTTATCCTGATTTTTTGGCATCTTTTTGTTTTTTGTATGCATTTTTATTTAGGATTTTCATCGCCTTCTAAAATCTTTGTTGGTTGTTTCTTGTTAATCAGTTTCTTTTATGTTTTTCATTGTTTTCTTCATTTTCTTTGTTTCTTTGTGGGTTTTCATATTTTTTATTTCTATTTTTGTATATAACATGAACATTTTCCATATACTTAACTTAATAATTTTTAAATACATACCTTTGATGTCTACATTTTCGATCTACATTGTCTAATTTTTTATACATCAGGAACATTTTTTTATGTAACTTTCTCATTTTTCATACATACATTACATTTTTGTAATACACGATTAACATTTAAAATTATATATTCTATACACATTCTATATTTAGATAAAAAATATATATATACATGATTAACATTATTATATGCACATTTCACATTTTTCTAATACATGATTAACATTTTCAAAAGAATATTTTATAAGCCTACTTTTCTCATACAAATTCTTCATTTTTTTCATACATATAGAACATTTTCTTTATACACGTTTAGACTTTTTATAATACATTGTTAACATTTATGTACAACATTCTTTTATGTCTACCTTTTCCATTTGCATTCTATTTTTTTGGTATACACCAGGAAAATTTGTTTATACAGGTTTATTATTTTTAAATTACATGATTACCACTTTCGAGATACATGATTAACTTTCTAAAATATACATATTTTATATGTCTAGTTTTTACATACGCATTGCACATCTTTGGTATACATCATAGCCATTTTTAATATAGGTTTAACATGTTTAAAACACATAATTAACATTGTTGTAATAAATGATTATCATTTTTATTTTTTATTTATGTATATTTTTCCGTAGTCATTGTAGATTTTTTGTATACATGAGAAATATTTAATATATATGATAAACATTTGCAAATTTCATGATTAACATTTTTCAATTTTGTATGTAAAATGATTTTGAAAATTTATATATTTGTAATTTTTATAAATATAATCAAAGTAAAAATATAAAGGAAAGCAAAAAAGTGAAAATGTGAAAAAAGGGTTTAGGTAAAAAAATAATCAAAAGTAAAAATATAAAGAAAAAAATATATATTTAGAACTTTTATATATTTTTTTACTTTCCAGGAGTACAAATATCCTTCATACGGAAGCACAACTGCTTTTTCACATTTCAGGAAGTGTAAGTGTTTTTTACCTTTCAAGAAAGACAAATGTGACCCTAAAAAAAAGACAAATGTGCTTCTTACAGAAGTACAACTATGTTTTTCACTTTTTGAAAAGCACATATATGAAAGACATATATGTACTTCATGCTGAAACACAACTGTGCTTTTCAGTATCCAGCACATCTGTGCTTTACGATGAAGAAAAAACAGAGAAGAAGTCACAAAAACCTAGGAAAACCACGCAAAACCCAAGAAAAAAACTGAAAAGAAAAACAAAAAAAATGTGTTCCCACGCTGGGCGCAGCATGCGCGCCTCCTCACACTCCACATGTTTATTGGGATCCCCTCGTAGGGGTACTGCAAGTGCTATATCTCGCTTACTTGAAATATATGGTTCTCTCGCGTGAAGCACTTTCCGTCCACTAGACCGACCCAGCACTATAGCACCATTTTTTACTGCCTCACTATTTTGCATCATTTTTTTGTTTTTATATTCTCCTTTGGTTTTCTTTGTTTCTTTTTTTCTTCTTTTTTATTTGTTTCTTCCTTGATTTTCTTTGATTTTATTTGTTTTGCATCTGCTTCTCCAGTTTTTTCTGTCTCCTTTTCTTTTGGTCTTTGTGTTTCTTTGTTTTGTTTTTACCTTTTTCATAAACATTGTAGATTTTCTGTATAGAACTGGATCATTTTTATTGAAATTTATCATTTTTAAATACATGAGTAATATTTTTGTTAAACATATGTTTGAGGTCCGCCTTTTTCCATACATACTGTACACTTTTTAATATACTAGGTACATTTTTTATACTCCTTTAAGATATTTATAAAACAGGATTAACATTTTATAAGATATTTTTTATACACATTTATCTTTCTTATACATGATTAACATTTTGTTCAAATATATGTTTTGATGTGTACTTTTTTAATACACATTCTATATTTTCCGTGCAGATAAGAATTTTTTTATACACGTTTACCATTTTTCAAATACATGGTTTCATTTTTTCAGATATATGTTTTGATGTCTACTTTTATTTCATACAGATTACACACTTCTCATATACATAAGAAACATTTTTCTTATAGTCTTTAACATTTTGTAAGTACACACTTAACTTTTTTTCGATATACGTTTTGATGACTAAATTTTTATATACATTGAAACATTTTTATGCATGTTAATCATTTTTCAAATACACGAGGAACATATTTGCAAATAATCTGTTTTCGATCATTTCTTTGTACATGTTAAAAAATTAACACGCGCTAACATTTGTTATTTGTCACAACATTTTTTTGAATGTGTCAACTTTTTAAAAATGACGCTAACAATTTGTTTACATTGTATATTTGTATTTACCATTTTCCAAATTCATGGTTTTTAATTTTTTAAGTATTTTTAGGTGCTCGAATCTACTTGTTTAAAATGTTTTCAAAAGTTTGAACAGATGTAATAAAAAGAGTGAATGAAGAAGGGCGGCTACTACGGATCAGGCGGATGATTTCTGATCCGCCTCACCAGTCGTACGGGTGAACGTCCGATCTGGCGCAACACGGGAGCCGACGGGTGCTGTCCATGGCAACGTTGAGTGCAACCATTCGCCCGACGACACTTCCTCCTCCTCCTCGGTGAAGCTCCATTGCAATCCCCAGGGGTGAGACAAAGTTGCAGTGCAGCACCGACAATGTTGGCGAAGCTCCATTGCAAAACCAACAACCACTAGTAGAAAAAATGGTCAAATATGAAACACATTAGTGCCGGTTTGATTTTGAGCCGGCACTAATGTGTCCATTAGTGCCAGTTCCAACGGCTAGCCGGTCGCTCTCATTAGTACCAGTTCGTGGCGAACCTTTAGCACCGGTTCGTGCCACGAACCGGTACTAAAGTGAGTGGTGGCAGGATGTTGTCAGTCTGGGGCCCTCCAGCACCTTTAGTACCGTTTTGTGTTACGAATTGGTACTAAAGGTCGTCCTACATAAACCCTTCGTCCACCCGAGCTTGCTATGTTCTTCCCCTTTCCCCTCTCCTCCTTTGTTCTTCCCCTCTTCCTCGAGCTCATCACACATTTTGCCCAAAATTTGTCAAGATTTGAAGGCCCCCATCCATTCAAATGATCACAAAGGTTAGCAACTTTGTCCTTTCATCTCTTATTGCTAGATTAGCTCTTGCAATGCTTTGTATAGTGATTAATTTGTGAGTTTAGTAATTTGGGAGGAATTATATGTGCTAGTATTTGATTTATATGCAATTTGAGGTCAAAAATAACATTTAGTTTGCATATGTGGGTGTGGTTTACTTAGTGCCTTCTAAATCTCCGCGTAACCACCATCGACCGCCCGCACCGTCCCGTTGCCGGCACCACCTTGTGGTGAGGCCCTTGTTCATGAATGTTTTACATTAACAAATTGATGTTCGTGTGATTTGGATATATAGTTACTCGTATAATTATCTTATCCATATGTTGTTTGTTATACATAGTGCCATGATTTTGATATCCGTCCCCGTCGGCCCTCGTCCTTGTTATGATTCGGATGTGGTATATTCTCTTTTAAAACTAGTTGTTGCATTTCGTGTTTATGACAAATTATGCCCATCAAGTTACATAGATATTTTTATCTAGGAGGTATGTGAACCGGAAATTCCAACCGACCCTATTGTCGAGAGGTTAAATTTAGTTGAAAGAGAAAACGAGTATTTGAAAGAAAAATTGAAAAGAATTGAGGGGGAGAAGATGAAATTGGAGTTGCATGTTACCGATGTCATCGATGATCACAAGATCAAGATGGAGAAAATGCACTTGAAGATTAGAAAGATTAGAAAATATGCCATTGATAGTGAGACTTGGTATCATTATGCTGTTGGATCAATTGTTACCTTAGTTGCAATCTTGATCGCATTTGTTGTTGCATTTAAATGCTTTAGCTAGAGAGTTATTTGTTTGTTGCATTTAAGTGTTGTATGAACTATATATATGTATGAACTTTATGTATGACCTTGTATTAATTTGGTCTTTTCGGTGTTGTGTAAGGAAGATGAGCCGACAATGGATGTATGATGACCGATGCTCTCTCGAGTTCATTAATGGCGTGCATACTTTTCTGCTTGCCGCTGAGACAAACAAGCGGGCGGATGATTTTATGCCTTGTCCATGTGATGGCTGTAAGAATGGTCACAATTACTCTATGTCAAGAACCATTCACGTCCACCTATTTGAGTCCGGTTTCATGCCCCACTATAATGTTTGGACCAAGCATGGAGAAAGAGGGGTTATGATGAAAGACAATGAAGAAGAAGAGGACGACGACAACTATCCTGGCCATGGGTTCCCTGAATACGATGATACAACAATGGGGGAAGAAGCTGAGCCAGCAATGCGGGAAGAAGCTGAAGAAGAGGCATCAGATGAGCCTGCTGATGATCTAGGTCAGGCCATTGCCAATGCAAAGAGAAACTGCGCAAGTGATTTGGAGAAGAAGAAGTTGCAGCGCATGTTAGAGGATCACAAGAAATTGTTGTACCCGAATTGCAAAGTTGACAAAAAAATTGGGCACCACACTGGAATTGCTGCAATGGAAGGCAGAGAATGGTGTATCTGGCAGGGGATTTGGAAAGTTGCTGGTAATGATAAAGAATATGCTTCCAAAGGACAATGAATTGCTCGAGAGTACGTATGAAGCAAAGAAGGTTGTCTGTCCTCTAGGGTTAGAGGTGCAGAAGATACATGCATGCCCTAATGACTGCGTCCTCTACCGCGGTGCTACAAGGATCTGAACGCATGCCCGGTATGCGGTGCATTACGGTATAAGATCAGACGAGATGACCCTGGTGATGTTGACCGCGAGCCCCCCAGGAAGAGGGTTCCTGCGAAGGTGATGTGGTATGCTCCTATAATACCACGGTTGAAATGTTTGTTCCAAAACAAAGAGTATGCGAAGGCCATGCGATGGCACGGAGAAGACCGTAAGAAAGACGGAAAGTTGAGAGTACCCGCTGACGGGTCACAGTGGAGAAAAATCGAGAGAAAGTACAGGGAGGAATTTGCAGGTGACCCAAGGAACGTATGGTTTGGTCTAAGCGCAGATGGCATTAATCCTTTTGGGGAGCAGAGCAGCAACCATAGCACCTGGCCTGTGACTCTATGTTTGTATAACCTTCCTCCTTGGTTGTGCATGAAGCGGAAGTTCATTATGATGCCAATGCTCATCCAAGGCCCTAAGCAACCCGGCAACGACATTAATGTGTACCTAAGGCCATTAGTTGAAGAACTATTACAGCTGTGGAATGGAAAGGTGTACGTGCGTGGGATGAGCACAAACAGGAAGAATTTGACCTAAAGGCGTTTCTGTTCGTGACCATCAAAGATTGGCCTGCTCTCAGTAACCTTTTAGGACAAACAAACAAGGGATACCGCGGATGCACACACTGTTTGGATGATACCGACAATATATATTTGGATAGTTGTAGGAAGAATGTGTACCTGGGAGATCGTTGATTTCTTCCGAGCAGGCATCCCGTAAGAAAGAAAGGCAAGCATTTCAAAGGTGAGGCGGATCACTGGACGAAGCCTCGCCACCGTACTGGTACTGATGTACATGATATGGTCAAGGATTTGAAGGTAATCTTTGGAAAGGGTCTTGGCGGACAACTTGTTCCGAAGGACGCTGACGGACGCGCACCCATGTGGAAGAAGAAATCTATATTTTGGGACCTGCCATATTGGAAAGACCTAGAGGTCCGCTCCGCAATCGACGTGATGCACGTGACGAAGAATCTTTGCGTGACCCTGCTTGGCTTCTTGGGCGTGTATGGGAAGACAAAAGATACACCAGAGGCACAGGAGGACCAGCAACGTATGCATGGAAAAGACGGCATACATAAGGGTCAGGCCAGCTACACTCTTACCAAAGAAGAGAAGGAAATCTTCTTTGAATGCTTGCTCAATATGAAGGTACCGTCTGGCTTCTCATCGAATATAAAGGGAATAATAAATATGGCAGAGAAAAAGTTCCAGAACCTAAAGTCTCATGACTGCCACGTGATTATGACGCAACTGCTTCCGGTTGCATTGAGGGGGCTTCTACCGGAAAATACTCGATTAGCCATTGTGAAGCTATGTGCATTCCTCAATGCAATCTCTTAGAAGGTAATCGATCCAGAAATCATACCAAGGTTACAGAATGATTTGGTGCAATGTCTTGTCAGTTTCGAGTTGGTATTCCCACCATCCTTCTTCAACATCATGACGCACGTCCTAGTTCACCTTTGCGAAGAGATTAACGTTTTGGGTCCTGTATTTCTACACAATATGTTCCCCTTTGAGAGGTTCATGGGAGTCTTGAAGAAATATGTTCATAATTGTGCTAGGCCAGAAGGAAGCATCTCGAAGGGCCATGAAAATGAGGAGGTCATTGAGTTTTTTATTGACTTTATTCCTGGCCTTTAGCCGATTGGTGTTCCTGAATCATGGCATAAGGGCAGACTGGATGGAAAAGGCATGCTAGGAGGGGATCAAATAATATGTATGGACAAACATTCTCTCACTGAAGCACACTACACAGTTCTACAGAATTCCGCCTTGGTGGCTCCGTATATGGAGGAACACAATAATTTTCTACACTTGAAACACCCGGAGCAGTCTGACGACTGGATTACACATGAACAAACGAGGAGTTTTGCCGGTTGGTTGCAGAAATGTGCCATGCATGATGGCGATATTGAAGATGACCTATACTCGCTGTCCCAGTTACCATCTTCGAATATAACGACTTTCAAAGGGTACGAGATAAATGGGAATACATTTTACACGATCGCCCAAGATAAGAAGAGCACCAACCAAAGCAGTGGTGTCCGCTTTGATGCAACAACCAACACGGAAAATGAAACATATTATGGTTACATAGAGGACATATGTGTAACACCCCGGATGTACTTTTCATAATTGTAACTCCAACTCTTGCCATTTCCGGCTATGTGATATGTTATTTCCTTCGTGGTTGGGTTTTGTCTTTTGTTTTGCATTTTGTTCATGTCATGCATCTCATCTCATAGCATCATGCGCATTCCATATGCGTGTTTTCATAAAACTTGCACCCGTTCATAGTTGTCGCGTCCCCCCTTGCCTTCGTTGACCGTCGCCACAATCCCGTGACCACCTAACCTCTCTTGCCAGCTCATAGCCCCCTCGTGCGCGCGTCCGAAACTCCCCCGAACCCGACCCCCTCTGTCGTTACCAATGGGCCCGGATCATCCCCAAACGTCTATAAAACATCTTCGTTTTCTTAATTGGACTTCCTAACCTATATTTTTTTCAGCCGTCCAATTTCGATCGGAGGGACTAGATCGCCCTTAATCTAACTCACTCGCATATATATATTAGCCTATCCTGAGACCGAATCCCTAATTTCTAGGGATCCTCCTAGCCGCCGCCACCCCTGTCCATTCTCTCCTTCCTGGGGATCTTCCCCGATCGAAAATTCCACCCACCAACCAGCCACCACCGAAACTTCCAAATCCATCGATCCCCACCCCTCCTCGATTCCAGCCACATCCCTGCTCGATCTCGTCGGGATCGAGGCTCTCTTCCATCGCCCGTGCTCCTTCCCGAGCAGCGCACCCCGACGCCTCCTCACCCCTGAGCAGCTCGCGAGGCACCGACCTACTCTGTTGGAAATATGCCCTAGAGGCAATAATAAAATGGTTATTATTGTATTTCCTTGTTTATGATAATTGTTTATTATCCATGCTAGAATTGTATTGATAGGAAACTCAGATACATGTGTGGATACATAGAGAACACCATGTCCCTAGTAAGCCTCTAGTTGACTAGCTCGTTGATCAATAGATGGTTATGGTTTCCTGACCATGGACATTGGATGTCATTGATAACGGGATCACATCATTAGGAGAATGATGTGATGGACAAGACCCAATCCTAAGCCTGGCACAAGATCGTGTAGTTCGTATGCTAAAGCTTTTCTAAGTGTCAAGTATCTTTTCCTTAGACCATGAGATTGTGCAACTCCCGGATACTGTAGGAATGCTTTGGGTGTACCAAACGTCACAGCGTAACTGGGTGGCTATAAAGGTGCACTACGGGTATCTCTGAAAGTGTATGTTGGGTTGGCACGAATCGAGACTGGGATTTGTCACTCTGTGTGATGGAGAGGTATCTCTGGGCCCACTCGGTAGGACATCATCATAATGTGCACAATGTGATCAAGGAGATGATCGCGGGATGATGTGTTACGAAACGAGTAAAGAGACTTGTCGATAACGAGGTTGAACAAGGTTTCGGGATACCGATGATCGAATCTCGGGCAAGTATCATACCAGTAGACAAAGGGAATTGTATGCGGGATTGATTGAATCCTTGACATCGTGGTTCATCCGATGAGATCATCGTGGAACATGTGGGAGCCAAAATGGGTACCCAGATCCCGCTGTTGGTTATTGGCCGGAGAGTTGTCTCGGTCATGTCTGCATGGTTCCCGAACCCGTAGGGTCTACACACTTAAGGTTCGATGACGCTAGGGTTATAGGGAATAGATATACGTGGTTACTGAATGTTGTTCAAAGTCCCAGATGAGATCCCGGACATCACGAGGAGTTCCGGAATGGTCCGGAGGTAAAGATTTATATATGGGAAGTCTTGTTTTGGTCACCGGAAAAGTTTCGGGTGCTGTCGGTAACGTATCGGGACCATCAGGAGGGTCCCGGGGGTCCACCAAGTTGGGCCACCGGCCCCAAAGGGCTGGGTGGGCCAAGTGTGGGAGGGGACCAGCCCCAGGTGGGCTGGTGCGTCCCTCCACCAGGGCCCAAGGCGAAGAGAGAAGGGAAAGGGGGGAAACCCTAGGCTCAGATGGGCCTAAGGCCCACCTAGTGGTGCGCCCCCCTCTCTCCCCCTTGGCCGCCCCCCTAGATGGGATCTAGGGCTGGCCGCCACCCCTAGGGGTGGAAACCTATATGGGGGCACATCCCCTCCCTTCCCCCTATACATAGTGGGGGTTTGGGGCTGCCATACACATGAGAACATCTCCCTCTTGGCGCAGCCCTATCCCTCTCCCTCCTCGTCTCTTGCGGTGCTTGGCGAAGCCCTACTGGAGTGCCACGCTCCTCCACCACCACCACGCCGTCGTGCTGCTACTGGACGGAGTCTTCCCCAACCTCTCCCTCTTCCCTTGCTGGATCAAGGCACGGGAGACATCATCGGGCTGCACGTGTGTTGAACACGGAGGCGCCGTTGTTCGGCGCTTACATCGGAATCAACCACGATCTGAATCGCTACGAGTACGACTCCTTCATCCGCGTTCTTGTAACGCTTCCGCTTAGCGATCTACAAGGGTATGTAGATGCACTCCCCTTTCCCTTGTTGCTAGATTACTCCATAGATTGATCTTGGTGATGCGTAGAAAATTTTAAATTTCTGCTATGATCGCCAATAGTGGTACCAGAGCTAGGTCTATGCGTAGTTTCTATGCATGAGTAGAACACAAGTTGTTGTGGGCATTGATTTTGTTCAATATGCTTACCATTACTAGTCCAATATTATTTCGACGATATTGTGGGATGAAGCGGCCCGGACCGACCTTACATGTACACTTACGTGAGACAGGTTCCACCGACTAACATGCACTTGATGCATTGGCTCGCGGGTGCCAGTCTCTCCCACTTTAGTCGGATCAGATTCGATGAAAAGGGTCCTTATGAAGGGTAAATAGCAATTGGCATATCACGTTGTGGTTTTTGCGTAGGTAAGAAACGTTCTTTCTAGAAACCCATAGCAGCCACGTAAAACCTGCAAACAACAATTAGAGGACGTCTAACTTGTTTTTGCAGGGTATGCTATGTGATGTGATATGGCCAAAAGAATGTGATGAATGATATGTGATGTATGAGATTGATCATCTTCTTGTAATAGGAATCACGACTTGCATGTCGATGAGTATGACAACTGGCAAGAGCCAGAGGAGTTGTCTTAATTTATTGAATGACCTGCATGCACTACAAAAAAAGACACATCTGTGACATTTTGGGCCGAACGAATTTTTTTCTGTCATACATATGACACTTCTATGACGATAATTGTGACAAAACTCGGTATCATCATAGATGTGGTGGGATCCTACTTCTATGACAAAAAATCATGACAGAAAATGGGCTTTTCGTCCTGGGCGGGCCGGAGACGCAGCTGCATGACATTCTTTGGGCCGTCCATGACGGAAAAAACCGTGGTAGAAGCGAGGGGGAGGAAAATTTCGGGGAGTTGCCGGTTATGATGGGAGGTCGGGGGCGGAGCGATGCGCGTTTTTCTCGTACGTACGCGCATGTGTGCGAGGCATTGGCTCTAACTGAACCTGAGCGAGGTGTTGGGCTCTAACTGAACTCGAGCGATTGCACTGCAGGCTACGCATTACTGAACCCGTGCGATCGATCGATGGCTGTTAACTGAACCCGATGGAGCGATTCCTTCGCTACTGCTGCTAACTGAAGCCGATCGATGCTGCCTCTGGGATGAACAGTGAGCATTGCGCGGGGGGGTTTGGATGAACAATGAGCGGTGGTGTTGCCTCTGGATGAACAGGAACCTGTGGTGTGGAGGGCTGGATGAACAGTAGGCGGTGGAGGGGTGGCCGTGGAGGGGTGGTTGAACAGGACCCCGTGGTGTGGAGGGCTGGATGAATAGTAGACGGTGGAGGGGTGCCCGTGGAGGGGTGGTTGAATAGTAGCCGGTGGAGTAGCGCACGGTGGAGGCTGCATGAACAGGAGCCCGTGGAGGCTAGAGGAGGTCGACGGTAGCCCGTGGAGGCTGGAGGAGGTCAACGGTGGAGATGAACAGTATCCCGTAGAGTCCCATTTTGCGATACGCCACACCTCTCCCACCCCCCCCCCCCGTTTCGACTGTAGCGCTCCAACACAAGTCTGTTTCGTCCGTTTTGCGGTACGCCACACCCCTCCCGATCAACATGACCCCCGTTTCGACCATAGGAGGTCCGTTTCCTCCGTTTTGCGGTACGCTAGGCCCCTCCCGATCAACAGGACCCCGTTTCAAACGTGGCCGGTCGAACACAAGGTCGTTTCCTCCGTTGTGCGGTATGCCAGGCCTCGTTTCCATCGCCTATTCCGTCCAAGCCCTCCCAATGAACACGACCACGCGTTCCGTTCTGACCCAGCCGGTTGGCTCCCCATGAACATGACGACGATGTTGTTTCTCCGTTCCGACCCAGCCATGTACGTATGCGCGATAGGCATTAGAGACCCTGCCCGTATGTACGTACGTGGACGTATTTTCTTTCTTGCACCCTCGCCGCTGTACGTACGTGTACATGCTACGTGCGCGCCTCTACTATGACACGTGCGCGCCTCTACATCCACCAGTATATATGTACGTACACGTTCGCGACCAGAATGACAACGGTACGTACGCTTCGACCAGGTAGGTCCCGGCTGTCAGGCACTTCCTTGCCTGCGAAGATGTAGCTGGTGGGTCCCAGCAGTCAGGGGGGTGAATCGTTTTTATTGCCCGGACGCACTTCCTTGCATGCGAAGATATAGCTGGTGGGTCCCAGTAGTCCGGGGGGCGAATCGTTTTTTTGCCCGGACGCACTTCCTTGCGTGCGAAGATGTAGCTGGTGGGTCCCAGCAGTCAGGGGGGCGAATCATTTTTTTGCCTGGACGCACTTCCTTGCGTGCGAAGGTGCAGCTGGCGGGTCCCAGCAGTCAGGGAGGAAACATGTTTTTCGCGAAATACTGTGGCCCGTCCGGTGGGTCCCCGCTGTCAGGTGGAGGAATAATTATTTTCCGCGTAATAAGGAGGCGCTTCCTTGCTGCGGCCGTGGACCCAGCTGTCAGCCTCTCCACATACAGTCCACGTCCAACGGAAGTCATTCCTTGACCATGTTGACCACGCCGCACCGAGAGTACCAGGACGGTGGACACGGCGAGGCCTAGGAAGGGGACGATGGGGAGCCGGGGAAGACGCGGTAGTGGAAGCCCGCACGGAGAGGAGTACGAGGGTTCACTGGTTCGGCTGCTGTGTGAGGCTGCCGTCGCCACAGGGCCTGGCCAGCGGTGGGAATAGTAGGGGGCGGTGAGGCCTCCGCGGCAACACATCCGGCCACGGGAAGCAGGAGCATGCGGCACGACCGACGCTATTTTGGGCGGCTAGAGCAAGAAGACCAGAGGTTGAAGAAGCACTACGGCCGTTGAATGGACATCGTACGGTCACTGGAGCTAGAATCGTTTATATTGACTAGGTTGACAAAGCCCTTCGTCCCCGTCAACTTAGTAGGCCCACAAGTCAGTCTTCCACCAAGGTGGGTCCCAGCTAGCAGGGGGGTATTCATTTTTTTGTGCATAATAAGGAGGCACTTCCGGTGGGTCCGAGGTGACAGCAGGGGGGACATTTTTTTCGTGAAATACGGTGGCCCGTCGTGTGGGTCCCAGCAGTCAGGGGCAAACATTTTTTTCGCGAAATACTAGTGGCCCGTCCGGTGGGTCCCTGCTGTCAGGTGGAGGAATAAATTATTTTCTGCATAATAAGGAGGCCCTTCCTTGCGACTGCCGTGGACCCAGCTGTCAGCCTCTTCACGTACAGTATTCTTCCGATGGAATTCGGTCGTTGACCACATTGACCACGCCGCGCCGAGAGCACCACGGCGGTGGACGACGGCAAGGCCTAGGAAGGGGACGACGCGGAGTCGGGGAAGACGCGGCAGTGGATGCCCACACGAAGAAGAGTACGAGGGTTCACTGGTTCGGCTGCGCTGCCGTCGCCACAGAATAACAGGGGGTGTGGGTGAGTGGAGTGGAGGGATGGCCTGGCCAGCGGTGGGAGTAGTATGGAGGCGGTGAGGCCTCCGCGGCAGCACAGCCGGCCACAGGAGGCAGGAGCAGGCGGCACGATCGACGCTGCTTTGGGCGGCTGGAGCAAGAAGACCAGAGGTTGAAGAAGCACTACGATCGTTGGATGGACATCGTACGGTCACTAGAGCTAGAATCGTTTATATTGACTAAGTTGACAAAGCCTCCGTCCCCGTCAACTTAGTTGGCCCACAAGTCAGCTTCCTACCAAGGTGAGTCCCAGCTAGCAGGGGGAGTATTCATTTTTTTTGCGTAATAAAGAGGCACTTCCGGTGGGTCTGAGCTGACAGCGGGGGGAACGTTTTTTTCGCGAAATACAGTGGCCCGTCTGGTGGGTACCAACAGTCAAGGGGAAACGTTTTTTCGCGAAATAAGGTGGCCCGTCCGGCGGGTCCCTGCTGTTAGGTGGAGGAATAATTATTTTGCGCGTAATAAGGAGGCACTTCCTTGAGGCCGCCGTGGACCCAGCTGTGTGGCGACCGATTCTCCGGGTATTAATTCCCAGAAAATGGCCATTGTGCTCATCAGCCCCAGGATAACTGTTAGCTGATGAGGCACCAACTTGATACAGGAATTCGAAGCAAATACAAAATATGTAGTACAAGACCATTCTGGTCTGTGAGTACAACAAATGGTTTCTAGTGGTTGATGGCGGAAGCGGGCTGTAAATCATCAGTGTCTATGGGACTCCGTTTCCCACGGGAACAGCTGACCAGGTTAACTCCTATCTTCGCGAGACTGTTATCACCGTTGCTTAGGTTCCGGGGCTGTCATCACGTCGCTCCTCTCCGTGCAAGAAATCTGGCCAAGACAATAGCCAGGGACAAGCCAGTGAGTACTTTGAATGTACTCGCAAACATTATGAACACGGGTATAATATAACAACGATGTGCTGAAAATATTTTATACTCATGACGTCAGTCACAAGATAAAAATAGCTCTGATGCGTGTAAGCATGTTATATATGAATATGCAATGTCATAGAAGTATTAAAAATATTATGATATAAATAACAAGCATGCCACAGTCGGGCGTCTGAGCGACACCACATAAAGGGCTTAAAAGAGAAATGCCACAGTCGGGCGTCTGAGCGACACCACATAAAGGGCTTTAAGAGAAATTCCACAGTCGGGCGTCTGAGCGACACCACATAAAGGGCTTTAAGAGAAATGCCACAGTCGGGCGTCTAGGCGACACCACATAAAGGGCTTTAAAAGAAATGCCACAGTCGGGCGTCTGAGCGACACCTCATAAAGGGCTTTAAAAGAAATGCCACAGTCGGGCGTCTGAGCGACACCTCATAAAGGGCTTTAAAAGAAATGCCACAGTCGGGCGTCTGAGCGACACCTCATAAAGGGCTTTAAAAGAGATGCCACAGTCGGGCGTCTGAGCGACACCACATAAAGGGCTTTAAAAGAATAACAATCATGGTGAATATCCAGGAGGTAGAACCGTCCCAGGGATATCCGATAATACCAATAATATCATGGGTTAGTCCATAACAAAATAATAATAATCATCATCACATATCACAAGTCATGATACCAGTTCTGATTTAATAATTTCACCTCCGAAGACCGACACTAAGACCGACACTTGACCCATCCCAGACTATAATCCTTAACCGTGGACACGGCTATTCGAATAGGTTTAATCTCTGCAGAGGGTGTACTCTTTACCCACGAGTAACGGATTTCATTAGTCCATCGGGACTAATTCCGTCTACGGTCTTTTTGTTGAAAACACACCTAACTTGCACACACCAGCTTAACTTACACGTGTCTGGAATCACCCACGACACCTGTCAAGCAAACTCTAAGTGGGGAGGCTACAACCTCGCGTAGCATGGGATCAAATTTATATTGCACACTCTAAGGGGTGGCCTCCCCTCTTGGTCTCAACCAGAAACACCCATGCCCCGGACCAGGTGGCCTGCCTACCAGCTACAACCGGTATCTTCCACCCTGGCCTCTCTGTACGATGTGTGCTAGGAAGAGGTTGACAACTTACTGAACCGTACTCTACTTGTTGTAGAGACGAGTGGTAGTACCAAAAAAGTATGGGGGTTACTGGAACAAGACTCGATCTATGGTCGACTCAGGAGGTTTAAGTATTCCCTGCAGGATTAGCATAACGAATAAATTTCAACCAACAGAGTCACCGCTCATATTACCTTGCCATGCCATACCAGACATAACCGTCCCGACGGAGACCGGCGACAAACTCATGCCTATCCAAGGCAGAGGTTTTCCCGGGTTCCTGCCGGTATGCATGCAAGGCACATGAGGATGATTATCATCACAAGTGTGTTCATTTCCAACAACATGGAAATCACTAATATGCATTCATGCAAATGATCACATCACACGAAATAACAACTCTCCGAAATGAGGTGGTATGATAAACGTGTCAACGGACACCAAAAAATATCATGTCGGGGTTCAGAATGCTTGCCTTCAATGGGTGTAAAGGCAGGGGTGCACTCCAAAACTTTTGAAAGTTTCTTCTCTCTCTCCAAGGTCCTATTTTAAAATAAATTTGAATTAACACACAAATTTCAAACAGCACAAAAAGTTGCTTTGAAATTTTTTCAATTAAATCTTAAAATAAACTAGATCAAATTTGAGAGAGGTAGGAAAAAGAATTAATTCATTTGGAGTTATATTTTAAAAGATATAGCCAGTCAAACATTTGGTCAAAATCTGTTTTTTTATAAAAAATAAAACAGAATTAAAAGAAAACGATTCGAAAACACGTACACGTCGAATACGTATTCCGACTATACGCCTCCACTTACTCCAGTGTGGACGCGCGTGGGTCACCGACAGTGGGCCCGCCTGGCCCACTGGTCAGGTTTGACCAGTCGCCCTCCCTCCCCTTCCTCTGGCCGAACAGAGGCGGGGGCTCCGGCGATCTTCGCCGGCATTAGGCGGCTCCTCGCAGGCATCTGAGTGCAGGAATGGATCCGCCACTCCTAGGCGGTCCTTCCGGTGGTCGTAGGGTAGCCGGGGGTGGAGGGAGTCGCCAGCGGCGAGCTCCGCGGCGGAGGGAAGGCTTCGGTGGATTTGGGGATTCCGGCCATGGTGGTTCCCGAGTGGTTCTGGGAGGCTAGGCTGCTCCGCGGGTTCAAGTGGAGTCGGACGGTGGTGTTTGGGAGGGCAGGGTAGGTCTTGGAGCATCGGAACCGACCGAGACGAGGCGGCGGCCGAGCTGACCGGAGAGGTTGAAGACGACCTCCTCGCTTCGATTGACGACTAAGGGGGGGGGGTACAAGAAGGACGGCGTGAAGCTGCCTGGGTGCTCGGAGGAGTCCGGGGATCCCTTTTATAGCACGTCCAAGTCGGTTCACGGCGGCCGGAGATAAGCTCGCCGGCGAACCGCCCTACTGTACTGCAGGGCGACGTGGCGGTGGCTGGCCGGCTCTAGGAGCTACCGACGAACGCTCCACTGTCGAAGGAGGCGAGCTGGCGCGCTGTGGTGGCTTGGGCGGCGCCTACCGTGGCAGTGGCGGATGCGGACGCAGGCGTGCCGCCAAGGAGCTTGCTGGCAACACTGCAGAGGGCTAGGAGGCGATCGGGGCTCTTGGCGCGACGTGGCGAGTGGGTAAGGATCAGGATAAGCTCGGGGAAAGCTTATCCAGGGGCGCGCTGGCTCGGGCGCGAGCATGTGCAAAACGCGTGCTCTGCTCGTGCTCCGGGCGTGCACGGTGACTGCTCGACGAAATGCCAGGATGGCCAACACTGCTAGAGAGCTAATGCAAATCCACAGGCCTGGGCTAGAGATCGTTACCAGGCTACTAGACAACTTGGTTTGGACAGATGGGAAAGTTTACAACACAAACTTACAATCATGCCAAATCTGTCCATGCCCACAGGGTGTTTGACAAAATGCCAGAGGCATCTAGGCAGGTCTTGGAGTGGCCACTTCTTCCAGATCAGTGTCTCTGTGGGTGTATGAGAGGGTGGTGAAGTTAGTTTGCAAAAGGGAGAAACTTGCTAGTGCAAGTTTTGCAAAACTACACTTCTGGGCAGGGAGTGAATGGTATCATTTCATGAACCAAAAATGATCAAATGAGTGTATGCTCCTGGACATAGGGGTTTAGTAGGGTGGTCTACAAGTAGGATAAAGAATCAAGGGCCAGAGGGCAAGTAAGACTAAGGTTGCTGTACAAACTATCATGATGGACCAGAATGAAGATGAGGTTGGTTCTCTCAAAATTTTCAAAGAACATCCCTGGATCTTTGCATATAATGGAATCATATGCTGCTACTGACATCCCATAATTTTGGTGGAAGCTAGAAACAAATATTTAAAAGGATGGCAGTGCAAAAATGCCTACTGGACCAGAGAAGAAAAACATGTGTAGCACTCAAAATATGCAATGAATGAACTATATTATTGCACAAAAGTGATTTAGAGACATCACATGACATCTCCAAATTTTGGTTGGATTTTTAGATAAATTTATCAAATGGTTGTAGTACAAAAAGAGCTCCAAACTTAACACAAGTCATTTTAATGAATATAGCTCAGGGTGGAATAATTTAATAAATAAACCTACTGATTAGGAAATTGTTTTAATGAGATGGCATAGAAGTTCAATATGTTTTGGAAGGATCCACTTGAAATAGATAAATCCTTAATAAGAAAGGTTTTGAAATCAACAGAAATATTCTTGCAGGCAAAAATTTTAACTCTTGGCAAAATTTTAATAACTAAAACTTGGTTAAATTTTTGGGGTGTTACAAGCTGTCAGCCTCTCCACGTACAGTACTCTTCCGATGGAAGTCGGTCGTTGACCACGTTGACCACGCCGCGCCGAGAGCACCAGGGCGGTGGACGACGGCGACGCCTAGGAAGGGGACGACGCAGAGCCGGGGAAGACGCAACAGTGGAAGCCCATGCGGAGAGGAGTACGAGGGTTCACTGGTTCGGCTGCGGTGTGAGGTTGTCGTCGCTGTAGAATAATAGGGGGTGTGGGTGATTGGAGGGATGACCTGGCCAGCGGTGGGAGTAGTATGGGGGCGGTGAGGCCTCCACGGCAGCACAGCCGGCCACGGGAAGCAGGAGCAGGCGGCACGACCGGCGCTGCTTTGGGCGGCTAGACCAAGAAGACCAGAGGTTGAAGAAGCACTACGGCCGTTGGACGGACATCGTACAATCACTGAAGCTAGAATCTTTTACATTGACTAAGTTGAGAAAGCCCTTTGTACGCTCCAACTTAGTAGGCCCACAGGTCAGCCTTGGAAACGGTGCGCCCCAGATGTCAGGTGGAGTAATCATTTTTGGGCGGCCGAAGGGAAGAATATCAGAGATTGAAGAAGAAGCACGACATTCGTTGGATAGACATCCAACGGCCACTGCTGCTAGAACAGTGTGTTGACTATAATAATTTGACAAAGCCTTGCATATGTTGCAACTTGTTTTTTTAGGGGACTCGTCACTTAGTAGGCCCACAAGTGTGTGGCAGAGAACTTATAGCCCATTTGCGTTTTGTAAGAATGTACAACCCATTTTTGAATTCTAATGGAATTTACAACAGCCCATTTACAGTTTGTTAAAAGTACATCCCATTTTCTAGCTAGGACAACGATTAATAATTTCAACCAACCGTTGAAGACAGAATTCAATAAAATTTCCCACATTTTGATGGGATCCGAAATATTTTTATCCCGAAATTTCAATTTAGATTAAATAGAAATTTGTATCACGTAAAAATCCAACGAAACATTGCGCGCGCAACAATGAAAATTTAAGATTTTCAAAATCCATAAATAATATTTTGTAAACTAATTTCGTGTTTGGTGCATTTTTTATAGTTACTGCCCAGTTTTTATAATTACATCCCATTTATTATTTTTAAAGCCCATTTTCCTGTTAAGCCTAATGCATCTCTCCTAGGAAAGATTTGCAGCACAGCAGGGCGGAGAATAACAAGTTGACCTTGCCTGGGTATTCCTCAAAAAGACGTATAGCTGGGCTAGCCATTTTCATCTTGAAAAAAGTAGTATCTGGGCTGGATATCTAGCCTGGGCTAGACGGGCCACAGCCCGCCCAGTTAATACCCTGCTCTCCTCTAAACAACAATGAAATCGTCGCCAAGAAAAACTCTACAGTGCTCACGCCTCAAAAACACAAATACTGCTCGAGCTGCTTGGTCCCAGCTGTCGGCCACACCTTGTGCAATTCTCTCGTTTATATTGACTACATAGGTTGACAATGGTGTGGGACCGTGATGTCAGGAAACCAGGAGAAAGCAAAAAAAAATAGTTGTACATAATAAGGAGGCACTTGCGTACGTACGGCTATGGCCCTAGTGGGTCCCTAGTGTCATCCAGTCAAAATAAAGTCATCTCCTGAATCCTCATGTTCATTGACCATGTTAACAATGCTCGGCGCCACGACGAGCGCAATAACTTGAAGGACAATGGAGAGGGCCTCGCGGGCCCTACGGAGGTCTGATACAGCGCCCGCTGCTCATTCAGGAAGCCAGGATCATCGGACACCTATGACCACCTTCGAGAAACTGTGACGGCATGAACGTTAAGGCCGCGCTTGGGAGCTCTGGTTTATTTCAAACCTGTATTAACATACAAGTGTAATTTACTCGTCATTGGATGGCCCGAGGTCTGTAAGTAAAACCGGCGGGTTACGCGTGTAATTTGAGAGACTAGTGTATATTTTACGAGCATTGATATATGGACGACATTACCAGACGATACATGCACGACGTGCGTATCATGCCATCCATGGGCAAGGCTGACAGCAGCTAACGGCTGGATTAGCAATCGTCCGAGTGTCGTTCAGCGTTTTTATCGTGTGTGAAGTACTTCTGATATTTTACTAGTCGAAATCGACCAACCAAGCGCCTTCGCCCGAGACCATCTGCTTTAATTTACAAGCGGTTTTGGTTGGAAAACGACGATCCAATCACGGCCTAATATCATGAGTTGGTCGGAAGATCATATGGTTTCACGTCTAACCTACCCGACATGTCGTATAGGCTATGAATGAAACATCAGACGATGAACTTCTTATGCACAGAAACAATAGAAGAGGATGATCTTCTTAACAAGCAAATCACTGGCATTAGATCGACATGCAAAACAATACGAAGCATTATTCTCAGGAGGCACGGTGAACAGCTCGTGATGCCGCATGCCACAACATTCCAAGCTCAACTTTGCAATCAAACACAAGGCCTGGCATTACATAGACAATATTCAGAACAAACTCTTAACACAGGAATATCTCAGCAGAGTAACTATTTACTTCTAAACTGAACATAGGAATAGGAAAAAACACTCCATGCTGCTCACAGCAAGGGCGTCCCACTCAAAAATATCAAATGCATGTCTTCTGGCTAACATCAATGAGCAAATTTTGACAAGGTTTTCCAATTCCAATATATTAAACTAACATCTTCTTGCTAACATCAATGAGCAAATTTTGACAAGGTTTTCCAATTCCAATATATTAAACTAATGTCTTCTTGCTAACATCAATGATTAAACTTTGACAAGCTTTTCCCATTCAAAATATGTAATGCCTATGACCGTGTCCTGTCTTAGCTTCTTGTACTTGTTTGGGCACTTTTTGCCCAGGGCACTCCACGTGTTGTTAAATTGCCAATGGTCTCTGCAGACTAGTCATGTCACCGGTGTCTAATAATACTATGTAAAGCTTCTCGGTCATTCCTTCTATAATGTACCGCATCCAGTGACTGCTTCTTTCTACAAAGTGGAATGATCAACTGGACCCAGTAACACAGCAGTTTGCCTTGGACACATTGGCTCCTTTGTGCAGTTCAACTAAGTCGGAATAAAACCGAGCTTTAATTTTGATATCCCTGTAAGCAACAATAGGTATAAGGGAAACAATTACTGAGAAATGACGGTTGATGACTTGTCTTAATGGGAAACAAAGCAGGAGAGGAGCAACTCTCCATCAGTGTGATTCATTCATATTGACTGAGACATTATCTTAACAATGCCTTGGTTCAACATGTATAAAGAACGACAAAGCAGAAAAGTACCTTTCCTAAAACAATGCAACTGATTCATTTTTAAAGAGACATTATCTTAACAATACCTTGGTTAAACATGTAGAAAGAACTACAGAGCAGGATAGTACCATTCCTAACAAGTGTTGCAGTTTTGAACTAAGATTCAGTAGTTAATTAATTCTGAGAGTGGCATTGCTTAATTTTACCAGCGGCATTAGATTAACGAAAAGCATCAACAATTCCAGGGGAGAGTGGGCGCAACAACAATATGTGCTTCCATCTACTTATAAAGGGGGTGATGCAGAGTTTGTTGTAACAAAGCAACAAGCATCATGTCTGGGTTGGTCCCATTTTTGTTCACTACTTAATGGGAAAAGACAGCAATACAATAGCTTCAATTCAACATTTATTTAAAACAATACCAATACAAGTAGCACAACATCTCAAAGCACACTGCGCAATCATGTCGATGAAGGCCTGTTGACCTTTCATGAGAACACCAGGATAAAATATGAATCTGCTAACACGAATAGGAAATCCAATCTCATTTTGTGCAGTTGCATTGAAATCAAGAAAAGTGTTTCGCGTAGCGAAGCAAAATGTCGCAATAGCAACAAGTTGAATAGATATCATGTGGTAGAGACCAAGATTTGAAACAACTCGACAGGAACAATGGAAACAAATCTCGATCTCCTTTTGTGCAGTTCCACCAAAATTAAGCAAAGTCACCGGTGTGACATTCAAGTTGAACGACACAAAACACTCTTAAAACATAAGTGTTTCGAGTAGCAAAGTAAAATGTCACAATAGCAACAAGTTGAATCGATACCCCTGTTTTAACAGAGGCAAAAAAGGAAACAATTACTTGCCGATAAAGGAGGATGAAACAAACGATGACATAAAGAAGCATCTAACTTATCTTGGATGGAAAACAAAGTAGGATAGTAGCATTTCTAAAACGGTAGCATTGATTCATATTAACATATACACTCTCTTGAAACAACATTCGTTAAAAAATGTAATTTACTTTTAACAGTGGCATTGCTTCAATTTTCCGGCGGCATTTTTAGATTAACAACAACAAAATAGTTGTATGGGACATGCTAGCACCATGTGCGTCCACACGTATAAATGGGTGATGCAGAGTATGCAGCCAAGCAGCATATCTGTGTTGGTCCCATATTTGTTCTCTTTGAACTTTTTTCCTATGTGAGGGCAACAAATCTAGTCCTGCACAAACTACCCGACGCCCCCCAGTTTCTTTTCCTTTTCAACAAAGAGATCGATTCCTTACAGATGTGTGTACTAGGTTATCCCCTTTTCCCTTTTCGACCAACAAAGCGGCTAGATAGACAGTCTATACTACTTTTCCTCCCTCCTTTCCTCATTGAACCACGTCCTAGATTCATGCTCCACCCCACCGCACCTTTCCTTCCTCTTTGAACCAAGACCTAGATTCGACTACAGATCGAAAAAGATCCACATACAGCTAGGGCAACGATGGTTTCAAAGAAACTTATACCTTAGGGTCGTCAGGATGTGGCAAGGAGTGCGGCGGGAGGCCAGATCTGCCCACACTACGTACGGCAGCGAGGAAGAAGGGGTCGGTGGCCCTCCCGCACAAGCGCTGGGTGAAAGAGAACAACGCAGCCGGAAGTGGATTGCCTCCCTCGCCGAAGGCGATAGAGTTAACGCTGCACCTCCTCCCCTTCCTGGTGCGACGGGATACGGACGCCTCCTTCACTAGCTGTGAGGGGGGAGAGAGACAAGAGGCCAACACAATCTTGTTTAGATCTGGTGAAGAGAGGGTGAGAGACTATGAATATAGCAAACCCTAGCAAATGAACGATGAGCCTCCAGCGTGTAACATATATGTATTGCGGCGAGCGTGTGGAGAGTGCAAACCCTAGCGAACAAGCGCTGAGGCTCCTGCTTATATATATACTAATGTAGTACGGATTGAGCTCCGGTGCCTTCACTCCATCTGCTTTTGGCTGTATGATAGGTAAGCCAGGCACATTTTGGGCCCACCTGCCATAAACCCAAAGGCAGGTGCACTAAGTCAATGAAGCTGCATCCATATAGTACTCTCGTGTGTATACAACTAATATATAGTGGAGTGGTTTTCTTATTCTCTCCATAAAAATCGTTTTAAATTGTGTAAGTACGAAACGAAACTCTTTATTTAATGTATAGAGGGAGTACTACTTCCGATGAACTAACGATCCACGCCCACGCGTCCTGGTCGCACTTCCTGTCCTTCACGTATGGTACACTACCCTCCCTTAAGTGAACAACCACACATGCGCCAAATTATCAGAAACATGTGAGAGTGTGTACAAATAAAGAATTTTAATTTCAATTATCGGAAAGGTTTGAGAGTATTACAAAGTTTGACTTCAGTCAAATCTAATATGCGGAGTAACTAAAAATGGAGGGCTACTACGTCCATCCGGGTTTTTAGTCCACACCATTTTTTAAATCAAAGTTAATAGCTGGACAAATAAAATTACAGGGGAGCTGGAGACAAAGTTGTGAGAAGGCTTAGAAATCAATACAAGACTTATGCTCTTAGTACCAACGTCGATCCTTCTTCGAGGAAACATTTGGTTCGTAGCCAATTGTGTGATAAAATTGCACCAACGTGAAAGACGACTGCGTCTCCAACGCAACCAAGGTGAACTGACGAAGGATATCATGTTTGTGCGTAACAAGCAAAGAGCACTGATGGAAGACAGCTTGTTTTTCATTGAAAATCGATCAGCTTCACCAGCCGACGCAACCATGAGGAGCGACCATGAGCATCGATAGTTTGTGGTCTATTTTTTTGTCCTAGTTTTTTTGTTTCTTGTTGCTACATTATATACTTGTGGGAGCTTAGATGTAATATCCTTAAATAACATCTAGATGTGAGTTGGACAAACTGATTTTCTAATGTACCAAGAAAGAAAACTCGATCAAAAACACGCCCCCGCTTCCAGGTCGCGAGAGTCGTCGCGCACACACACATAGACATAGACATGCATATCCGTGTTTATATAAAATTCCATTTCCATCTCCATCTCCAATCATATTTGTCCAACTGGCACATTATTCACATTGTTAATTATATACGCAGCAATATTAACGTACAACATCTCTTGTTTGCGCACGTCTGGACCACTGCCATGGCCAGACCTGACCAACCCGAACCCTCTTCATCACCCGCGCGTGCTTCCTGCCCGAAACGGTCAGTGCCGCATTAATGCCCGGCCAGAGCGGATGCGACCTCTCACTGAAACCGGCATTGAAGCGGCGCGCCGGCCGAGAGAGCGTCGCCCGCGCCGCTTCCGGGTGCACGCGGCTGCTCCGCGTTCAAAGGTCGCAATAGCCGGCTACAACATGCATGTAAAAAGTTTTTGGGAGTCCGTGCTACAGCTAGTTGTCCTCCCCCAACTCGTCAATCTCTTCCAGTAGTGCTAGTAGTACTCCATGGCGCGATCCATCGACAAGCAGGCGGAAAGTTATCGTATACTCGATTTGCGGTGAGTGGCATGCCGACCGACCGTGTGGGGTCGAGCCGTGGAGGAGGGTGAGACACGAACACGACATACGTGATTTACTATGTGACTTGACTGCTCCTTAGTGGTCCCTACACGTACTCTCCCTACGTGTATGCAACGGTCACAGGTACACATGGACAGAAAAACGCGCGCGACGCCCTAATGCATGCATGTCCGAGCACACGACGGAACACACACGGTCACGCTAAGTGCTCAACCTACATGTGCATGCACACACATACTCAGTCAGGGTGAGCTAGTGACCGTATAAACACCGGAAAATATATAGATTGAGCGCAATGAGCGTATTATGAAGTCCACTAACTGTATTTTTACAAATATACATTGACAGACAGTGTATTTATCTCGTTTGAAATTAATCCATATTAACTAGAGAGGAGGCAGTATGGACTAGCATTACTTGTGCACGGTGGCTCGCGGGACAAGGAGAAACTTTTGACTAATGCAAACTCTCCCTCGCTCAGGCGGTGGACGTGCAACAGTTAATTCGGTGTCAGATTGCCAGAAGCATACACTATACTACTAGTGCTACTATTGTTCGACTTCCCGAATAGGCGAACAGCCAAGCGCAAAGTTTACTAATATAGTCTATAAAGGTATATACTGTACTAGTACTAGGAACTGGATGGAGGAGCGTATGCACTCTTATTATAATTTTAAAATGTGATAAAGCAATCTTCAACACATTTGGTTATCTTCGAGGGTTCTCGCATGTGATAATGGAAATTGATTGCATGGAACACTCGCCACAATTCTCGTTTAATTCCGGCTCATATCCTGTTACAAATAGTAGCGCTTGGTAATATTTCCTCTTTTTTGTTATTCAGCATGTAAACAGGTCAGAAAACCTTGCGGTGCATCTTCGTGCGAACCGTGCTTGCTGCACTTTGAATGTGGCCGAGAGCTGGCTTGATGAAACACCTCGCTTCCTACTTCTTTTTTTGCAGGGTACCTCGCTTCCTAGTGACCAGTGTCTTGGATGATCGTCCTAAGAATGCTTATATATGAATAAAGCTCTCTCATTTACCCGCAAAAAGGATTGAGCCATATTAACCGGAAAGGAGGGAGTATGGACTAGCACTACTTTTTGGTGTGTCCCATCAACTCGCAGAACGAGGAGAAGCTTGCAGGACAAGGTGAAGCTCGCTTATGCCTTTTGACTAATGCAACCTACCCTCGGTGGACATGCATCAGTCCATTCGGTGTCAGATTGTCAGAGGCATACACTGTAGTACCCAACATGCGGAGTACCATCATTGTTCGACTTCACGAAGAGGCGAAGAGCCAAGCGCAGTAGTACGAGTAGTACTACTACTAGAACCGCATGGTGGAGCATTTGTACTCTTATTTCTTTTTATCTCTGATAAAGTACATGTTTATTTCGGAGAAGGGCGGAAAACGGCAGCCCAACATCAACATGTAATGAATGATATCGATCAACCAACCATGCTTGAATATATCTTGGCCTCCATGCGAACCCGTCTATGTGTTCTCACTCCTCGTCTCTCTCAAGGAACGGCGGGTTGGCTCTTTGCCGTCAATTGAGATCGGTTTGGTCACACTCCTGTCCCACATGTCAGTGATATGCCAAGAGGAGGTGCGTTGACCGACTGGCCATACACGTACTTGGTTTTGAACCTTCATACTACTCCTCCCTCCGTCACAGTTTACAGGGCGCACTTCATTACGATGCATTTCTCTCAATGCATTTCCACCACCAGAGAGACTTTAGACGCGTTTGGTTTAATGCTCAATTAATTAGGGCGTGGTAACCGCAATTAAGTCCACAATTTTCTCTCCATGTAACTAGGGAATGGAGTAAGTGCATGCATGTGTGTACCCGGGGTGGAAGCACTGCATGCATGTGTGTACGCATTATTCCCTCTACTAGTAATAGACGCCGTGCTATAACTACCAATGCTATTTTCAGGCCGATCGCTAGTCGCCTTGGTCCCACAGATATTTTTTCTTTTTTCTGAAGCGCGCTGTATAAACAGTGACGGATGGAGTAGTATGAGCGGATTCAAAGAAGAGCGTATTGATGGTTGCTTCTTTAGAGCAACTTAGACTGGGAAAGGTGGGGCTTACGATTTGACTGCTCATTACTCACTATTAATGCGGCGCAACGACCGGGCTGAGTCTCCCATGCGGTTGTGCACTACCCCCTCGGTTCTTAAATATACTCCAGAGTATATTTGTCTTTCTAGAGATTTCAACGAGTGACTACTCAAATATTTGTCTTTTTAGAGATTTCAAATGGACTGGCACATACAGATGTATATACATATTTTAGAGTGTAGATTCTCTCATTTTGCTCCGTATGTAGTCACTTTTTGAAATCTCTAGAAAGACGAGTAGAATATTTAGGAACTGAGGGAGTACACATACGAAGCAAAATGAGTGAATCTACACTCTAAAATATGCCCGTTTGAAATTTGTAAAAAGACAAATATTTAGGAATGAAGGAGTATAATTTTGTGCATGGCACATGGACTCGGATGATGAAGAGGCTTCTGGCAATGCTATCAAGCTTCCATCATTTCTCTACATAATTGGCGTACTATACAAATAATTTTCCAGCGAGACATGAAATTGTACAATGGTGTGAGCTTTCAGCTTCTGTTTCGCGTGTCTTGCCATCGATGCTCTTTCGGAAACAATAAAAAACTAACTTCCTTGCTAATGCATGTCAATTATTAGCATATCAGAGCTAATAATTACATCACAACTGAAGACAAAGTTGTGAGAAGGTGTTAAATTAAAATTGATCCATGCTTTTATTGGCAGCAACGTCCTCCCAGCTCTGTCTAAATCAACAAGGCATGTTGGGAAAAAAGTAGCTGTCTGGAGCATGCAACATTCCGATCATTTTGTGCAGTTCCACTAAAATAGAGTTGAGCATCCCTGTTCCAAAGATATTAAGTGTGATTACGATAATAGAGGACTGCTAATGAAACAATAAACACATAAATAGAAGCCGGTCACCTTTGCAGTTTCTTTTAAGACTAACTAGTTGGATAAGATTAGGCTCGGAGTTGGATGAGGAGGATAGAGAAAAACCAATATCCCTTTGTGCAGTCGCACTGAAATGTAGAGACGTTGCCCATGTGACAATTTAGTACAACTGCACAAAACACTCTTAAGAAAAAAGTGATTTGTGCAGTTCACCAAAAGGTCGCAATAGCAACGAGGTGAAATGGATAGCCCTGTTTGCAAAAAAGAGGTAGAAAGGAAACAATTACTGGCCAATAACAGTTGATGACACATGCGACGACAAAAAAGAAGCATATTCCTTGCCCTAAGGGAAGATAACAACACGGTTGTGTTTGTCTAAAACGGTGTGAGGACGAGAATGCAATATGGAAAGTACGCTGGACGAGCTACATTTTGGGCAAAGAACTATGGAAGATCCACATGCAGCGACGTGGGAAGACGGACAGTGGAGCAAGGCCGGAGGGGATACCTGGAGGTCGTCGGGATGTAACTAGGTGAGCACGGCAGGCGGAATCTGCGAGCAGTTGGTGTAGGCCCTGCCGCGCCGGAGCTTGGTCAGAGAGAACGACGTGTACCGCAGATCAGGACGTGCTGTCTCGACACCGTCGAACGGAGAAACGATGCACTTCCTCCCTTTCCCCCGGCGGACGGGATGCGGCTGGATCAGTGACCAACACTGAGAGAGAGAGAGGCCACCACACTCCCTTTCCCCCGGCGGACGGGATGCGGCCGGATCAGTGACCAACGGTGAGAGAGAGAGAGGCCACCGCAGCCTTGTGTGAGATACTCTGAAGAGCGACAAACCAGGCACGCAAGGCTCCATTGTATATAGTGAGCAAACTACCTTTTTCTCCATAAAAATTGTTTTATATTCTGTGTACGTGCCATTGTGCGCTATAACTTTATTTAAAAATAACGCGGCAACGCATCAAGTCGAACTTTGTTTCGTGCAGGCGTGGTACACGACCTCCCTAGGTAAACAACCGCTACAGGCGTTCAAATTAGCACGTGCGCTACCATTTCGTAAAGAAATGAGCTCCACCGTGTACCCGCGCGGGTGTGGCTTGGCATGAAGCGTGAGTACGTGCACGCTGCACCTATTCTCTTCTTGTATATGTACACCACCTACGTGGGGTTGTGTGAGAGAGATACAAACCTAGAGAGATATAGTGTGTGGGTTCCTGAGAGTTTTTTTTGGGGGGGGGTCAATAAAAAAATGTAACATATGCAATGTGTGTGAAATAGAGTCCTGGATATAACATATATATAGAGCGGGCGATCCACGAGAAGAGAGTGGAGGTATCATCGGCTTGAGGTGTCCATATAATCGAAAAGAGGGATGATGATGTGTGTGTGTGCGCGCGCGATCGATAAAGAGTGCCATTGAATTTGTGTGTGTCCACGTCAAAGATATAGAGTGGCTGGCCAATAAAACGTGAGAGGGGACATGTGCAGTTTGTCTCTATGGCATGGATAACTACCTGCAGCGCTCGACTATCGGTGTGTGGTGGGGGAAGAGGGAGGCCCAATTAACTATAGAGGTACAATGGCTGGTATATGTGTGGAGGAGGAGATAGGCCTACCTCATGTATTAAGGAGATCGATCTGCCTCATGTATTAAGGGAGATCGATCGGCATCCATGCATATGTGCATGAGAGGAATAAGGTTGGGAGAGAGACAGAGCTAGAGTGTTGGAGGGGGTGGTAGTGGAGTTTCTTCTAACAAATGGTGGGATAGGCTTGCTGGACAAACGGAGGGCACGCCCGCAATATCAATAAGAGAGGAGATGGCTACTTGTTGTCTGTGCACGTGCGTGTGAGAGACGGGTCAGGAGGCATGCACGAATGATGAGGGGGGATGATGTGGCTATGGTAAGCAGACATAACTACATAGGAAGATCAATCGCCCTTTGATACGTCTCCGTCGTATCTACTTTTCCAAACACTTTTGCCCTTGTTTTGGACTCTAACTTGTATGATTTGAATGAAACTAACCCGGACTGACACTGTTTTCAGCAGAACTGCCATGGTGTTGTTTTTGTGCAGAAAATAAAAATCCTCGGAATGTCCTGAAACTCCACAGAACACCTTAGAAAAAATAAAGAAAAATCCTCGCAAAAGATGAAGACCAGGGGGCCCACACCCTATCCACGAGGGTGGGGGGCGCCCCCCTGGGCGCGCCCCCTATCTCGTGGGCCCCCTGGTGGCCCTCCGATGCCAACTCCAACTCTATATATTGGCTTTCGGGTAGAAAAATCGGAGAGAAGAAATCATTGCGTTTTACGATACGGAGCCGCCGCCAAGCCCTAATCTCTCTCGGGAGGGCTGATCTGGAGTCCGTTCGGGGCTCCAGAGAGGGGGATTCGTCGCCGTCGTCATCATCAACCATCCTCCATCACCAATTTCATGATGCTCACCGCCGTGCGTGAGTAATTGCATCGTAGGCTTGCTGTACGATGATCGGTTGGATGAGATTTATCATGTAGTCAAGTTAGTTTTGTTAGGGTTTGATCCCTAGTATCCACTATGTTCTGAGATTGATGTTGCTATGACTCTGCTATGCTTAATGCTTGTCACTAGGGCCCGAGTGCCATGATTTCAGATCTGAACCTATTATGTTTTCATGAATATATGTGTGTTCTAGATCCTATCTTGCAAGTCTATAGTCACCTACTATGTGTTATGATCCGGCAACCCCGAAGTGACAATAATCGGGACCACTCCCGGTGATGACCATAGTTTGAGGAGTTCATGTATTCACTATGTGCTAATGCTTTGTCCCGGTTCTCTATTAAAAGGAGGCCTTAATATCCCTTAGTTTCCAATAGTACCCCGCTGCCACGGGAGGGTAGTGCAAAAGATGTCATGCAAGTTCTTTTCCATAAGCACGTATGACTATATACGGAATACATGCCTACATTACATTGATGAACTGGAGCTAGTTATGTGTCACCCTATGTTATGACTGTTACATGACGAACCGGATCCGGCATAATTATCCATCGCTAATCCGGTGCCTACGAGTTTTCCATATACTGGTTCTCGCTTATTTACTTTTCCATTGCTACTGTTACAATCACTACAAAATACCAAAAACATTACTTTTGCTATCTTTACTTTTGTTACCGTTACCACCACTATCATATTACTTTTCTACTAAACACTTTGCTGCAGATATTAAGTTTCCAGGTGTGGTTGAATTGACAACTCAGCTGCTAATACTTGAGAATATTCTTTGGCTCCCCTTGTGTCGAATCAATAAATTTGGGTTGAATACTCCACCCTCGAAAACTGTTGCGATCCCCTATACTTGTGGGTTATCAAGACTATTTTCTGGCGCCGTTGCCGGGGAGCATAGCTCTATTCTTTGAGTCACTTGGGATTTATATCTGCTGGACACTATGAAGAACTTGAAAGATGATCGAAGTACTATTTTGCCCTCAACTACGAGGGGAGGTAAGGGACTGCCATCTAGCCTTGCACTAGATTCTCCTTCTGTTATGAGTAAGTTTGCGACACCTAAACCTACTACTGGTATTGATTCTGATATGTCGCATGTTATTGATGATGCCACTTCTTCTATGCATGATACTTATGATGAAACTACTTCTATGATTGATACTACTGTGCCCCTTGGTGAATTTCTTGATGAGCAAATTGCTAGGTCTAGAGAAAGAGAAATTATTGAACCTAAACACGATGATGTTAGTGATGATGAACCTATGCCTGATATTCCTAAGGGTTATCTTTTTGATGCTGAATCTTCTGCAGCTATTCTTGCTTGCCATGATAGACAGGAACTTAAGAGGTTGCTAGTTAAATGGAGTAAAGAATCTTTTAGAGGTAGAATGAAACCCGACCCTGCTTTTGCTACTTCACCTATCTGTGTTCCTGATCAGGATTATTATGATTTTTCTGTTGATCCAGATATAATTACTTTAGTTGAATTTGATCCTTTTTATGGCTATGAATCTGAAACTGTTGTGGCACATCTTACTAAGTTAACTGATATAGCTGCCCTTTTACTAATTATGAGAGATCGCGCTACCTTTATTTACTTAAGATATTTCCGTTCTCATTAAAGGGTGATGCTAAGATATGGTTTAATTCCCTTGATCCTGGTTGTGTTCAAGGTCCCCAGGATATGATTTATTACTTCTCTGCTAAATATTTCCATGCTCATAAGAAACAAGCTGCTTTGAGGGAGGTATACAATTTTGTGCAAATTGAAGAAGAGAGTCTCCCACAAGCTTGGGGGAGGCTTCTCAAGTTACTTAATGCTTTGCCTGATCATCCTCTTAAGTCTGAAATATTTGATATCTTTTATAATGGACTAACCGATGCTTCCAGAGATTACCTGGATAGTTGTGCTGGTTCTCTTTTCAGGGAAAGAACACCGAATGACGCTGAAATTCTATTGAATAATATGTTGGCAAATGAAAATAATTGGGCACCTCCTGAACCACCTCCTGAGCCAGTTCCTGAGCCAATTACTGAGCCTATTCCTAAACCAACTCCAAAGAAGAGAGGTGTTTTATTTCTTAGTCCCGAAGATATGCAAGAGGCAAAGAAATCTATGAAAGAAAAAGGTATTAAAGCCGAAGATGTTAAGAATTTACCTCCAATTGAAGAAATACATGGTCTTAATTTACTGCCTGTTGAAGAAGTATATGATCTCAATTACTTATTTAATGAAGAACCTCCCGATATCCCGAACAGGTAGTAAGTAAATTCTCTCTATAGATATGATAAAGCTGAAGTCCCTCCTACTAAAATTGCTATCCAGTGCTTGGATGAGTTTGATGACTTCATGTTTAAGCAAGATGACTTTAATGCTTATTTTGGTAGACAATTAAAACAAAATACCTTTATGATTAAACGCTTGGGTGACTATATGGCTGATATTAGAGGTGAACTTAAACTTGTTAGCAAGCATGCTTCTATGGTTACCACTCAAGTAGAACAAGTACTTAAAGCTCAGAAAGAAGTGCTTGATGAAATGAATAGTAAGAAAAATGATTATACTGTTAGAGTGGCTACTAGAACTGGTAGAATGACTCAGCAACCTTTGTATCCTGAAGGCCACCCTAAGAGAATCGAGCAAGATTCTCAGAGAAACAATATCGATGTACGTAGTTCTTCTCAAAGGAAGAAAAATAAAAATGATAGGACTTTGCAAACTTCTAGTGAACCTATTGCTGAACCACCTGAGAATCCAAATGACATCTCTGTTTCTAATGCTGAAACACAATCAGGTGATGAACATGAACCTAGTGATAATGTTAATGATAATGTTCATGTTGATGCTCAACCTAGTAATAATAATGATGTAGAAGTTGAACCTGCTGTTGATCTTGATAACCCACAATCAAAGAATCAACGTTATGATAAAAGAGATTTTGTTGCTAGGAAACACGGTAAAGAAAGGGAACCATGGGTTCAGAAACCCATGCCTTTTCCTCCGAAACCATCCAAGAAAAAGGATGATGAGGATTTTGAGCGCTTTGCTGAAATGATTAGACCCATCTTTTTGCGTATGCGATTAACTGATGTGCTCAAAACAAATCCTTATGATAAGTATATGAAGGATATTATTACTAATAAAAGAAAGATACCTGAAGCTGAAATTTCCACCATGCTTGCTAATTACACTTTTAAGGGTGGAATACGAAAGAAACTTGGAGATCCCGGAGTGCCTACTATACCATGCTCCATTAAAAGAAGTTATGTTAAAACTGCTTTATGTGATCTTGGAGCCGGTGTTAGTGTTATGCCTCTCTTTTTATATCGTAGACTTGACTTGAATAAGTTGACACCTACTGAAATATCTTTGCAAATGGCTGATAAATCAACTACTATACCTGTCGGTATTTGTGAGGATGTGCCTGTTGTGGTTGCAAACGTTACTATTTTAACGGACTTTGTTATTCTTGATATTCCCGAGGATGATAGTATGTATATTATTCTTGGAAGACCTTTCCTTAATACTGCAGGGGCTGTTATTGATTGCACCAAAGGCAATGTCACTTTTCATGTTAATGGCAATGAGCACATGGTACATTTTCTGAGGAAACAACCTCAAGTTTATAGTATCAACTCTATTGGAAAAGTTCCATCGATTATATTTGGAGGTTTTGAATTTCCTCTCCCTACTGTCAAGAAAAAGTATGATATTATCATTGTTGGGGATTTTCATATCCCCGTTGAGGTAACTTAGTGTCATTCAAAATTTCTCTGGTTCCGTGATTATTCGGAATGAGTTTGTTAACAAGACTTGATCAACCTTGTTAGTGGGTTCATTTTGATGATCACGAGATGGATGAAACTAAAAGCACAACCTTCTGTACCCTCTTTATATTTTCTGTTATTTAGTAGAAATAAAGTAAGATAGTATTTTTCTGTCTGTTTCCTGACTTATCTGTGCCATATAAAAATATCCCGAAAATAAAAGTCCTCAGAATGCCACGCCAATTTAATATGATTTTTTCGGGAATATTCAAGAATTTACTGTGCAAAAATTACCACGGGGGGAGCTGCCACCTGGCCAGGAGGGTGGAGGGCGCGCCCTACCCCCCTGGGCGCACCCCGTGCCTCGTGGGCCCACGGTGGCCCTCCTCCACTTATTCCTGCACCCATCTTCTTCCTCTGCCTCACACAAACACGAAAAACCAACTCAAGCACGAGTTCCAGCCCCCGTTGCTGTGATTTTCGATCTCCTTGCTCAAAGCACCTCTCGCAAAACTGCTTGGGGAGATTGTTCCTTGGTATGTGACTCCTCCATTGGTCCAATTAGTTTTTGTTCTAGTTCTTTATTCATTGCAAATTTGTGCTGCATAGGTGACCATGTTCTTGAGCTTGCATGTCAAATTTATATGGTTCCAAGTAGTTCCAATGCTTTATATAGGCTCTAGGCACTTGTTGGGAGTTGTTGCTATCAATGTTATTGAAGTTGGTTCACTTTTATTTGAAGTTACTAAAAATTTCAGAAATTTTTCAGAGGAAACAATATGCTTAGGAGGATGTTCCAAGGTGGTCCTTCAAGGAAGCAAGGTCCCAGGTTTGCAATACGTAATGCTGATGACGAACCACCAAGAGACGCACCTGTGAGGCCTTGTGAATGGCCATCAGAAAATTTTATGAACCAAGTGGGAATCAAAGAAGAATTTAGCACATATTTGAGTAACGCCGGTCTTGAGGACTTTGAAGCTGACAAATGCCCCCAGTATTATGATCTCACAAGTTCATTTGTGAAGAGGTTTGAGTTTTCATCTTCGCGTAATTCTCCTTTAGTCATGTTTGACCTTTATGACAAATCTTATACCATGGACTTAGAGGATTTTACTTCTGCTTGCAAACTTCCATCTTGGGATAATGTCAGGGATCCCCCTAAATCTGAATATAGAGACTTTCTTGCTAGAATAACTATAGGGGAATCTAGAGATATAACGCAAGCTACTATAGGGAGCATTCACTTTCCTGCTATACATTATTTTGCTCTCTTCATAGGTAGATGCATAAATGCTAAGGATGAAGCATGTCACATGTGTGTGCCTGATCTCAGTATTCTCAGGAGTGCTGTGTTAGGAGACCAATCTCATCATATGGGGGCCATTGTAGCTCGCAGGTTGCATCAGAATAGACATAGCGGAGATTTCTTTGGAGGAATTTATGCAACCCGCTTAGCTAATTTTCTTGAGATAGACATTCGTGAGGGTGATATGGAATTACCCCCTTCTTATTTAGACTTTGATTCTATGGTTTCCCACCAGTTTGTCGAGAGGACTGAACCACCTCTCTAGTATCGACTAATCTTTGACAGACGTCGTGTAGTCCATGTTGCTCTTCCTGCTCCTGCTTTCTTTGATTCACAGGCAAAAAGAAGATATTTTATTACCAGAGAGGAGGCAGATGAGTACGAAAGGAGAGCGGAGGCTGCTCGACTCCATGCTATAGCTCAGGCGGCGATAGCCGCTGCGTCACAGTATGACCCCAGCTTCACCTACGGGTATCCGCCAGGCCATCGCTGGCAATAGACCAACTTAGGCCAAAAGCCTAAGCTTGGGGGAGTATGTATTTCCCACCGACATTACATTTCTGTTCACACACACACTCATTGCTAGATGTCGGTGCTCATACATTTTCACTGTAATATCTATGCTAGTCTAAATTTCTTTTTCCTGCTTTCTTCTTGTGTGTTTGATAAACCTTAAGAAAAACCAAAAAAATTAGTGAGTTTACTTTTCATGTTTGTAGTAGAATTGAAAAGAAAACCCAAAAATATTTCCCATTCTTCTTTTACTTGTTGGGAGCTTTCCCGTGTAAATAGTTTTTATTTCTTTTCCTTTCTTTGGGGGTCGAGAAGACCATATTGAATATGCTTAGTGGATCTTATATGCATGATTGTTTATTTAACTTAGAGCCCATATTACTTGTCTTCTCTCTTGAGTTGAATGCTTGCAGATTCCAGCTTAGTCCAATGCACGTGCACTCTTATTATTATACACACCATTCGGTCGTGCAAGAGAAAGGCAATAATGATGATATATGATGGACTTATTGGGAAGAGAAAAGCTGGTATGAACTCGACCTCTCTTGTTTTTGTAAATCTGATGATTCATTGTTCTTGATTCAGCTATTATGAAGTAAACATATTTGCAATGACATTTAGAGATTATAGTTGCTTGTGCCATGCTTGATTAGCTATGAGTTATAATGGTTTACCTTGCGTGCCAACATGCTATTAGAATGATTGTGATGTGGTATGATGGTGCGGTATCCTCCTTTAAATGTATTGAGTGACTCGACTTGGCACATGTTCACGCATGTAGTTGAATCAAATCAACATAGCCTTCACAATATTTATGTTCATGGTGGATTATATCCTACTCATGCTTGTACTCGGTGTGAATTAATTTTAATGCATGTTTGCGACGGTTGTTGCTCTCTCAGTTGGTCGCTTCCCAGTCTTTTGCTAGCCTTCACCTGTACTAAGCAGGAATACTGCTTGTGCATCCAAACTCCTTAAACCCCAAAGTTATTCCATATGAGTCCACTATACCTACCTATATGCGGTATTTACCTGCCGTTCCAAGTCAATTTGTATGTGCCAAACTCTAAACCTTCAAATAAACATTCTATTTTGCATGCTCGAATAGCTCATATGTCAACTAGAGCTGCCGTTATCTTCCGTGTTAGGTGGGTTATTCTCAAGAGGAGTGGACTCCGCTCCTCATTCACGAGAAAATGGCTGGTTTTCGGGATGCCCAGTCCCATGCTTCGTGCAAACTAAATCAAAATAATTGCAAACAAAACTCCCCCTGGGACCCGTTGAATGTTGGAGGCACTCATTATTTGGAGAAAGCCATGGATTGATGCTTGTGTAGGAAGGGGAGTATAAACTTTACCATTCTGTTTGGGAACCGCCTATAATCTGTTTAGCATGGAAGATATCGTCGTCTTTTAGTTGTTATGTTGACAATGAAAGTATGCCGTTCAAAATATAATTTACCTCTATTTCAAAACCGAGCTCTGGCACCTCTACAAATCCCCGCTTCCCTCTACGAAGGGCCTATCCATTTACTTTTATGTTGAGTCATCACCCTTCTTATTAACAAGGACCCACTGGAGAGCACACTGTTGTTTGCATTCATTATTATTGGTTTATATTGGGTATGACTTGACTGGATCTCTTTTACCATGAATTAGAATGTTTAGTCAGTCCTTGATCTTTAAAGGTGCTCTGCATTTATGTTTTGCGGTCTCAGAAAGGGCTAGCGAGATACCATTTTGTTATATCATGTTATGATTATTTTGAGAAAGTGTTGTCATCCGAGTTTTGCTATTATGGCTCGCAAGCTGATTATGCTATTGATATGAGCAATTGTGAGACCTACGTGTCATTGTGAGTATGGTTAGTTCATAATAATTGTTGAAACTTGAATGCTGGCTTTTCATGTTTACAACAACAAGAGCAAACAGAGTTTGTAAAAGTTTTTCTCTCTTTCAGTTTGTCAATTGAATTGCTTGAGGACGAGCAAGGGTTTAAGCTTGGGGGAGTTGATACGTCTCCGTCGTATCTACTTTTCCAAACACTTTTTCCCTTGTTTTGGACTCTAACTTGTATGATTTGAATGAAACTATCCTGGACTGATGCTATTTTCAGTAGAACTGACATGGTGTTGTTTTTTGTGCACAAAATAAAAATCCTCGGAATGTCCTGAAACTCCGCGGAACACCTTAGAAAAAATAAAGAAAAATCCTCGCAAAAGATGAAGACCAGGGGGGCCACACCCTATCCACGAGGGTGGGGGGCGCCCCCTTGGGTGCGCCCTCTACCTCATGGGCCCCCTGGTGGCCCTCCGACGCCAACTCCAACTCCATATATTGGCTTTCGGGGAGAAAAAAATCAGAGAGAAGAAATCATTGCGTTTTACGATACGGAGCCACCGCCAAGCCCTAATCTCTCTCGGGAGGGCTGATCTGGAGTCCGTTCGGGGCTCCGGAGAGGGGGATTCGTCGCCGTCGTCATCATCAACCATCCTCCATCACCAATTTCATGATGCTCACCACCGTGCATGAGTAATTGCATCATAGGCTTGCTGGACGGTGATGGGTTGGATGAGATTTATCATGTAATCAAGTTAGTTTTGTTAGGGTTTGATCCCTAGTATCCACTATGTTCTGAGATTGATGTTGCTATGACTTTGCTATGCTTAATGCTTGTCACTAGGGCCCGAGTGCCATGATTTCAGATCTGAACCTATTATGTTTTCATGAATATATGTGTGTTCTCGATCCTATCTTGCAAGTCTATAGTCACCTATTATGTGTTATGATCCGGCAACCCCGAAGTGAAAATAATCGGGACCACTCCCGGTGGTGACCATAGTTTGAGGAGTTCATGTATTCACTATGTGATAATGCTTTGTTCTGGTTCTCTATTAAAAGGAGGCCTTAATATCCCTTAGTTTCCAATAGGACCCCGCTGCCACGGGAGGGTAGGACAAAAGATGTCATGCAAGTTCTTTCCATAAGCACGTATGACTATATACGGAATACATGCCTACATTACATTGATGAACTGAAGCTAGTTATGTGTCACCCTATGTTATGACTGTTACATGACGAATCACATCCGGCATAATTATCCATCGCTAATCCGGTGCCTACGAGTTTTACATATACTGGTTCTCGCTTATTTACTTTTCCGTTGCTACTGTTACGATCACTACAACATACCAAAAACATTACTTTTGCTGTCTTTACTTTTGTTACCGTTACCACCACTATCATATTACTTTGCTACTAAACACTTTGCTGCAGATATTAAGTTTCTAGGTGTGGTTGAATTGACAACTCAGCTACTAATATTTGAGAATATTCTTTGGCTCCCCTTGTGTCGAATCAATAAATTTGGGTTGAATACTCTACCCTCGAAAACTGTTGTGATCCCCTATACTTGTGGGTTATCACCCTTTGTTAGAGAAAGGAGAGACATAACTTGTGAGGTACGTCGATCGATGGGACGGGCAGTTAAAGTTGATCCAGGTATATGTTGGGAGATCGATCGGTATACATGCATGTGTGTGTTAGAAGCAAATGAGTCACGAGGAGAAGGATAGAGATAGAGGGATGCATGTAGGAGGTGGTACGAGAGGCATACTATATCGAGCGGGGAGGAGTGTGCGAGTACGAGAACGATGAAAAGAGTGGTGGGAGTGAGGCATGGACGGTGACAAAAGAAGATGGGAAGCTTGTGTTTGTGCTAGGCACACCTGGCTAGAGAGGCATATCGATCGATGTGTGCCGTAAAGAAGGAGCTGGGGGGCCTACACACACCATGGGTGAACGACCTAAAGTGAAAAGACGAATTTGCACGATGGAGCTAGAGAATGCTGAGGGAGGGTGAGAGGGATGCGGGCGTGTGCATGCACAAGAGAAAGTTAGCGCTGGCTACAAAGATAAGAGGGTTGTGTGGGTGTAAAAGACGAATAGAGATCATACATACTTCATTATAAAAAGCGAATTCGGATATTTCAAAAATTTATCATAGTGTTTTAAACCGACGTATGTGTGAATATATATAACAGTTATACACATGGTGTGTTTATGAACATGTTATACTACATTTAATATATTTTATCTCTACTCTTATAAAAAACGGAGTTGTTGATGATGGTGTGCCTGCCATCCTGTATTATAGGCCGTCCGATTTATATCTGGCGGATAGCAAGGAAACTATTATGGTTGAAGTTGGCAACAATCATGATTGTAGATTCTTATTGAAATAGAGAAACGTATTCAAATTAGTTCGAATTGCAGCGGTAGTATAGACATTTGGAATGCACTAAAATGTTGGTATGAGTAGGTTACATGCATTATACAGCAAAGCAAAAAAATTAATCGGACATAACATGGATTCATACTCCCTCCTTCCATCTATATGGGGCGTAATGAGATTTTTAAGACTGCCTTTGACTATTGACAAGATTAATAGTACATGACATGCACAATGTGAAAATTATATCATTGAAAGAACCTTTCACAGACGAAGTTAACGGTGTGCTTTGTGTAAGTTGCATGTCATATATCATTGCTCTAATATTTGGTCAAAGTTAGCATCGAAAAACGCATTAGGCCCTATATAGATGGAAGGAGGGAGTAGCTTTGAATAGCATTTGTATAGTAAAACGGGGCAAGACTCTCTCTTTGTGTGCTGTGAATGGTTTTATTTTTTCGTTTTCTTTTTGGTTGAGGGAAGTGCGAATTGATTTGGTACGTACAAGTACAATATTACTATGCAGTCAAAAAAGTACAATATTACTACACGTTAGGCTTGTCCCTAACATTCAACCCGCGTCTTGTTATATCCTGAAAATTCAGATATCGTGCTCCCAAAACTGACGCCTTCACAACCCGCGCCTTGCTATCCCGAAATTACAACGCGCGCGAAAACTCCCTCCAGCTGCCAAATCCCGACACGCGAAATCCCCCTTCTAACCCTGAGCTAAAAGGGTCGCTAGTTCAAATCGGTGGGGGGTACTTTTGTAACACACCCTACATTTTGGACAAGCGCGTCCCTAAGTCATGCTTCACCCCCTCCCATCACCCCCTTTTCGCCATTCGAAATCCTAGACCGCCATAACCTCTCTGCTCCAGCCGCGAAACCCCACCCTCCTCCGTCCACCACGTCACCGCTGCCCAGCCGGAGTCTCTTCCCCGACGATGTCGTCCACCGCAATAGCTCGACGTCCCTGGTCCACCTCCCCGGATGAGGATCCGTCGTCCATCTCGCCGTCCCGCCGGTTCAGCCGCCCCGTCCTCCACTTCCAAGGAGCTGCTTCGACGATCGCCTCGTCTATCACGGCTGCTCCATCCCCATAGCGCCGCCTTAACCTGCTCCACCGGAACCGCAGCTCCTCTCCTCGGATGAAGCCGAGGCCTACTCGGCGCCACCAAAGAGGTTGTACACTCATCGCATCGCACCTTCTCCTTAACTCAACCTCCCGGCGCCGACGGTGCTCCATCCCGCACCGCCATGGAGCGGCTACCTTGAAGCCGGGCGACATCTCTACAGAGGCTCTCCCCCAGTGCGAGGCCCCTTCAGCGACGGCGTCCGTACCAGCCGGATCTGCTACTGCTGCTCCGGCTCTCGCTCGCTCGCTCGTGCTGTTGCTGCTGCTCCGGCTCTCGCTCGATCGCTCACTCGCCCAGCTGCTGCTGCTGCACTCCCCCTCGCTCGTGCTGCTGCTCTACTCTGATTAAGCCACACTTCAGTCGACTGAATCGACTTTTGGGTCAGTCGATTTTCAGGGGTTGGGGGGGGGGGCTCGCCGGAGTTAAGGAAGAACCACCCGCAGCAGGGACGGGGGCTCGCCGGAGAGGTACCCCACTATCTATATTAGAGTTCAGGGGGGGGGGGCTAGAGGGCTGGCCGGGGCGGCGGTGGCGAGTTGTTTCAGGGTGGTGAGGCGACGCTGGGACCGGCGGTTCAGCCGGTGGTGGTAGGCGGCTCAGGGGTGTGCAGGTTGAAGATGAACTGCAGGCCCTCCCTAAACTACATGTAAAGTGTCTCTCTGCTACAATTGCGTTCAGTTTCGACAGTAGCATTTAGATTCCACAGTTAATTTCAGTTTCAACAGTTAAGTTCAGAGTCAACAGTTTTTACCTCATCTGTTGTAGTCAGGTGGTTTTTGGTGATGTTAATTTTACATCCATTTTTCATCATCTATTGGAGATGCTATTAGAATCCCACTTGAGATTGACGATGTCTGTCTTGTGCTGTTTCAGCCTTGACATCTTACGGCTCACCGGAGCTGCTCCAACAACAGAATGATCCATCACAACAGAGCAGTGCCCTGGACACCGTCTACAGATTCCTCAGATCTTCCTCCACACCTCCGACAGCCACCTCTGCCTCAACTGCTTCAGCGACCAACCCAATGATGCTGAGGTCGACACGGCTACGGCAAAAAGGTTGTACACTTGTTGCGTCAGTTATTACTATACATTCACGTGATCCATTAGGGCTATTTTGGTTCAACAAAAAAACGTCGATCCACTGGTTGTTACCATCACTCTAAATTTCTTCATGCTCTCCTTACATAATCTCACCATATTTTTTTCGTATGGATGTCAGATATTGTACACAATCATGCTCAACATGTAGAGAAAAAGAGAAGAGTTTTGCGCGGCAATACAATGTCATGCAGACATCGCTCCATGGTGGGTTCAATGGCAAACCCTCCCCACCCCTCTCCAGATTGTCATCCAGAGGAAGATATCTTCTGAGGCGTATTCAGATGCCGCTGACCACTCCTATTTACCCCCAAGGTGTTTGCTCTACCTTGGCATGATGATGTTAGTCATATCATGCATATGTTGCATTGCAGTGCCTACTTTTGACATCATATATGTCATCTGCTTAGTTTAGACATGTTCTGTAATGCCACCTGTTTAGTTTCTATATCATATATGGGAATTATGCAGTCTCATGTCTTTTAGCCAGCCATAATATATGTGAAATGTACAATGCCATCCTATTTAACCAGGCATCATATATTTGAATGATATCTTGCCCATCCTTTTCTTCATTACATTTCCATTTGTCGACAATGTTTGTACATTAAACTGCTCTTCCCGTGAATCAGCCATTTGGGTGGGAGATGGAAAATCTGGAGTGAACACAAGGCCTTCAGAGCAGACAGTGCTGCCTGTCAAAGCAGATCTCTTGTTGGGTCCCGATAGCTCCTCAGAGATGGATTCAGAGACAGATGACCAGTCCTATTCCCCCACTGAGCTGTATGCTCTAACTTGGCACGGTTATACTGCTCATATCATGCATACGATGTCTTGGATTACATAGTTTAGACATCATATACACAATATTCAACACCATGTTCTTAGTTCAGACATCATATCGAATGCCCTCTGTTTAGCATATAAATCACATATGTGAATTAAATGATGCGATCCGGATTACTTAGATAACATGTAGGTGAATTATGTCATGCAATCCTGTTTAGTTATTCATCATATCTTTGAATTATGTTATGCTATGGTATCCAGTTTAGATAGACATTATATATGTGAAATTATGTCATGCTATCCATTTTAGTTAAACAATATACATGTCAACTATTTCATGCCCTCTTTTTTCCACACTATTTATTGCATCTGTCTCTCATACAATGTCTGTACATTCAACTATGTTTCCTATTTATCAGCCATTTGAATTGGAGCCGGTGATGCCAGTATCTAGCGGAATAAAGACATGGTCTTCAAATAAAACAGTGCTACCTCTTGGTGGAGATAGCACCCCGGTTGTACATGCACAAGAACCAGCCGTACCACACATAACCCAAACTCTCGTAGATTGTACCCCTACTGCGATGGACAGAGAACCAGCTTCACCCAATCTAACCCAACCCCAGCCAATAGTAACCCAGTTCCTGTTGACACAGCACCATCTCCACCACAGAGCTCCCAAACAACAGCCGTTAGTAAGGCAGCTCCAGTGCCCAAAGGGCCAGTACTATCACGGCGAACCCCAACTCCACCAGTTAGTACGCCTATTCCTGTGGAGGAAGCACAACCAGCCAGTCGTAGTTTAGCATCTATCGCATTTGATGTTGTTAAATCGTATGTGCGTATCTTCCCATCTTGGAAATATTATACTGAAGATGAAGGAAAATGCCAGTTGCAGGTGTTTGTCCAGGAGTTATGTGTAAGTAATGTTATTCATGGCAATTACTTTGCTTCGTCCCATACATCCTACCTCCATGATGGTTATAATACAGCAAATTTTCCCATTTTTCTCTATAGAGAAGGACCGATTTGGAAACTTAGGATGAGGTAACATGTGCTAATACCTCTGCTATCTTCAAGAATGCTTGGTGGCAGTATCAGAATTACCTGAAGAAAACGTACTTCACCGGCAAAGAAACTCATCAAATTCCCTTATGTTCTCCTGAGACACATTTACTGGACGATGACTGGGAACGCCTTGTTCTATACTGGTCCCGAACCAAGAATGTGGTAAGGTCTATGAGCTCATTTTCTATTTTTAAGTATTTTATTCTTGCGTCTTACTGTACTCTGTTCATGTAGAACAAGTGCCTAAACCTGACGAACAACTGTTCTAATTTAAGATTCCATTGCTATCATAGTTCAAAAAAGCGTTAGGCTTTAATTGTGTGTTTTGCCACCGCCTTGCGCTTTACTGACCAAAGCGCATGCTTATGCGCAGTTATGCACAGATTATGCGTAGTTATGCGCAATGCGTTTTGCCAACGCCTAGAGCCTAGGCGCGCTTGCTTAGGCACGCCTTTTTTAACTATGTTGCTTTTCTCTTGTATCACTGTATTTACTGATACGAACTTATTTTTAAATTAAAGGATCCAATCGAAACTCCAATGGCACAGCAGGTATGTTCACGCATGTTTCTTTAATAGGTTTGCTCTTATCAATAGCTCTGTTGATTTCAATTTCAATTGTGTATACAGTTGACTTTCATATCATGCACATTACTAGCATCACAACAGAGCCAATAGTGGTGTTGTACATGTAGACCCGTGGTACCCATCTGAAATCTTGTTGTGCCGTGTAGTTTCCCACGCTTTGTATTCTTTCACTGCTGCTTTGTCTTGAATTGATATGATTTGAACCGTGTCTCTATTTTGATTTGGCAAGACAATGCAGTGACCATAGGACATAGATATATGTTTGTTTGATGCTTTTATTATGTACTAGTACTTGGCAATAGAAGACTTGGTAGTGTAATCCTGTCCACCTTACTAATGAACTGGTTCACCGAAATGAGTTTCATATACTAGTACATGCTAAACTTGTTATGTGTCTGCTTGTTTCTTCTTTTAGAATGCTGACAGAATGTTGGGGAAAAGTGTCTTACTAAGCAATGGTAAAGGAAGTAATGTAGATAAGGTTCAGGATAGTGACACATCCTTGTTGGTCTCCAACAAAGCTGATAAAATAGCTAAGGAAGACTATCTTGAAGACAGCGAGACAACCCCAAAGTCCTGTCTTGGTTTAGTGTTTGAGTTACTGGCCACTACCGCATGCACAAGCTATTCAAACTCACTGTCTGAATCAGTTCGGTTTCTTGAGTCTCAACTACAACCTGAAAGACATCGATCAGCTGTGCTGCGACAAGAAGCGGAAGGACTGCGGAAGTCCCTGGAGCATTCAGATGCATACTTTCTGGTGCAACAGCAAGCGTTGGAGGATTTTAGTGCCAAACAGGACAAAGCTAATCAGCTTGCTAAGCTTATTGCCAGCATGGTGGATACCCAGGATAACGTTTCTTGAGCTCTTTTGAAGTTGTTTCAGTTATGCTCTTGTTTTCTGCCGCGTTTATTTGCACTGGTGGCCAATTTTGACGGCCAAGTGTATGTAATATGCTGCTTTGTTCCCTATATTTGCACTAGTGGCGAACTTTGATGCCTAGTGGATGTAATATGTGTAATAGCGGTAATATGCTAGCCTTAATTGCTTGCTTATTTATTTCCTTATTGTCTTGTTTAGTTGTTTTCTTGTAGTCACTGCAGTTCTTTTTTTGTGTTTTTCTAGTGGCCACAATAGCCTATTTTTGGTAACTAGGCCAAAATAATCATGGCAACACACGGACTGTTGTAACCATGGGCCTCCTGCAGGCCGTATGATCCATGGGCCTTCGTTCGGACGTAGGACCATTGGCCTTATATACGGGTCGTAGGATCCATCGGCCTTCTATACGGGCCTTAGGGATCAATGGGCCTTCTACGGGCCGTAGGGTCCATGGGCCTTCTACGGGTCGTACCATCCATGGGCCTCATACGGGCCGTAGGATCCATGGGCCTTCTATGGGGCGTATCATCATTTCGCCAATCATGGGCCGTACTATTCGTGGACCATAACGGGCCCTTAATAGGCCGTATTTGATAACTCTATGAAAACAGCCCAACATGTTTTTTTGACATGAAAACGGCCCAACGTATTAACGGTCCGCAAACAGGCCAACTGTAACGACGGGCTGAATTTGGCCCGCAAGCAGAAAATGACAGTAACGGGCCGTATGTAACCGAATACTGCAAATGAGCCCAAGAATCAATGGGCCCAAAGAAGGCCAAAAGATAACTTGGGCTGGAAACAGCCCAATGGAATAATGGGTCGTTAATGGGTATAAAGTGATACACTGTTCATTACGGGCCAGTTTCACAACGGGTCGTTAATGGGCCAAGAGTTACAAAGGTCCTCATATGGGCCGAAAGAAGTCATGGGCCACACATGGGCCGGAAGTTAAAACGGGCTGAATCATATTGGATGGCCCAGATGACGCTACTGGGCCTATTTCGGATAGGGCGTAACGGGCCCTCGGTTAGCGGGCTGTAAATGGGCTATATGCGAACATGCCGTTAACAGGCTTTCCGTGGGCCGGCCCGCCACCTTTTGACCAAGTCAAACGGACCGGCCTTTTCACAGGAATGGGCCTCTGTTGGGTTGTGCCACGTGTCGACGTATCATAGGCGCCTTCTGTCCAATGAGTGGATGACATCTGTCCCAACGGTGAGCTGACACATGTTTCCTCCAGCCAATGATGATTTTACACGTGGAAAATCCCCATTGGTCGGGGCTGTTAATGGGTTATCGGATCCAAAACCCGACCCGATAGCTTAACAGTGTTCCATTACGGTGGATACCACGTGTCGGTCACCCTTGACGAAAGCAGTTCTGTGACACGCGATTTATCGTCATGGAAGTGGACACTTCCGTGATGATAATTTTGGTAATGTAATGGAACACTTCTATGACAGCACATGTATGACTATCTTGATTCTGTCATAAATTTGTCATGGATGTACATGCATGAATAAAACGCGACCTACTGTGACAAACACGTATCATCACGGAAGTGTATTTTTTTTGTAGTGGTGTCATTGAACAACGCCATGTAATTACTTTACTTTATTGCTAAACCGTTAGCCATAGTAGTAGAAGTAATAGTTGGCGAGAAAACTTCATGGAGACACGATGATGGAGATCATGGTGTCATGCCGGTGACGATGATGATCATGGATCCCCGAAGATGGAGATCAAAAGGAGCAAAATGATATTGGCCATATCATGTCACTTTTTGATTGCATGTGATGTTTATCATGTTTATGCATCTTATTTACTTAGAACGACGGTAGTAAATCAGATGATCCCTCATTAAAATTTCAAGAAAGTGTTCCCCTAACTATGCACCATTGCGAAAGTTCATTGTTTCGAAGCACGACATGATGATCGGGTGTGATAGATTCTAATGTTCACATACAACGGGTGTAAGCCAGATTTACACACGCGAAACACTTAGGTTGACTTGATGAGCCTAGCATGTACAGACATGGCCTCGGAACACAAGAGACCGAAAGGTCGAGCATGAGTCGTATGGTAGATATGATCAACATGAAGATGTTCACCGATGATGACTAGTCCGTCTCACGTGATGATCAGACACGGCCTAGTTGACTCGGATCATGTAATCACTTAGATGACTAGAGGGATGTCTATCCGAGTGGGAGTTCATAAGATGAACTTAATTATCCTGAACATAGTCAAAAGGTTTTTGCAAATTATGTCGTAGCTCGCGCTTTAGTTCTACTGTTTTAGATATGTTCCTAGAGAAAATTTAGTTGAAAGTTGATAGTAGCAATTATGCGGTCTGGGTCCGAAAACTGAGGATTGTCCTCATTGCTGCGTAGAAGGCTTATGTCCTTATTGCACCGCTCGGTGTGCTGAACCTCAAACGTCGTCTGTGGATGTTGTGAACTTTTGACATACACGTTTTGATAACTACGTGATAGTTCAGTAATGTTAAACGGTTTAGAACTGAGGCACCGAAGATGATTTCCAAACGTCGCAGAACATATGAGATGTTTCGAGGGCTGAAATTGGGATTTCAGGCTCGTGCCCACGTCAAGAGGTATAAGACCTCCGACGATTTTCTTAGCCTACAAACTAAGGGAGAAAAGCTCAATCGTTGAGCTTGTGCTCAGATTGTCTGAGTACAACAATCACTTGAATAGAGTGGGAGTTGATCTTCCATATGAGATAGTGATGTTTCTCCAAAGTCATTGCCACCAAGCTACTAGAGCTTCGTGATGAACTATAACATATCAGGGATAGATATGATGATCCTTGAAATATTCGCGATGTTTGACACCGCGAAAGTAGAAATCAAGAAGGAGCATCAATTGTTGATGGTTAGTGAAACCACTAGTTTCAAGAAGGGCAAGGGCAAGAAGGGATACTTCATGAAACGGCAAATCAGCTGCTGCTCTAGTGAAGAAACCCAAGGTTGAACCCAAACCCGAGACTAAGTGCTTCTGTAATAAGGGGAACGGTCACTGGAGCAGAATTACCCTAGATACTTGGTAGATAAGAAGGCAGGCAAGGTCGACAGAAGTATATTGGATATAAATTATATTAATGTGTACTCTACTAGTACTCCTAGTAGCACCATGGTAATAGATACCAGTTTGGTTGCTAAGTGTTAGTAACTCAAAATAAAAGGCTACAGAATAAACGGAGACTAGCTAAAGGTGAGGTGACGATATGTGTTGGAAGTATTTCCAAGATTGATGTGATCAAACATCGCACGCTCCCTCTACCATCGGGATCTGTGTTAAACCTAAATAATTGTTATTTGGTGTTTGCGTTGAGCATAGACATGATTGGATTATGTCTATCGCAATACGGTTATTCATTTAAGGAGAGTAATGGTTACTCTGTTTATTTGAATAATACCTTCAATGGTCTTGCACCTAAAATGAATGGTTTATTGAATCTCGATCGTAGTGATACACATGTTCATGCCAAAAGATATAAGATAGTAATGATAGTACCACCTACTTGTGGCACTGCCATGTAAGTCATATTGGTATAAAACGCATGAAGAAGCTCCATGTTGATGGATATTTGGACTCACTCGTTTTTGAAAAGATTGAGACATGCGAACCATGTCTATTGGTGTATACGCAGGAAGAAACTCTGTCGGAGTAATGGGCCACGGGTAGGCTTACCCGAGCCCTAGAACCTTTAAAGACATCAGGGCAGGCAGCGCCCCTCAAGCCGAGTCCCAGACGCGACTCCAAGATAAGACGAGTCCCAGACGCGACTCCAAGATAAGCCGAGTCCCAGATGCGACTCCAAGATAAGCCGAGTCCCAGACGCGACTCCAAGATAAGCCGAGTCCCAGATGCGACTCCAAGATAAGCCGAGTCCTAAACGCGGCTCCAAAATAAGCCGACTCATGGCCGGCGACTCCAAGAGAAGCCGGCTATAGAGAGTCGGCCCGCGACTACATCCACCACCTACCTTCGCCACGATAGGCGAGGCGGGGTATGGACACAGCATGGCCGTCATGCTCTGCCTACAAGGAGATGGCATGGCTACAGTGTGCCGCATCGCTGGAGATCACCAGCGTGGCGTGTCACTGTTGCCATGCCTGCCCTGACCTCAGCCACAGTGGGCAGCGCACTATGGCCACGATGACCTACCTGTACGACTCGAAGACAGCGGGACCCGCCTGTCGGCGAGAGCGCAGAAGACGGCGGATACGCCCCGAAGACGGACCCGTGGGAGTCGGCTCCCCTAGAGTTGGCCAGCCCCTCCCACGGGCCCCACACGCCATTAACCAGACAAGACGAGGAATAGCGATAGTGATCGTCCGATAGACGGCAGCACTGTTGCCACGACCCCATGACCAAGCCCGCGTCATTAGAAGCGCGGCTACAGTACCGGACCTGTCGACGGGTCCCAACAGTCGGCGGGCCCCACCAGTCGGCGGAGAGGACGGCGGCCTGAGAGACAGACGGCTGGGCCCGCGCCCAGCCGGATTACCGTTGTACCCTCGGGGGGTAGGCCTATATAAACCCCCCGGGACACCCATGCAAAGGGTTCGAATCCATTAGCACTAGACCAGATCATATAGGAAGGAGAGAGCTAGCCTTGCCTTCTCCTACCTCCAGAATACAGCTCTAGGAGCAACCTTGTAGTCACTTCGCCTTAGTGATCATGCGGAGACCCCGCAGAGCAGCAGTAGGGGCGTTATCTCCCCGGAGAGCCCCGAAGCTGGGTAAGATCCGCCGGCGTGCATGTCTTCGCCTCATCCCGTTTCCTGGCACCGGCTATGTTCTACTCGCTCCCACCATGATAAGCCATCCTTTGGCATATGTCGCACCCAACTCCCGACATTTGGCGCCCACCGTGGGGCGAGGTGCACCGTCGTCCGGAGACCTGCTCTGTACGGGAACCCTTTCCCTCCCCAGCGAGCGTAGCCAGCCCGGCACACCCGATGGCGCTTGCCCCGACGCGCTACAAGGCATCCACGACGCCTGCGCAGCGAGCTGCCTCGCCGATCTTCTGGGCGAGGTTTGCATCTCCGACGAGCCTGCATCCGACGCAGGCACGGGCGGCCCCGAAAGCCTCCTCGCGGGCCTCCTCGACCATCTCCACGTCGCCGGTGAGCCTGCCGTGGACTTGAAGTCCGTAGGCTCCACCGATCCGATGCTGGTCGACTCCAGCAGCATGTCGCTCAACACGTTCCCCACCAATGTGGTGGTCTACGACGAGCCGCTCCCTCACGAGGAGAGCGGCGGAAGCGCCATCACGGAGGTGCTCGTTATCAGTCATGGCGAGCACTCCGGTGAGGGAGCTCACGACCCACTCGACGCGGCTCTGCGAGACCTGACTGCGCCCATTCTGGAGACGCTGATGCTGAGACGCTGGAGGCACGCCGCCTTGAGCTCATTGAAGGCGCGAAGAAGCTGGCAAGCATGAGACGCTTGTCAGAAGCCTACCAGCGCGAGATGGATCATGCTGTGGGTGGCTCGCTGGCCCCGACTGGGCCTAGCCGCCTAGGCGCGGTCCGGCAACGCGGCGCGGCCATCGCCAACCTGTTCGGGGCCGATAGCCCCGTATATGCCACGCCTGCAGAGAACATCTGCGCCGCCCAGGCGGCGGCGGACGAGCTAGACAACTTCGAAGGCGAAGAGCGCCGCCTCATGACGGAGCGAGTCTAGCGGCTCCTCAAAGCGGCCGCCGCGCAGAACGAAGCCGGCTGCCGCAAGGAGGCGCCGCAATGACAAAACGACGACTTGCCTCCCCGCCGAGACCAAGGCGCAACGTCTCGGACACCGACTGGCGGCGCCCGCGGAAGAAAAGAGAAGGATCCGGCTGTGAGCCATAGTCGGACTCGCATCACCATCGAGCGCGACCAAGACGGCTGCCCTAGAGCAGTGGAACGGCAGGGCGACTACCTGCCTCCCCCGCCACGAAGAGAAAGACGAGTCTCCCCGCCGCCTGTTGAGCATCCGACTCTCGGCGAACGCCTTGGCCGCCGAGAGGGAGTCGGAGAGAACGACGCCCGCCACCGGATCGACCGACTCCACCTATCCTTGGCGCTGGAAGAAGAAGATGAGCTGGGCCCGCCCTGTTTCGGACCCCGCATCCGAGATGAGCCCTTTCCTAAAGGATTCACGCTCCCCCGAGACACTCCCAAGTACACCGGCTCCATGAAGCCGGAAGATTGGCTAGTTGACTACTCCACAGTCGTCAACATAGCAAACGGCAACAAGCGTGTTGCCGTGAAGTACGTTCCACTCATGGTCCAGGGCACGGCCCGGACATGGTTGAACAGTTTGAAGCCCCGCAACATCAACAGTTGGGTCGACTTCACTGAGGCCTTCATCCGCAACTTCACAAGCACGTACAAGCGACCCCCCAAGCCGCGCCAGCTTTCCTTGTTGTGCAAGGCCAAGACGAGTCGACTCGCGACTACCTCACACGCTGGGGCGAGCTCCGGAACTCCTGCGAGGGCGTGCACGAGGTGCAGGCCATCGAGTACTTCACCGCCAGGTGCAGAGAAGGCACCCTCCTCAAGCACATGCTCCTCTGCGACGAGCCGGAAACCCTCGACGAGTTGCTGGTCATAGCAGACAAGTATGCCACGGCCGACTCCTCCATGAAGACAGAGATTCAAGTTAGTGCGACTGGAAAAGTGGCCCCTCAGGCTCCCAGAACTCTGGCTGGAGATACCAGTCGGCGACAACAGTAAAATGATCACAAGCGCAAGGCCCCACAGCCGACTTCCAGTAGTCGGCAGGTTGCGACGGTCGAAGACCAGCAACCTGAGGGGCAGCCTCCGGCGAAGCGACCGAAAGGCGGCAAGTCCAACTGGTTGCCGGCCTTCTCTTACGAGCAGACTCTAGATGGTCCCTGCAAGTTCCACAACGGCGCGAAGCCGTCAAACCATACCACCCGGAAATGCCACTGGCTCACTAGAATCGCCAAGGGAGACGGCCTCCTTCCTCCTTCGCCTGCTGGGCCGCCGCCTCCACCGCCACCCCAGCAGCCGGCTGCCAGGCCAGTCGGCGCCGTACAAGATGAGTACCCGGAAGAACACGGAGCCTATGTAGTGTTCACCAGTGTGGCTGATGATCGACGCAGCAGACGGCTGCAACAGCAAGAAGTAAATGCAGTAGCATTAGATACTCCGGAGTTTATGCATTGGTCCGAGAAGCCTATCAGTTGGAGCAGAGCTGATCACCCAGAGGTGATGCCGAATCCGGGCTCCTACGCCTTGGTTTTAAGCGCCACCTTGGCCACAGAGAGGCGGGCCACTCGCTTCTCGCGAGTGTTGATAGATGGAGGTAGCAGCATCAACATCCTGTACAAGGATACCATGGAGAAATTAGGAATCAAGCAGAGACAGCTTCAGAGCAGCCAAACTGTGTTCCACGGCATTGTACCTGGCCTTTCTTGCTCACCAATCGGCAAGATCCAGATAGATGTCCTCTTCAGAGACAAAGATCATTTTCGCCGAGAGCCAGTTTGGTTTGAAGTGGTGGACCTTGAAAGCCCATATCAAGCATTGCTTGGCCGACCTGCTTTGGCCAAGTTCATGGAGGTCCCCCACTACGCCTACCTCAAGATGAAGATGCCGAGTTCAAAGGGGATTCTAACCATAGCCGGCGACTACAGGAAGTCGTCCGCCTGCGCGGCTGAGAGCAGTCGGCTGGCCGAGTCCCTAGTGATCGTAGCTGAGAGGCGGCTCCTTAATCGGGTTGTGGCAATGGCCGGCAAGCAGCCAGAGATATCGCCCGACCCCAAGGAGTCAGAAGCTGAGGGCTCGTTCAAGCCGGCTAAAGAAACAAAGATGATACCTTTGGACCCAGGGCACCCGGAGAGGCACACTGTCATAGGTGCAAACCTAGAGAGCAAATAGGAAGGCGAGTTCGTCGATTTCCTTCGTGAGAATCGAGACATCTTCACATGGTCCCCTAAAGACATGCCAGGTGTACCGACGGAATTCGCCGAGCACAAGCTACATGTCCGATCTGATGTGAAACCCGTCAGGCAGCCCTTGCGCCACCTGTCAGAAGAAAAGAGAAGAGTTGTTGGGGAAGAGATAGCCCGACTCCTAGCGGCCGGCTTCATTATGGAGGTGTTCTTCCCAGAGTGGTTGGCAAACCCGGTCCTAGTTTTGAAGAAGAACAAGCAGTGGCAGATGTGTATCGACTACACAAGCCTCAACATAGCTTGCCCAAAAGACCCATTTGCTTTGCCAAGGATTGATCAGGTGATAGACTCCACAGCCGGATGCGAGCTGTTGAGCTTCTTAGATGCATATTCGGGATATCACCAGATCAAGCTGAACCCGGCAGACAGACTAAAGACTGCCTTCATCACGCCATTTGGAGCCTTCTGCTACCTGACTATGATGTTCGGCTTGAGGAATGCCGGCGCCACCTTTCAGCGTTGCATGCAGAAATGTCTCCTCAAGCAACTCGGCAGAAACACCCACGTCTACGTAGACGATGTGGTGGTGAAGAGGGAAAAGTGCGGAACACTATTGGAGGATCTCCAGGAAACCTTTGAGAATCTGCGCCGATTCCAGATCAAGCTCAACCCTGAGAAGTGCGTCTTCGGAGTACCGGCAGGCCAACTCCTTGGCTTCCTGGTTTCCGAACGCAGCATAGAGTGCAACCCTGTAAAGATCAAAGCCATCGAGAGGATGGAAGTCCCCCGCCGACTGCTGGCTGTGCAGAAGTTCACTGGCTGCTTGGCGTCCATCAGCCGCTTCATCAGTCGGCTGGGCGAGAAGGCTCTCCCTTTGTACCAACTAATGAAGAAGACTACCTTTTTCGAGTGGAATCACAAAGCGGACGAAGCATTTCTCCAGTTGAAGAAGATGTTGACTACTCCCCCTGTGCTGGCGGCTCCGACGCCCAAAGAGCCTATGCTCCTGTACATTGCCACCACCAGCCGAGTAGTCAGCACAGTCATCATACTTGAGCGCAAGGAGGAAGGCAAGGCGCTCCCTGTCCAGAGACCGGTATATTATCTGAGCGAGGTACTGTCGACCTCCAAGCAGAACTACCCCCACTACCATAAGATGTGCTACGGCGTGCACTTTGCCGCCAAGAAATTGAAGCCTTACTTCCAAGAGCATCCAATCACTGTGGTCTGCACAGCTCCATTGGCCGAGATCATTGGAAGCCGAGATGCTTCGGACCGAGTGTCCAAATGGGCCATAGATTTGGCTCCCTACACCATCTACTACCAGCCCCGCACCGCCATCAAGTCACAAGCACTGGCCGACTTCCTCATCGACTGGGCCGAGACCCAGTACCTGCCTCCAGCGCCCGACTCCACTCATTGGCGGATGCATTTCGATGGCTCCAAGATGCGCACCGGCTTGGGAGCCAGCGTCGTCCTCACCTCCCCTAAAGGCGACAAGCTCAAGTATGCACTGCAGATCCACTTCGCCGCCTCCAACAACGTTGCCGAATACGAGGTGCTCATTCACGGGCTTGGGCTTGCCAAAGAGCTCGGCATCCGCCGGATCCTGTGCTATGGAGACTCCGATTTGGTGGTCCAGCAGTCGTCTGGCGACTGGGACGCCAAAGATGCAAACATGGCGAGCTACCACTTCCTGGTGCAGCAACTAAGCGGATATTTTGAGGGGTGTGAATTCCTTCACGTGCCAAGAAATGACAACGACCAAGCAGACGCCCTGGCACGAGTCGGCTCCACCCGCCAAGCAATACCATCCAGCGTCGCCCTTCAGCGCATCCTCAAGCCGTCTATCAAACCTTCACCAGAGTCAGACTCTATCTTCGTGCCGGCTCCCCCTAAAGAAGTCGGATCCGACTCAAGAGCGCCAGTAGACGGCGCCAGAATTCTTACAGACGGCTCCAAGAATACCACAGTCGAAGCCGGCCCGGGGACTTCAGAACCCGGCCCGGGGACTGCGATGGTTAGCCCGAAGAATCCAGAGCTCGGCCCGGGGACTACACCAGTCAACCCGGGGACTTCACCAATCCAGCAAGCGGCCGTGGACTCCAGCCCGCCGCCTCCCAGCCCAGCCGCCCTTGTCCAAGTCGCAATAGTGGCAATTGAAGAAATAGCAGCACCCTCATGGGCCCAGCCCATCCTCAAGTTCCTAGTAAACAGAGAGCTGCCCGCTGATGAAATCTTGGCTCGGCAAGTGCAACGCCGAGCGGCAGCCTACACCATAGTCAACAGAGAGCTGGTCAGGCGCAGTGTCACTGGTGTCTACCAATGCTGCTCGAGGTAGAACAAGGCCAAGCAATTCTCAGAGACATTCATGAAGGCGAGTGCGGCCACCATGCGGCCTCAAGAGCACTCGTCGCCAAAGCCTTCCGGCACGGTTTCTTCTGGCCGACTGCCCTAGAAGAGGCCAAGGAACTAGTCCAAAAATGCAAAGGGTTCCAGGTGTTCCGTTCCAAGCCTCTTCAGCCGGCTTCCGCGCTCAAGACCATCCCCATCGCCTGGCCCTTCGCAGTTTGGGGCCTGAACATGGTGGGACCATTCAAAACTGCACGAGGCGGCCTAACTCATCAGCTTGTCGCGGTGGACAAGTTCACCAAGTGGATAGAAGCAAAACCCATCAAGAAGTTGAATGGTCCGTCTGCAGTGACTTTCATCGCCGACATCACGACTCGGTACGACATACCACATAGCATCATCACCGACAACGGCACAAACTTCGCCAAAGGCGCCTTGGCCCGTTTCTGCGCGACGCAGGGCATCCAACTAGACTTAGCGTCTGTTGCCCATCTTCAGTCAAACGGCCAGGTGGAGCGAGCAAACGGCCTCATCCTGTCTGGCATCAAGCCTCGACTGGTCGAACCACTGGAGCGTTCGGCCAGCTGTTGGCTTGAGGAGCTGCCAGCTGTCCTCTGGAGCCTGCGCACGACTCCAAACAAGTCAACCGGCTTCACGCCTTTCTTCCTCGTCTACGGTGCTGAAGCCGTCATCCCAACGGACATAGAGTTCGACTCCCCGTGAGTCACAATGTATTCCGAGGAGGAAGCAGAAGAAGCACGTCAAGACGGTGTCGATCTGCTGGAAGAGGGCCGGCTGTTGGCACTCAGCCGGTCCGGCATCTACCAGCAGAGCCTGCGCCGATACTACAATAGGAAGGTCAGGCCAAGATCTTTCCAAGAAGGCGACATTGTGCTCCGGCTGATCCAGCAGACAGCCGGCCAGCACAAGTTGTCGGCACCTTGGGAAGGCCCCTTCATTATCAGCAAAGTGCTGGGCAACGACTCCTACCTCCTGATCGACGCTCAGAAGCCCCGAGCACGCAAGAGAGACGACTCTGGCAAAGAGTCGGAACGACCATGGAATGCAAATCTCCTCCGAAGATTTTACAGTTGATGCAATATGTACCATGCTACCCCTATGTATTAAAATACTGAGACTTCGGGCCCCCCGAGACGACCTCGGGGACTGCCCCTTTTGATTATCTGTATGATAAAAATTATGCCTTTGAGTATGCTACTCGTTGCTATGCCGTTTGGCGCCGGGTTCGACTAGTCGGCCCGGGGACTCGCCGTCCTGCGCTATGAAATGTTTCCTGAAGTCGGACAAGTAGTGTGCGGTGCCTAAGCCTTCTCCTGTCAGAAGCCGCAGCTCGCAGAGCGACTGTTTGGTGGGTAGGGGTAAGGATGAATGGGCGCTCACACGAAAAATGGCTAAGGACCTAAAAGCATTAGCATAGCTTAAGCCAGCTTCCAGCCCCCTTTCACAAAACCGATTCGCGAGTAGTCGGCTTGCTGCTTTCTATCCAACTTGTTAAATAGACTCCAATGAATGGCACATACTTGCTTTCCCCAAAGTAGCCAGGCATTTGGTCCAGCGGCAGTCCGCGGAGCAGTTGTCCGGCTGACAAGGCGGCAACCAGGGGAAGGCGGCAAAGGAAAAAGCCAAAGGAGCAATGAGCAAGGAAAGATAGAACTCGGATTAATATTTACATAGCATAGGCCCTTGGCCGAATCCTTAGACAGAAGTTCAAAATACACCCCGAGGGTGGAATTGTGCAAATTAACAAGTTCCTCAAAGACTTTTAGAGAAGATAAAATAAAGCCAAAAGGCAGCCTAGGGAGCAGCAGACAGGTTCGGAGGGTCGGAGGAGACGGCGGTGTCAGGCGCCGGGGTGGCCGGCTGGGTAGTCTCGGCTTGATCACCGCCAGCAGCAGACGGCCCGGTCGGGCGCGGGTCGTTGCTGGAGGCGCGGTCGAGCTGAGGCTGGTCGCCCGCTCCGTCTTCTGGCACCTCCGTCTCACCTTCGTCCTCCGCCTCGCCTTCCTCCTCGGTGCTGGAGTCAATCACCTCCGCCGAGTCCTCGCCATAGTCTGGGTTCATCCCGAACCACTCTGGCGGCACCTCCTCGCCGCCTGCAGCCCACTCAGGGACGAAGACACTCGTGTCTGTGTAGTCGGCAATCGCCGCCGCACGCTCGACAAGGGCGCCCTCCACAGCCATCAGCTCGGCCTGGGCCTCTGACCGGAACGCGGCCAGCCAGTCCAGGTCCAGCCCCGGATACCACGCCTTGACGAATTCCAAGGCCCGGCGCGGTCCGGCCTGGGCCGAGGAACCCTTCCAAGCTTCAAGACGGCCAGCTGCGACCTCCAGCCAGTCGGCAGTCCAACTGGCAGTGCGCAGAGCCGGCATGTCTAGCCACAGAGCGGCAACCGCCTGGGCGCCGGCACGCTGAAGCTGGCGCATCAGCCGATGGGCCGGACGAAGACGGGCCTCGATGCTCAGAAGCTGTTCGTCGATGGTCAGGGGGGCGTTAGCGGCAATCTCCGCGCCGTTCACCCTCCGTGCCTCATGATCAGCCTCGATGGCCAGAGGGACTGCCTGCGAGTGGCCAGGGAAGAAGTCTGCCAAGACAAAAAAGAAGCAAGTCAAAAAATCAGAAGTCAGCCTGACATATAGTCGGAAACTCAAAGAAAGAAAGGAAGAAAGAAACTCACCGTCGACGATGTCCGCGATCTCATGGAAGCCGGAGGTCAGCATCGCCTCCTTGTCAGTCCAGGAGGAGCGCTCGCTCTCGAACTCGGCCAGGAGAGCAGCCTCCTTCTTCTCGGCCTTGTCCTGCGCCTTCTTGAGCAGCTCCTTCTGCTCGGCCAGCTGCGCAGCCAGCAGGTCGCGCTCCGCGGCAAGCCTGCCGCACTCCTCCCCCTTGACGCGCAAGGCGGTGTTGACTTCACCCAGCTGCTCCTGAAGAGTGGCGTTGGCCCCTGAAGAACGAAAGAAAGAGACGTTAAGTCGTCAGCAAAGAAGGTCGCCGGGAAGATCCGGCCCGACTGCTCAGCAGTCGGCCCGAATCTCGGGGACTACAGCCCGCGGGTGCGCCAGCGCGCCCCCGCGAAGAAGAAGAACAAAGAAGGAGGCGTTAGAGTCGTCAAGAAAGAAGATCGCTGGGAAGATCCGGCCCGACTGCTCAGCAGTCGGCCCGAATCTCGAGGACTACAGCCCGCGGGTGCGCCAGCGCGCCCCCCGCGAAGAAGAAGAAGAACTCACTCCGGCTTTCCGTCAAGTCGGCAGTCCGCTTGCTCAACTCCTCAACATTGCGGTTGCAGGCAGTGGTGCGAAGGTTGTGATACTCCTGCAATAAACATTTCAGACAAAGATAAATACTTGGAACTCGCCAGAGGGAGTTCTGAGCCGCCTGCTCAGCAGCCGGCCCGAAACTCGGGGACTACACCCAGTGGGTGTGCTGGCGCGCCCCCATAGAGAAGAGCAAGAAAGACAAGAATCAAAGAAAAAGCATACTCGGACGGCCGTTCGCGATGCCAGATTCGCCCTAGTGCAGTTCTGGAGGGCGTCACCCTCGGCTCGCAGCTTCGCCTGGACGTCCAGAAGCGCCTGGTTCAGCGGACCCGTGCCGCCTCCGCGCACCCAGCCAACGGGCGCGACGCTCGTCGCCTCGGCGTCCAGGATGGCCGAGCTGGCGGCACCGAGCTCCATGGGCCGCGGCGCCGAAGTCGCCTTCTTGAGACGGCGGCGCGCTGGCGAGGTGACTTGAAGGAGCAGCGTCGCCACAGCCTCATCTTCAGTCGGCGGCACCGGTGGCCCTGCCGGCTGTTTTCCACGAACGCTCCTAGACGGCGGCGGTGGCGGCGGTGGCGGCGGTGGCGGCACGAGCGTGTCTGACATGGGGGCCTTGCCGCTTTCGTTCTCCACAATGGGGTTCTCGACGCCGGCTTCTCCAGTCTGCCCCGTGAACTCCGGAGGCGGCGGTGCAGAGGACAGCGGGGTGACGAGCAACGCCGATTGGCAGTGCGCGGTCTCCTCGGCTCGCCGCCTCGGTGCAATGGCGGCCTCGGCCTCTTCCAGTTTCTTATGGGCGGAGGCCGCCGCTTTCTCGGCCTCCGCCTTCTCCAGGCAGTCGGCCTCCTCCTCGTCACGCTTCTCCCGCGTGTTTCGCTCCGTCGCCTCCCGGAGGTCGGCGGCGGGGTCAACCCGCTGAGTGTTGGCGGACGTCTCTGCCGAACCCATGACGGAGGGGACGGCGACCCTCTCAAGGGTAAGGGGAGCCCTCAAGAAAAAAAAGAGAAAGTGTAAAAGAAGAACTCGGACAAGACTCACCGAAGGAAAATAAAGACAAAGGTGAAAAACTTACGCAGAGACTAGCGGCGGCCTCCTCACTTCCCTGCGGAAGTGGTTGGCCTTCGCGGCCGCTTCCTCCCGCTTGGTCGCGGCGGCCGCCCCCTTGAACTTCTTCGGCTTGCCGCCGAGCAAGCTCGGCCCAGCGAGGCGCCTCTTCGCGCCGCCTTGGCCGGCCAAGCCGGCGGAGGAACCCGCGCCCGACTAGCCGACCCTTGGCTGGTGGCGCGGGACGACTTCCCCTTCGGTGTCGTCTTCAGGCCAGTCGGCGAAGGTGGCCGAGGGCCTGAGGCCGCTTCCCGCTCCTCCTCCTCCGCCTTTGGCGTCGGCTTCCATCGCCGCCGACCCCAAGTCGGGGTCGTCAACGTTTCTCTCCGCTCGGTCGGGGACGAACTCGCGGGGCGGTCTTGCGACGCCGGCTGCGGGCTGAATGAGGGGGTTCTAACTCAGAGAAACCAATGAATATCAGAAGTCGGATTCGGCTATGAAGGAAACAAAGCAATAAAAAGATGCGACTTACCACCGAAGGGGGGTTGGCGCGCGACTACGGCTCCTTGACGAACTGCCAGTCCGCCGCGAGCTCGCAGTTCGCGATGTGGTTCACCATGTTCGCCACCTCTGCGCGGGGCATCTCCCTGGTACACATCCGACTCGGGTCTCGGTGGTCGCTCATCTGACTGATCAGATGAGGCCGGCCTAGGAGCGGGAGGACTCGGCGCGTCACGAAGGCGGCCAGCAAGTCGGCCCCAACGAGGCCCTCCGACTACGTCAGAACTCGGAGTCGCGCTATGGCAGCGGACTCGGCGGGAGTCAGCGTCTTGACTCGATGAGACCAGCTGGGGAGCCTCCCAGCCGGTGCGCCGGCTTCATAAGGCGGCAGATTGACCCAGTCACCGTCGGGGGCGACGTTCTTCACGTAGAAGTACGACCGCTGCCACATCTTCACCGACTTGATCAGCGGGATGGAGGAAAACGGATTGTCGGCGGTCGATCGCCGCATCGCGATGAAGGCATCGCATTGAGCCGGCACGCCGGCGACGTGCGTGCCGAGCTTGGATGAGAAGAACTCTCCCCACAGCTCGATGGTGGGGAGAATGCCAAGAAAGCCTTCGCATAGGGTGGCGAAGGCAGCCAGCAGCACCACCGTGTTCGGGGTGAGGTGGTGTGGCTGGAGCCCATGGAACTCCAGGAAGGAGCGAAAGAAGCCGCTCGGTGGCAGCCCCAGGCCGTGCATGAGGTGCGAGCGGAAAATGACCCGCTCGCCCTCTTCCGGCGCCGACGATATCTCCCTCGCCGGCGCGGCACGTGCTCGCACAAGGTTTGCATCGGGGAGGCGGCGCGTCTTGCGGAGGAACTCAATGAGGTCGTCATCCACCTCGGAGCCATCCCACACGCCGGAGCGCACGGCCGAAGCCGCGACGGCGGAGAAAGAGCTCATCGCTGTTGGTGCGGTGCGGTTCTGCACAACGGCGGCAAGAAAAAGGAAAGGGAGCAGAGGAGGCGGGGGAGCAGGGAAGATGGGCACGCGTGCTTTGCCGCTCCACTCCCCCCCCCCCCGCCTACTTATAGCCTTGTAGGCTGAGAAGCCGATGGGGCAGGCGTGGGATTAACTGCGCGCGGGACCCGACGCCCCCATGATTTACCCCATGAAGTTACTGCACACAGTAACGACGTGGGAGACCCAACTGTCTGCACGTCTGCAACGGATCCGTTCGCGTGCCGAGGCGCGATAGTGGCGGGCCCCACCTGACGGCCCGTCCCGTCGCGCGCGTGGGTGAGCAGACTGTCCTTGCCGCGTGGCGCCGCGCGATAGGACCGCGGCGGGCGGCCGCGGGGAAGCGTATCAGGCACGCCGCCTGGTCTCCCGGCACGACTTTCGAACTCTTTATGGAGCCAGACGGCCCTCTGCGGATTCGACTCCAAATGTCGGCCCGAAGGAAGACGGCATCAAAGCCCAGAATCCACCACCAGAAGAACGAAACTGTTGAGGGCCCACAACGTATCACTCTCTGAGCCTCACCAGCTTCGGGGACTACTGTCGGAGTAATGGGCCACGGGTAGGCTTAGCCGAGCCCCAGAACCTTTCAAGACATCAGGGCAGGCAGCGCCCCTCAAGCCGAGTCCCAGACGCGACTCCAAGATAAGCCGAGTCCCAGACGTGACTCCAAGATAAGCCGAGTCCCAGACGCGACTCCAAGATAAGCCGAGTCCCAGACGCGACTCCAAGATAAGCCGAGTCCCAGATGCGACTCCAAGATAAGCCGAGTCCCAGACGCGGCTCCAAGATAAGCCGACTCATGGCCGGCGACTCCAAGAGAAGCCGGCTATAGAGAGTGGGCCCGCGACTCCATCCACCACCTACCTTTGCCACGATAGGCGAGGCGGGGTACGGACACAGCATGGCCATCACGCTCTGCCTACGAGGAATGGCATGGCTACAGTGTGCCGTATCGCTAGAGATCACCAGCGTGGCGTGGCACTGTTGCCATGCCTGCCCTGACCTCAGCCATAGTGGGCAGCGCACTGTGGCCACGCTGACCTACCTGTACGACTCGAAGACAGCGGGACCCGCCTGTCGGCGAGAGCGCAGAAGACGGCGGATACGCCCCGAAGACGGACCCGTGGGAGTCGGCTCCCCTAGAGTCGGCCAGCCCCTCCCACGGGCCCCACACGCCATTAACCAGACAAGACGGGGAATGGCGACAGTGATCGTCTGATAGACGGCGGCACTGTTGCCACGACCCCATGACCAAGCCTGCGTCATTAGAAGCACGGCTACAGTACCGGACCTGTCGGCGGGGCCCACCAGTCGGCGGCCCCAGCAGTCGGCGGAGGAGACGGCGGCCTGAGAGACAGACGGCTGGGCCCGCGCCCAGCCGATTACCATTGTACCCCCGGGGGTAGGCCTATATAAACCCCCCGGGACACCCATGCAAAGGGTTCGAATCCATTAGCACTAGACCAGATCATATAGGAAGGAGAGAGCTAGCCTTGCCTTCTCCTACCTCCAGAATACAGCTCTAGGAGCAACCTTGTAGTCACTTCGCCTTAGTGATCATGCGGAGACCCCGCAGAGCAGCAGTAGGGGTGTTATCTCCCCGGAGAGCCCCGAAGCTGGGTAAGATCCGCCGGCGTGCATGTCTTCGCCTCATCCCGTTTCCTGGCACCGGCGACGTTCTACTCGCTCCCACCATGATAAGCCATCCTTTGGCATATGTCGCACCCAACTCCCGACAACCTCCATGCAGATGGACCGTTTGGACTCACTTGATTTTCAATCACTTGAGACATGCAAATCATACCACATGGGCAAGATGACTGAAAAGCCTCGGTTTCAGTAAGATGGAACAAGAAAGCAACTTGTTGGAAGTAATACATTTTGATGTGTGCAGTCTAATGAGTGTTGAGGCATGCAGTGGATATCGTTATGTTCTTACTTCACAGATGATTTGAGTAGATTCTGAGTATGTTTACTTGATGAAACACAAATCTGAATTATTGAAAGGTTCAAGTAATTTCAGAGTGAAGTTGAAGATCGTCGTGACAACAGGATAAAATGTCTATGATATGATCATAGAGATGAGTATTTGACTTATGAGTTTGGTATGCAATTAAGACATTGTGGAAATTGTTTCACAACTAATACCGCCTGGAACACCATAGTGTGATGGTGTGTCCGAACATCATAGCTGCACCCTATTGGATATGGTGCATACCATGATGTCTCTTATCGAATTACCACTATCGTTTATGGGTTAGGCATTAGAGACAACCGCATTCACTTTAAATAGGGCACCATGCAATTCCGTTGAGACGACACCGTATGAACTATGGTTTGAAGAAACCTAAGTTGTCGTTTCTTAAATGTTTGGGGCTGCGACGCTTATGTGAAAAAAGTTTCAGGTTGATAAGCTCGAACCCAAAGCGGATAAATGCATCTTCATATGACACCCAAAAACAGTTGGGTATACCTCCTGTCTCAGTTCCGGAAGCAAAAGTGATTGTTTCTAGAAACGGGTCCTTTCTCGAGGAAAAGTTTCTCTCGAAAGAATATAGTGGGAGGATGGTGGAGACTTGATAACGTTATTGAACCATCACTTCAACTAGTGTGTAGAAGGGCACAGGAAGTTGTTCCTGTGGCGCCTACACCAATTGAAGTAGAAGCTTATGATAGTGATCATGAAACTTCAGATTAAGTTACTACCAAACCTCGTAGGTCGACAAGGATGCGTACTACTTCAGAGTGGTACGGTAATCCTGTCTTGGAGGTCATGTTGCTAGACAATAATGAACCTACGAGCCATGGAGAAGCGATGGTGGGCCCGGATTCCTACAAATGGCTCGAGACCATATAATCCGAGAGAGGATCCATGTATGAAAACAAAGTGTAGACTTTGGAATAACTACTCGATGGTCGTAAGGCTGTTGAGTACAGATGGATTCTAAAAGGAAGACGGACAATGATGGTAAGTGTCACCATTAAGAAAGCTCGAATTGTCGCTAAGATGTTTTTTGACAAGTTCAAGGAGTTGACTACGATGAGACTTTCTCACTCGTAGTGATGCTAAGAGTCTGTTGGAATTATATTAGCAGTTACTGCATTATTTATGAAATCTTGCAGATAGGATGTAAAACATTGTTTCCTTGACAATTTTCTTGAGGAAAGGTTGTATGCGATACAACCAGAAGGTTTTGTCAATCCTGAAAGATGCTAACAAGTATGCAAAGCTCCAGCAATCCTTCTAAGGATTGGAGTAAGCATCTCGGAATTGGAATATACACTTTGATGAATACGATCAAAGATTTTCGGTTTATACAAAGTTTGTGAGAAACTTGTATTTCCAAAGAAGTGAGTGGGAGAACTATAGAATTTCTGATGAGCATATGTTGTTAACATATTGTTGATCAGAAATGCTGTAGAATTTCTGGAAAGCATATAGGGTTGTTTGAAAGGTGTTTTTTTCAATAAAAACCTGGATTAAGCTACTTGAACATTGAGCATCAAGATCTATAAGGATAGATCAAAAAACGCTTGATAGTACTTTCAAATGAATACATACCATGACAAGATTTTGAAGGAGTACAAAATAGATCGGCAAAGAAGGAGTTCTTGGCAGTGTCATAAGGTGTGAGTATTAAGTAAGACTCAAGACCTGACCACGGCAGAAGAGAGAGAAAGGACGAAGGTCGTCCCCTATGCTTTAGAAGTAGGCTCTACAGTATGCTATGTTGTGTACCGCACCTGAAGTGTGCCTTGCCATGAGTCAGTCAAGGGGTACAAGAGTGATCCAGGAATGGATCACAGCACAACAGTCAAAGTTGTCCTTAGTAACTAGTGGACTAAGGAATTTTCTCGATTATGGAGGTGGTAAAAGAGTTCATCATAAATGGTTACGCCGATGCAAACTTTGACACTAATCCGGATTATTCTGAGTAGTAAACCGGATTCGTATAGTAGAACAATTATTTGGAATAGCTCCAAATAGAGCGTAGTAGATGCATCTAGGAGATGACATAAAGATTTGCAAAGCACACACGGATCTGAAAGGTTCAGATCCGTTGACTAATAACCTCTCTCACAAGTGAGATATCATCAAACCCCATGGGTGTTGATTCATTACAATCACATAATGATGTGAACTAGATTATTCACTCTACTGCAAGTGGGAGATTGTTGGAAATATGCCCTAGAGGCAATAATAAAATGGTTATTATTATATTTCCTTGTTTATGATAATTGTTTATTATCCATGCTAGAATTGTATTGATAGGAAACTCAGATACAGGTGTGGATACATAGACAACACCATATCCCTAGTAAGCCTCTAGTTGACTAGCTCGTTGATCAATAGATGGTTACGGTTTCCTGACCATGGACATTGGATGTTGTTGATAACGGGATCACATCATTAGGAGAATGATGTGATGGACAAGACCCAATCCTAAGCCTAGCAAAAGATCATGTAGTTCGTATGCTAAAGCTTTTCTAAATGTCAAGTATCTTTTCCTTAGACCATGAGATTTGCAACTCCTGGATACTGTAGGAATGCTTTGGGTGTACCAAACGTCACAACGTAACTGGGTGGCTATAAAGGTGCACTACGGGTATCTCCAAAAGTGTCTGTTGGGTTGGCACGAATTGAGACTGGGATTTGTCACTCCGTGTGACGGAGAGGTATCTCTGGGCCCACTCGGTAGGACATCATCATAATGTGCACAATGTGATCAAGGAGTTGATCACGGGATGATGTGTTACGGAACAAGTAAAGAGACTTGCCAGTAACGAGATTGAACAAGGTATCGGGATACCGACGATCGAATCTTGGGCAAGTATCATACCAGTAGACAAAGTGAATTGTATACGGGATTGATTGAATCCTTGACATCGTGGTTCATCCGATGAGATCATGATGGAACATGTGGGAGCCAACATGGGTTTCCAGATCCCGCTGTTGGTTATTGGCCGGAGAGTTGTCTCGGTCATGTCTGCATGGTTCCCGAACCCGTAGGGTCTACACACTTAAGGTTCGATGACGCTAGGGTTATAGGGAATAGATATACGTGGTTACCGAATGTTGTTCGGAGTCCCGGATGAGATCCCGGATGTCACGAGGAGTTCCGGAATGGTCCGGAGGTAAAGATTTATATATGTGAAGTCCTGTTTTGGTCACCGGAAAAGTTTCAGGTGCTATCGGTAATGTACCGGGACCACCGGGAGGGTCCCGGGGGTCCACCAAGTAGGGCCACCGGCCCCAGAGGGCTGCGTGGGCCAAGTGTGGGAGGGTACCAGCCCCAGGTGGGCTGGTGCGCCCCTCCCCCACTAGGTCCCAAGGAGAAGAGAGAAGGGAAAGGGGGGAAACCCTAGGCTAAGATGGTCCTAAGGCCCACCTAGTGGTGCGCCCCCCTCTCTCCCCCTTGGCCGCCCCTAGATGGGATCTAGGGCTGGCCGCCACCCCTAGGGATGGAAACCTAGATGGGGGTGCAGACCCTCCCTTCCCCCTATATATAGTGGGGGTTTGGGGCTGCCATACACATGAGAACATCTCCCTCTTGGCGCAGCCCTACCCCTCTCCCTCCTCGTCTCTTGCGGTGCTTGGCGAAGCCCTGCTGGAGTGCCATGCTCCTCCACCACCACCACGCCGCTGTGCTGCTGCTGGACGGAGTCTTCCCCAATGTCGGTGTCAAAACCGGCGGATCTCGGGTAGGGGGTCCCGAACTGTGCGTCTATGCGGATGGTAACAGGAGACAAGGAACACGATATTTTTACCCAGGTTCGGGCCCTCTCGGTGGAGGTAAAACCCTACTCCTGCTTGATTAATATTGATGGTATGGGTATTACAAGAGTTGATCTACCACGAGATCAGAGAGGCTAAACCCTAGAAGCTAGCCTATGATATGACACATCCTATCTCAAAACTTCCTATCTCAAAACTTCAAGCGGGTCAGCCTACAGCTTCAACCTCCTATCCCGAAGGCAGAGTACTTCTTACTAGGCCAGTTTAGCAAACTAAACTCTAGCGGCTTTGAGAGAAAAATTAGGCTCCCCGGCTAGTGACCGCACACTTGTGTCGAAAAAAGGAGTGATAATAATAATAAAAACTTTGCAACGACTAAGAAGAAAAACACTTATCATAAAATGGCTCATATAAATTTAAGAGCCCCCAAGTGACTTGGGTAAAAGAATGATTGCATGTACCGAAGTACTTATATCATATCTATGTTCAACCAAACTTTAAATGCGTCTTAACTGACCGTCGGTTTCTCCCTCTTCGGTCAAGCACCGAAAAGTGTTATGTACTCCATCTGTCGAGAATATCGACGGTGTTTCCAATAACCAGGCAATCAGGCCATAAGGCTGTAACAGACAAAGCGTGCTCAGGGAACTTATGCTATATTACTGCGAAGAGTAAGAAGCATCTTCGAAGAAAATATTACCCCCACTGATACCTTTCTTCGGTGCTCATTGTTATTATGAGACTTGTGCAATAGATTTTTTGTACTCATGAGTTCCATTGTGTGCCGATCATGATTGAAAACAATAAGAGCGCTAGCTTTCGGCTTCACCCAGTCTGAGGTCCGGCTCGGGTGACCCGATCGTGACAATCGCAGAGGTGCTCCCTTTACTCCCTAGCCGAACAATCGGGAACGTAGGGGTAAGCACAGGAGCCAGGCAACCCATCTTGCAAATCGCTTAAGTCAATATGGTGCATATTGTGGCATAATACACGAACAAGGAATGAAGCCGTACAAGTATAACTGAGGGAGTACTGGATTAGGGGGTGTCCGGGTGGCCGGACTGTGACCTTTGGCCGGACTCCCGGACTATGAAGATACAAGATTGAAGACTCCGTCCCATGTCCGGATAGGGACTTTCCTTGGCGTGGAAGGCAAGCTTGGCGATACGATATGAAGATATCCTCCCATTGTAACCGACTCTGTGTAACCCTAGCCCTCTCCGGTGTCTATATAAACCAATGAGTTTTAGTCCATAGGACGAACAACAATCATACCATAGGCTAGGTTCTAGGGTTTAGCCTCTCCGATCTCATGGTAGATCAACTCTTGTAATACCCATACCATCAATATTAATCAAGCAGGATGTAGGGTTTTACCTCCATCAAGAGGGCCCGAACCTGGGTAAAAACATCGTGTCCCTTGTCTCCTGTTACCATCCGCCTAGACGCACAGTTCGGGACCCCCTAGCCGAGATCCGCCGGTTTTGACACCGACATTTGTGCTTTCATTGAGAGTTGCTCTGTGTCGTCGCCATCAGGCCCGATGGCTTCTTCAATCATCAACCACGACACAGTCTAGGGCGAGACTTTTCTCCTCGGATAGATCTTTGTATTCGGCGGCTTTGCACTGCGGGCCAACTCGTTTGGCCATCTGGAGCAGATCGAAAGCTACGCCCCTGGCCATCAGGTCAGGTTTGGAAGCTTAAACTACACGGCCGACATTCGCGGGGACTTCATCTTCGACGGATTCGAGCCACGGCCGAGCGCGCTGCACTGTCTCAATGGGCATGATCTAGCTCTGCCATCGGACAGTGCCCAGAGTGCCGCTCAGGAGTCCGCTCCGACCATTAGCTCGGAGCCAACTGCACTAACCAGGGATGGACGGTTGGACGCCGCCCCAGGAGCCGCAATCTCTACGGCGATAGAGCCGAATACCAGCCTAGTCCTTTGCAAGGCCCGTGACTCCAAGGTGCCGGACTCTGTTCCGGACTCCGAATCTTCCGCACCCCTTCCGACCGAACCCGATTTGTCTCCGATCATGGAGTTCACCGCCGCGGACGTCTTTCAGCACTCGCCCTTTGGCGATATCCTGAACTCCCTAAAGTCTCTCTCTTTGTCAGGAGAGCCCTGGCCGGACTATGGTCAGCAAGGTTGGGATACGGACGACGAAGAAATTCGAAGCCCACCCACCACCCACTTTGTAGCCACTGTCGACGATCTAACCGACATGCTTGACTTTGACTCCGAAGACATCGACTGTATGGATGCCGATGAAGGAGACGACCAAGAACCAGCACCTATAGGGAACTGGAAAACCACCCCGTCATATGACATATACATGGTGGACACCCCCAAAGCAGGGGACGGCGAGGAACAAACGGAGGATGACCCCTCCAAAAAGCAACCCAAGCGCCGACGTCAGCGGCGCCGCTCTAAATCCCGCCAAAGCAAAAACGGCGAATCCAGCACCAGAGATAACAACAGGCTGGACAGTGCCGAAGATAACCCCCTCCAGCAGGATTCAGTGCAGGAGGATGAAGGAGCCAGCCCCCATGAGAGAGCGACCGACAGAGAGGTTGAGGATGACAACTATATGCCTCCCTCCGAAGACGAGGCAAGCCTCGACGATGACGAATTCGTCGTGCCAGAGGATCCCGTCGAACAAAAGCGTTTCGAACGCAGGCTTATGGCCACGGCACGCAGCCTCAAGAAAAAACAGCAGCAGCTTAGAACTGACCAAGACTTGCTAGCCGATAGATGGACCGAAGTCCTGGCGGCCGAAGAGTATAAACTCGAGCGCCCCTCCAAAAGCTACCCAAAGCGCAGGCTGCTACCCCAACTTGAGGAGGAAGCAACTAAACCTACATCACCAGCATACGATGCGGCCGATCGGCCACCCCGTGGCCGCGACAGAGAGGCCTTCGGGCCCTCAACCCAAGCCGCACCCCGGCACCGCTCAAAACATGCCAGAGTATGGGGAGACGCAACAGACCTGTGAGACATATTGGAGAACAAGGCAAGGCAAGCAAGATCGATCTACGGATCGCATGGGCGCCCCGCTCCACGCGACGCCAGCTGTCACGCCGGATATGATAAGTACGGCCAGGCCGAACACAACAGACCAAGCTCATCCGAGCTGCGTCGTGATATAGCCCAATAGAGGGGCGCCACACACACCCTATGCTTCACAGATGAAGTAATGGATCATCAAATCCCCGAGGGTTTTAAACCCGTAAACATCGAATCATATGACGGCACAACTGATCCCGCGGTATGGATCGAGGATTACCTCCTTCATATCCACATGGCCCGTGGTGATGATCTACACGCCATCAAATACCTCCCGCTCAAGCTTAAAGGACCATCTCGGCATTGGCTTAATAGCTTGCCAGCAGAGTCAATTAGTTGCTGGGAGGACCTGGAACCCGCATTCCTTGACAACTTCCAGGGCAGTTACGTGCGACCACCAGACGCCGACGACCTAAGCCACATAATCCAGCAGCCAGAGGAATCGGCCAGGCAATTCTGGACATGGTTCCTAACCAAGAAAAATCAAATAGTCGACTGTCCGGACGCCGAGGCCCTTGCTGCCTTCAGGCGTAACATCCGAGACGAATGGCTTGCCCGACACCTAGGATAGGAAAAGCCGAAATCCATGGCAGCCCTCACGACACTCATGACCCACTTTTGCGCGGGCGAAGATAGCTGGCTAGCTCATAGCAATAACATAACCAAGAGCCCTGGTAATTCAGACACCAAGGACAACAATGGCAGGTCACGTCGCAACAAGCACAAGCGCCGCATTAACAGCGACAATACTGAGGATACGGCAGTCAATGCCGGATTCATAGGCTCTAAACCCGGTCAGCGGAGGAAGCCATTCAAAAGAAACCCTCCGGGCCCATCCAACTTAGACCGGAGACTCGATCGCTTGTGCTAGATACACGGTACCCCCGAACAACCAGCCAACCACACCAACAGGGACTGTTGGGTGTTCAAGCAGGTAGGCAAGTTAAGTGCCAAAACCAGAGACAAGGGGCTACGTAGCGATGACAAGGAGGAGCCTCGGACGCCGAACAACAGAGGACAGAAGGGCTTCCCCCCGCAAGTGCGGACGGTGAACATGATATACGCAACCCACATCCCCAAAAGGGAGCAGAAGCGTGCCCTCAAGGATGTCTATGCGTTGGAGCCAGTTGCCCCAAAGTTCAACCCATGGTCCTCCTGCCCGATCACCTTTGATCGACGGGACCACCCCACTAGCATCCGTCACGGCGGATTCGCCGCATTGGTCCTAGACCCAATCATTGACGGATTTCACCTCACTAGAGTCCTCATGGACGGCGGCAGCAGCCTGAACCTGCTTTATCAGGATACAGTGTGGAAAATGGGTATAGATCCCTCACGGATTAAACCCACCAAGACAACCTTTAAAGGCGTCATACCAAGTGTAGAAGCCAGCTGTACAGGCTCGGCTACACTCGAAGTGGTCTTCGGATCCCCGGATAATTTCTGAAGCGAAGAGTTAATCTTCGACATAGTCCCATTCCGCAGTGGCTATCACGCCCTGCTCGGATGAACCGCATTTGCAAAATTCAATGCGGTACCGCACTACGCATATCTCAAGCTCAAGATGCCAGGTCCTCGCGGAGTCATTACGGTAAATAGAAACACTGAACGCTCTCTCCGAACGGAGGAGCACACAGCGGCCCTAGCGGCGGAAGTACATAGCAGCATCTCAAGGCATCTCCCCAATCCGGGTGTTAAACATCCGAACAACGTCAAGCGCGCCGAAAGCAACCTCCAACAAAGCCGGCTGGCACGATCTGAGCGAGCATAGCAGTGCGGCCCCAACCCCAGCCCTCGTCAGATGGTGCCATCGGCACCACGCATACATAATTATGCTTTGAAAATACCATGGGCATAAGAGGAGGGGCACAATCACGGCACGCCCAGAATGCGGCTCAACCGCACTTAGGGGCTCCCTATTCGGCCGTTTTTATTTTTTTATATACTTTCAGGACCCAACTATTTGGAAGGCCTGTCCGGCAACAAAACTCGCCGAACACACGATGCAACAGCCAGGGCGCGAACAAGCTGCGTCATATGTCCAGGTGGTCTCTGTAACAAGCTAAATACCCGTTTTTCTTAAATTTACGCAGCTTGCCCCTGGAGGGGGACATGTCAAATAATCCCATCCCTTGCTTATCGCACTATTTGTATTGTTCTGCTTTCATAGCAGCTCTTTTTTAATAAACTATACATAGCTCTTATCTATTATTGTATTTATCTATTTTTATACAAATATGTTCAGTCATGACATTATGCAACCGTACACTTTGGTACGGACAATACACCAGGGGCTAAAGCACCCCATAACATGGTGTGAGAAGACCAAACACTCTTATGAGTGCGGCACCCCGAACTTATAGCACTATATGCATCGGCTCCGAATCATGTCTTTGGTCAATAGTTGGGTTTGCCCGGCTCCCATGTTTTGGTACCTTACGTTCCGCATTGTTGGCTAAGGTAGCGCTAGGAGAACTACTGCGATTGTGCCCCAGTTGAGCTGGGTTAACACCTCAGTAGAGAAAGCTAAAACTGACTGTCATGATAGTGCGAGAGACCGGTCGCTGTTCGCAAGGTTTTTCGAGTCCTTAAAGACTTATGCCACTTAGAGCGAGGAACCGGACTTATCCGGCCTAGGCGTGGATAGCGCCCCGAACTCGGTCTTCCGAATACTAGGGGCTTCGCCGAAATTTAAAATTATAGAATTCTATGGCTAAGTGAGAGTGATAAAGCATTATAAGTCAGATGTCCTAGTTCATTGTGCTGAGCGCCTCCCTAGATGGACCCAAGAATGGGAACAAGAGCGCTCAGGTTTATCCCGAACACCCAGCACTTGTGGCATGGGGGTCGAAGCCGACGACTTGCATCTCTCAGATTTGATAAACGGCCGCACAGAAGGTAATATTTTAAATTAACAAGTGTTGCTTAACACATATGAACAAAGTTTTCAGCGTACAGGATAACAGATGCGAGCCTACTCAAAAATTACATCTTTAGAGCACTCGTCCGCTATACGGCGAGCACCCTTTAGGACGCCCTTATAATACATCTCGGGCGTACGATACTCCTTGCCCGGCGGTGGCGCGTCCGTCAAAAGCTTCTCAGCGTCCAGCTTGCCGCAGTGCACTTTAGCACGGGCAAGGGCCCGACGGGCACCTTCAATGCAGACGGAGCGCTTGACGACCTCAATCCACGGACACGCATCCACCAGCCGCCGCGCCAGACCGAAGTAGCTCCCAGGCATGGCTTCTCCAGGCCACAGCCGAGCTATGAGGCCCTTCATGGCCTGTTCGGCCACCTTGTGGAGCTCGACCAGCTGCTTCAGCTGGTCGCTTAGGGGCACCGGATGTTCGGCCTCAGCATACTGAGACCAGAACACCTTTTCCGTCGAGCTCCCCTCTTCGGCTCGGTAGTACGCAGTGGCATCAGACACACTACGGGGCAGATCGGCGAACGCTCCTGGAGAGCTCCGGATTCGGGTAAGTAGCAGATAATTAACTTTTATATTCTTGCTTTGCATAAAGAATGCCTTACCCGCCGCTATTTTCTTCATCGCCTCGATCTCCTGGAGGGCCTTCTGGGCTTCGGCCTTAGCGCTTTTGGCACTCTCAAGAGCCAAGGCGAGCTCGGACTCTCAAGTCTTCGAGTCACGCTCCAAACTCTCGTGTTTTTCCACGAGAGCCTGGAGCTCTTGCCGCACCTCCGCCACCCGCGCCTCCTGCTTCTCTCGCTCGGCGCGCTCCAGGGCCGCACTGTTTTCGGCCTTGGAGACCGCCTCCTTCAGGGTCTCCACCTCGGTCGTGGCCCCTGCAACATTTAAGTTGGTCCTGTCATTATTTGCAACCAAGTATTTCTATATACATTTACATACGGTATTACATACCCTCCTTGTCCTCGAGCTGCTTCTTGGCACGGCTGAGCTCGTTCTCGGACCGCTCGAGGCTTCCTTTCAACGCATTGACCTCCGCAGTCAGTGCGGCAGAGGTCACAACGCAGCCTGCATTCCCATATCGACATATTTTTATTAGACTCCTGCGTATATCTTTTTAGATCCTCAGCTCGGCTTTTCTTTTCCAAACGCCGAACATCAGGGGCTACTGTCTATGCGGTAACATTTTCATTTGTTTTGAACACATACCTCAAAGCCTGTTAGCATACTCGTACAGGCTTCGGTCAGCCCGCTTTTGGCGCTCATAACAGTGCGGTGTTCTTCGTTGATGGAGGCGCCGTTAAGCGCCTCCAGCAAATTGTCCGGCGCCTCCGGATGGACGAAGGTCGTCGATGGCATAGGCTCGCCCTTCTTATGAAGGCGCCGCCTGTCGGACTCTAGAACCTTTGGTGGTTCCGAAGCAGTGTCCGGCCCTGAGCCGGACTTAGATCGCTCCGGGGCTTTGCCCCCCTTGGGCCTGGAGTCTGGGAGGTCGCCTTCGGGCACCTCCAGGACCACGTCCTCCTGGTTTGGCCCCTTTTGGGACCCCACCTCGGCGTCATCCGCAGCCAGAGGGGAGGAGGCCGTCGGAAGTGAAGCGTTGTTCACATCCGACGAATTCAGGGAGCCGCTCGACGAATCGTCGAGCTAAGCTATGGGCGGACTGCATGATTGAATTTGGCATCAGAAAATGCCAAATAATAGAGGAGCTCCATAAGTTATTCGGGTGCCCGGACACTTACGGTTTTGCTAGGGGCTTGACCCTGGATGGCCATTCCTCCCCGCCGTCTTCGGCATCGGAGGCGTAGTTCGGTGGAAGGGTTTTCCCCTTCTTGGACTCTCCGGCCTCCCCAGTTGGGGCGGCCTTCCTTTTCTTTCCGTCCCCCGTTGGAGGGGGAGAGGCTTCTTCTTCCTCCTCCTCCTCGTCTTCCGAGGCGGAGGGTGCGTCGGGGTCGTCGGGCGATGAATCCGACACCACCAGGCGCCGGGAGCTCTTTCGAGTCCCCGTGGCCTTCTTCTTGGCCTTCTTCTCTGGCACCACGTGAGGTGTCGGAACCAGCAGCTTCATTAAACGAGCGTCCGCTGGGTCTTCGGGCAAAGGAGCCGGACAGTTGATCAGTCCGGCCCTCTTCTGCCAGTCCTGTCAAAGGGATGGGGGTTTAGATCCCGCGTAAAATCAAATCTATGGAAAACAGATACCCCGTAATGGGAAAATTAGCTCACCGCGCTGGCTTGGCGCTTGGCGCAGAATCCGCGATCCTCGGTGACGGGAGGCGAGACCTCGAAGCTCTTGAATAGCACCTTCCATGCATCCTCGTGCTTTGTGTCAAAAAGCTGGGACAGAGTCTGGTGCTGGGCCGGGTCGAACTCCCACAAATTGAAAGCCCGTCGTTGACACGGGAGAATCCGGCGGAAGAGCATGACCTGGAATACGGTGACAAGTTTAACCTTCCTGCTAATCGGGTCTTTGATGCAGGTTTGAAGTGTGGTCACTTCTGCTGAATTACCCCACAACAGCCCCGTCTCTTTCCAGGACGTGAGCCGTGTGGGAATGCCGGATTAGAATTCGGGAGCCGCTGCCCATTCAGGGTCACGCGGCTCGGTGATGTAGAACCACCCCGATTGTCACCCTTTGATGGTCTCTACGAAGGCGCCCTCAAGCCATGTAACGTTGGGCATCTTGCCCACCATGGCGCCTCCGCACTCCGCTTGGCGTCCGCCCACGACCTTCGGCTTGACGCTGAAGATATTTAGCCATAGGCCAAAGTGAGGCTGGACGCGGAGGAAGGCCTCGCACACGACGATGAACGCAGAGATGTTGAGGATGAAGTTGGGGCCAATCGTGGAAGTCCAGGCCGTAATAGAACATGAGCCCCCGGACGAACGGGTGAAGAGGAAAGCCCAGTCCGTGAGGAAATGGGGAAGGAATACAACCCTCTCATGGGGCCCAGGGGTGGGGATGAGCTGCCCCTAGTCTGGAAGCCGGTGCGCAATGTCGTTGTGCAGGTATCCGGCTTTCCGCAACCTTTTGATGTGCCCTTCCGTGACGGAAGAGGCCATCCACTTGCCTCCCGCTCTGGACATGGTTGGAGTAGGTCGAGGCGAGATGTGCGGGCTTGGGCGTTGGAGCTCGAGTGCGCAAGGACGAATAAGCAAAGGAGGAAGAAGGCGTGAATGGAAAGGAGAGATCCTTATCCCCTTATATGGGCGGCCGAAACTACGAGCCCCCACCGGCCTAATAAAACTCGCTTACCTCCCAAGCGCCGCGGTTAATGGCGCGGCTGGGTTAGCCATGCCCGTATTGATGAGAATCCCGGAATAAGTGGACACGATCTCTTCTTTGACAAGACGTGCCAAGGAAACCGCCTAGCTAAACGCGCTGAGGAGGAACGGTAAAATGAATAAAGGCTAGGCCGTGGCATGATATCACGCCGCGGAATATGTCAGCAGATCAGATTTGTGTAAACATTATTCTCTCTACGGTGGCAGGTGGAACTTATTTTTGCAGAGCCGGACACTATCCTGGTGTTCAACATTTTCTATGAAGTATTCGGAGGAGGAACGCGCCTTGCAATGCCGAAGACAACTTGCGCGCCGGACTCGTCGTCATTGAAGCCTGGTTCAGGGGATACTGAGGGAGTCCTGGATTAGGGGGTGTCCGGATGGCCGGACTATGACCTTTGGCCGGACTCCCGGACTATGAAGATACAAGATTGAAGACTCCGTCCCGTGTCCGGATAGGGACTTTCCTTGGCGTGGAAGGCAAGCTTGGCGATACGATATGAAGATCTCCTCCCATTGTAACCGACTCTGTGTAACCCTAGCCCTCTCCGGTGTCTATATAAACCGGAGAGTTTTAGTCCGTAGGACAAACAACAATCATACCATAGGCTAGCTTCTAGGGTTTAGCCTCTCCAATCTCGTGGTAGATCAACTCTTGTAATACCCATACCATCAATATTAATCAAGCAGGACGTAGGGTTTTACCTCCATCAAGAGGGCCCGAACCTGGGTAAAAACATCGTGTCCCTTGTCTCCTGTTACCATCTGCCTAGACGCACAGTTCGGGACCCCCTACCCGAGATCTGCTGGTTTTGACACCGACAATAACCATATGCAAGAGGAGAAAGTTTCATGAAGGAAGCCCCCAAGTAAACGGGGTATTTGAATTTGCGCGTCACAAGCAAAGTTTGGACAAGGAAATTTTTACAAGCAAATTTTTTCCAAAAAAGTATAACGCTTGGTCGAGCCGAACACAAGTTAAAAAATTAAAACTTTGAGCATGAAGGCAACTTAGCTGGTTAATGTGTTCGGTATTGACGACGCGGTCCGAGCTTGATGCGGGACAAGGTTCCATCCCCGAGCCGGTCCCGAGGTGGCGGAGCAAAGAGCTCGGCACTCTGAAGTGGTGACATAGCACGATCAATGCATGACGGCAGGGTGATGCCGAAGTCCCCGGCATGGGGTAATGAAGTGTTGACAAAGCCCCTTGTCCAGCCGAGGTGATGCCAAAGGATATAGTCTGGCTGGATCATCTTCCTGTGCACAAAAAATAGTGCAAACCGGATATAATAGTAATAATAATAAAAATAAAAAAATTATTGCATAACAAATAATTTATGCAAAGTGAGTAATAAAAGAAATATGGCCTGGCGCCGAAGTCAACGTCCATGCAGGGCGGCGGCGTAATGCGGTAAAGGCCTGGCAAGTCCTGAATTCATAGGTCGGTTCGAGTTCCGGATGCGGCGTTCGCCGGACTATGTACGAAAACTGACCGAACCACCATGCGACCGTTGTTAATGCGGCCACCATTTGATAGACCTGCGTACATATGACGGACAAACCAGAGTAATAATTCATTGGGAAAAATGAACCCTAACAAGCAAAAACTACTAGGATTAATAGCACCTGGCTTATTTGTTGTAGCAATCCGAAGAAAGGTGATTCCCAAAATTGGGACTCGATCCGCACACCTATCGCCTGATGGGCGATAAAGAAATGGCATGGCGATGCTGGCAAAGGTTGGCTCGTTGAAGCAAAGCCCTCGGTCCAGCTAACGTGAGGGAGCTGGTCGGCTAGCGACGTCGAAGTCTCTAGAGTAGGTTGATGAAGAGATGATGAAGCCCCCGGTCCAGCGATGCAGGTCGTGACATGGTCGATGCCGGCTTGATGAAGTAACCGTGTGGCGATGCAGGTGTGCCCGCTCCGTGTAATCCGTGGGGCGGCGATGTTGGTGATGATTTATCCTTCGCGATGCCGAACTATTGTTCGGCTGGCCAAGATGATGATCCGAAGAAATTGAGCTCGGCTCAATAGAGCGACGATGTGTCTAACGCAGGTCGGCCGCCGTGGAGTGATGATGTCGGGCCAGTTTGACACCGGCGCGACGGTGAAGTTCGTATTGCAAGAATACTTTTAATACCACTGGGATGTGTTTGAGGATGAAACACAACACCCCATACGAAAACTTCCTTCAAAAAGGATGTCCGAGATCCCGTTCATAAAGAAGATGAATTCGGGTCGGATTCGTTCTCGCGCAGAAAACATATCCAAAAAGTGATGCACTAATCGGATGTTTCCCGGAGTTTGGACGGTCGGTTCGAGTTGAATTTTTGGCAGGTTGTAGATATGGGAATTCTGCAGCAAATCAACGGTTGGATCCTCCAAAGGACATCCAAGATAGATGCTGGATACCACGCCCTAAACTCGTCCGGATTCTCGTCCAGATTCAACAGGGCTCCGGTATATCGGAGATTGCCGGAGATTCCTCCATCGGAACTCGACGAAATTTTTGCAAGGTTGTTGTAGACTTAATTCCGCATAATTCCCCCGAAGTAATCGTTTAAGTGACACTCGAGGAGGCGGTGGCGGCGGATACAAGTTTGTTGTCCAGAAAAACAGCACGGTCGCCTGAGGGCAATGTTGACGTTGAGCCCCCGAGCTCCATGGATAACTCCTCCATGATCTTGATAGAGATCGGAGTTGGTGTTTGATGAAGGCCTTCATCCGATCATGACGATCGGAGGTAGGGCGCAGTCCTCGGTCAAACCAAGGTGACCAGTCGAGCTGGTGACGAAGAAGCCGACGTCGAGCATGTTGGTTAGATCGTCGACAGTGGCTACAAAGTGGGTGGTGGGTGGGATTCGAATTTCTTCGTCGTCTGCATCCCAACCACGCTAACCATAGTCCGGCCAGGGCTCTCCTGACAAAGAGAGAGACTTTAGTGAATTCAGGATATCGCCAAAGGGCGAGTGCTGAAAGACGTCTGCGGCAGTGAACTCCATCATCAGAGCACAATTGGGTTCGATCGGAAGGGGTGCAGAAGGTTCAGAGTCCGGACAAGAGTCCGGCACCTTGGAGTCACTGGCCTCGCAAAGGACTAAACCGGTGTTCGGCTCTATCGCCATAGAGATTGCGGCTCCTGGGGCGGCGTCCAACCGTCCGTCCTCGACTGGCGTGGTCGGCTCCAAGCTAACGGTCGGAGCGGACACCTGAGCGGCACTCTGGGCGCTGTCCGGTGGCAGAGCTAGATCATGCCCATCGTGACAGTGCGGGCGCTCGACCGTGGCTCGAATCCGTCGAAGATCAAGTCCCCGCGGATGTTGGCTGTGTAGTTTAGGCTTCCAAACCTGACCTGATGGCCATGGGCGTAGCTTTCGATCTGCTCCAGATGGCCAAGCGAATTGGCCCGCAGTGCGAAGCCGCCGAATAGGAAGATCTGTCCGGGGAGAAAAGTCTCACCCTGGACCGCGTCGTGGTTGAAGATCGAAGAAGCCATCGGGCCTAAGGGCGACGACACAGAGGAACTCTCAATGAAAGCACCAATGTCGGTGTCAAAACCGGCGGATCTCGGGTAGGGGGTCCCGAACTGTGCGTCTAGGCGGATGGTAACAGGAGACAAGGGACACGATATTTTTACCCAGGTTCGGGCCCTCTCGGTGGAGGTAAAACCCTACTCCTGCTTGATTAATATTGATGGTATGGGTATTACAAGAGTTGATCTACCACGAGATTAGAGAGGCTAAACCCTAGAAGCTAGCCTATGATATGATTGTTGTATATGTCTATCGACTAGCCTGGCCCTGGTTTATATAATGCACCAGAGGCCTAGGATAACATGAGTCCTAGCCGAATACGCCGGTGGGGGAGGAGTCCTTGTCTTGATCGCCAAGTCTTGTGTATTCTTCCTTGTATGCGGCAGCTGTCCGGACTGGCCCATGAATATACGGCCTGGGGTCCTCGGCCCAATCTAACAGATCGGGAGATGACGTGGTGAGTACCCCTTAGTCCAGGACACCGTCACCCAACCTCTCCCTCTCCCCTTGCTAGATCAAGGCATGGGAGACGTCATCGGGCTGCACGTGTGTTGAACGCGGAGGCGCCGTTGTTCGACGCTTAGATCGGAATCAACCGCGATCTGAATCGCTATGAGTACGACTCCTTCATCCGCGTTCTTGTAACGCTTCCGCTTAGCGATCTACAAGGGTATGTAGATGCACTCCCCTTTCCCTCGTTGCTAGATTACTCCACAGATTGATCTTGGTGATGTGTAGAAAATTTTAAATTTCTGCTATGATCCCCAATAGTGGTATCAGAGCTAGGTCTATGCGTAGTTTCTATGCACGAGTAGAACACAAGTTGTTATGGGTGTTGATTTTGTTCAATATGCTTACCATTACTAGTCCAATCTTGTTTCGACGGTATTGTGGGATGAAGCGGCCTGGACCGACCTTACACATACACTTACGTGAGACAGGTTCCATGGACTGACATGCACTTGTTGCATAAGGTGACTAGTGGGTGCCAGTCTCTCCCACTTTAATCGGATCGGATTCGATGAAAAGGGTCCTTATGAAGGGTAAATAGCAATTGGCGTATCACGTTGTGGTTTTTGCGTAGGTAAGAAACGTTCTTGCTAGAAACCCATAGCAGCCACGTAAAATATGCAAACAACAATTAGAGGACGTCTAACTTGTTTTTGCAGAGTATGCTATGTGATGTGATATGGCCAAAAGAATGTGATGAATGATATGTGATGTATGAGATTGATCATGTTCTTGTAATAGGAATCACGACTTGCATGTCGATGAGTATGACAACCGGCAGGAGCCATAGGAGTTGTCTTAATTTATTGAATGACATGCGTGTCATTGAACAACGCCATGTAATTACTTTACTTTATTGCTAAACCGTTAGCCATAGTAGTAGAAGTAATAGTTGGCAAGACAACTTCATGGAGACACGATGACGGAGATCATGATGATGGAGATCATGGTGTCATGCCAGTGACGATGATGATCATGGAGCCCCGAAGATGGAGATTAAAAGGAGCAAAATGATATTGGCCATATCATATCACTTTTTGATTGCATGTGATGTTTATCATGTTTATGCATCTTATTTGCTTGGAACGACGATAGTAAATAAGATGATCCCTCATTAAAATTTCAAGAAAGTGTTCCCCCTAACTGTGCACCGTTGCGAAAGTTCGTTGTTTCAAAGCACCACGTGATGATCGGGTGTGATAGATTCTAACGTTCACATACAACGGGTGTAAGCTAGATTTACACACGCGAAACACTTAGGTTGACTTGACGAGCCTAGCATGTATAGACATGGACGGCCTCGGAGCACAAGAGACCGAAAGGTCGAGCATGAGTCGTATGGTAGATACGATCAACATGAAGATGTTCGCCGATGATGTCTAGTCCGTCTCACGTGATGATCGGACACGGCCTAGTTGACTCGGATCATGTAATCACTTAGATGACTAGAGGGATGTCTATCTGAGTAGGAGTTCATAAGATGAACTTAATTATCCTAAACATAGTCAAAAGGTTTTTGCAAATTTTGTCGTAGCCCGCGCTTTAGTTCTACTGTTTTAGATATGTTCCTAGAGAAAATTTAGTTGAAAGTTGATAGTAGCAATTATGCGGACTGGGTCCAAAAACTGAGGATTGTCCTCATTGCTGCGTAGAAGGCTTATGTCCTTAATGCACCGCTCGGTGTGCTGAACCTCGAACATCGTCTGTGGATGTTGTGAACTTTTGACATACATGTTTTGATAAATACGTGATAGTTCAGTAATGTTAAAAGGTTTAGAATTGACGCACCAAAGACGATTTCGAAATGTCGCGGAACATATGAGATGTCTCGAGGGCTGAAATTGGGATTTCAGGCTCGTGCCCACGTCAAGAGGTATAAGACCCCCGACGATTTTCTTAGTCTGCAAACTAAGGGAGAAAAGCTCAATCGTTGAGCTTGTGCTCAGATTGTCTGAGTACAACAATCACTTGAATCGAGTGGGAGTTGATCTTCCAAATGAGATAGTGATGTTTCTCCAAAGTCATTGCCACCAAGCTGCTAGAGCTTCGTGATGAACTATAACATATCAGGGATAGATATGATGATCCTTGAAATATTCCCGATGTTTGACACCGCGAAAGTAGAAATCAAGAAGGAGCATCAATTGTTGATGGTTACTGAAACCACTAGTTTCAAGAAGGGCAAGGGCAAGAAGGGATACTTCATGAAACGGCAAATCATCTGTTGCTCTAGTGAAGAAACCCAAGGTTGAACCCAAACCCGAGACTAAGTGCTTCTGTAATAAGGGGAACGTTCACTGGAGCAGAATTACCCTAGATACTTAGTAGATAAGAAGGCAGGCAAGGTCGACAGAAGTATATTGGATATACATTATATTAATGTGTACTCTACTAGTACTCCTAGTAGCACCATGGTAATAGATACCGGTTCGGTTGCTAAGTGTTAGCAACTCGAAATAAAAGGCTACAGAATAAACGGAGACTAGCTAAAGGCGAGGTGACGATATGTGTTGGAAGTATTTCCAAGGTTGATGTGATCAAACATCGCACGCTCCCTCTACCATCGGGATCGGTGTTAAACCTAAATAATTGTTATTTGGTGTTTGTGTTGAGCATAGACATGATTGGATTATGTCTATCGCAATACGGTTATTCATTTAAGGAGAATAATGGTTAATCTGTTTATTTGAATAATACCTTCAACGGTCTTGCACCTAAAATGAATGGTTTATTGAATCTCGATCGTAGTGATACACATGTTCATGCCAAAAGATATAAGATAGTAATGATAGTACCACCTACTTGTGGCACTACCATGTAAGTCATATTGGTATAAAACGCATGAAGAAGCTCCATGTTGATGGATCTTTGGACTCGCTCGTTTTTGAAAAGATTGAGACATGTGAACTATGTCTATTGGTGTATATGCATGAAGAAACTCCATGCAGATGGATCGTTTGGACTCACTTGATTTTGAATCACTTGAGACATGCAAATCATACCACATGGGCAAGATGACTGAAAAGCCTCGGTTTCAGTAAGATGGAACAAGAAAGCAACTTGTTGGAAGTAATACATTTTGATGTGTGCAGTCTAATGAGTGTTGAGGCATGCAGTGGATATCGTTATGTTCTTACTTCACAGATGATTTGAGTAGATTCTGAGTATGTTTACTTGATGAAACACAAATCTGAATTATTGAAAGGTTCAAGTAATTTCAGAGTGAAGTTGAAGATCATCGTGACAAGAGGATAAAATGTCTATGATATGATCACAGAGATGAGTTTCTGAGTTATGAGTTTGGTATGCAATTAAGACATTGTGGAAATTGTTTCACAACTAATATCGCCTGGAACACCATAGTGTGATGGTGTGTCCGAACATCATAGCTGCACCCTATTGGATATGGTGCATACCATGATGTCTCTTATCGAATTACCACTATCGTTTATGGGTTAGGCATTAGAGACAACCGCATTCACTTTAAATAGGGCACCACGCAATTCTGTTGAGACGACACCGTATGAACTATGGTTTGGAGAAACCTAAGTTGTCATTTCTTAAAAGTTTGGGGCTGCGACGCTTATGTGAAAAAAGTTTCAGGTTGATAAGCTCAAACCCAAAGCGGATAAATGCATCTTCATAGGACACCCAAAAATAGTTGGGTATACCTCCTGTCTCAGTTCCGAAAGCAAAAGTGATTGTTTCTAGAAACGGGTCCTTTCTTGAGGAAAAGTTTCTCTCGAAAGAATTGAGTGGGAGGATGGTGGAGACTTGATAAGGTTATTGAACCATCACTTCAACTAGTGTGTAGCAGGGCACAGGAAGTTGTTCCTGTGGCGCCTACACCAATTGAAGTAGAAGCTTATGATAGTGATCATGAAACTTCGGATAAAGTTACTACCAAACCTCGTAGGTCGACAAGGATGCGTACTACTTCAGAGTGGTACGGTAATCCTGTCTTGGAGGTCATGTTGCTAGACAACAATGAACCTACGAGCCATGGAGAAGCGATGGTGGGCCCAGATTCCGACAAATGGCTCGAGGCCATAAAATCCGAGAGAGGATCCATGTATGAAAACAAAGTGTAGACTTTGGAAGAACTACTCGATGGTCGTAAGGCTGTTGAGTACAGATGGATTCTAAAAGGAAGACGGACAATTATGGTAAGTGTCACCATTAAGAAAGCTCGACTTGTCGCTAAGATGTTTTCCGACGAGTTCAAGGAGTTGACTACGATGAGACTTTCTCACTCGTAGCGATGCTAAGAGTCTGTTGGAATTATATTAGCAGTTACTACATTATTTATGAAATCTTGCAGATAGGATGTAAAAACATTGTTTCCTCGACAATTTTCTTGAGGAAAGGTTGTATGTGATACAACCAGAATGTTTTGTCAATCCTGAAAGATGCTAACAAGTATGCAAAGCTCCAGCAATTCTTCTAAGGATTGGAGTAAGCATCTCGGAATTGGAATATACACTTTGATGAAGACGATCAAAGATTTTGGGTTTATACAAAGTTTATGAGAAACTTGTATTTCCAAAGAAGTGAGTGGGAGCACTATAGAATTTCTGATGAGTATATGTTGTTAACATATTGTTGATCAGAAATGCTGTAGAATTTCTGGAAAGCATATAGGGTTGTTTCAAAGGGTTTTTTCAATAAAAACCTGGTTTAAGATACTTGAACATTGAGCATCAAGATCTATAAGGATAGATAAAAAAACGCTTGATAGTACTTTCAAATGAATACATCCGTGACAAGATTTTGACGGAGTTCAAAAGAGATCGGCAAAAAAGGAGTTCTTGGCAGTGTCATAAGGTGTGAGTATTGAGTAAGACTCAAGACCTGACCACGGCAGAAGAGAGAGAAAGGACGAAGGTCGTCCCCTATGCTTTAGACGTAGGCTCTACAGTATGCTATGTTGTGTACCGCACCTGAAGTGTGCCTTGCCATGAGTCAGTCAAGGGGTACAAGAGTGATCCAGGAATGGATCACAGGACAACGGTCAAAGTTGTCCTTAGTAACTAGTGGACTAAGGAATTTTCTTGATTATGGAGGTGGCAAAAGAGTTCGTCGTAAAGGGTTACGCCGATGCAAACTTTGACACTAATCCGGATTATTCTGAGTAGTAAACTGGATTCGTATAGTAGAACAGTTATTTGGAATAGCTCCAAATAGAGCGTGGTAGATGCATCTAGGAGATGACATAGAGATTTGCAAAACACACACGGATCTGAAAGGTTCACATCCGTTGACTAATAACCTCTCTCACAAGCGAGATATGATCAAACCCCATGGGCGTTGATTCATTACAATCACATAGTGATGTGAACTAATTATTCACTCTAGTGCAAGTGGGAGACTGTTGGAAATATGCCCTAGAGGCAATAATAAAATGGTTATTATTATATTTCTTTGTTTATGATAATTGTTTATTATCCATGCTAGAATTGTATTGATAGGAAACTCAGATACATGTGTGGATACATAGACAACACCATGTCCCTAGTAAGCCTCTAGTTGACTAGCTCGTTGATCAATAGATGGTTACGGTTTCGTGACCATGGACATTGGATGTCGTTGATAACGGGATCACATCATTAGGAGAATGATGTGATGGACAAGACCCACTCCTAAGCCTAGCACAAGATCGTGTAGTTCGTATGCTAAAGCTTTTCTAAATGTCAAGTATCTTTTCCTTAGACCATGAGATTGTGCAACTCCCGGATACCGTAGGAATGCTTTGGGTGTACCAAACGTCACAACGTAACTGGGTGGCTATAAAGGTGCACGTGTTGGGGAACGTTGCAGAAAATAAAAAAAATCTACGGTTTCACCAAGATCCATCTATGAGTTCATCTAGCAACGAGTAATAGGAGTGCATCTACATACCTTTGTAGATCGCGAGCGGAAGCGTTCAAGAGAATGGGGTTGAGGGAGTCGTACTCGTCGTGATCCAAATCACCGATGACCAAGTGCCGAACGGACAGCACCTCCGCGTTCAACACACGTACGGAGCGGATGACGTCTCCTCCTTCTTGATCCAGCAAGGGGGAAGGAGAGATTGATGAAGATCCAGCAGCACGACAGCGTGGTGGTGGATGCAGCAGAGTTTCGGCAGGGCTTCGCCAAGTAACTACGGGAGGAGGAGGTGTAGCAAGGGGAGAGGGAGGCGCCAAAACTTTAGGTGCGGCTGCCCTCCCTCCCCCCTCTTTATATAGGGACCCCCAGGGGGGGCGCCGGTCCTAGAGATGGGATCTCTAGGGGGGCGGCGGCCAAGGGGGGTGGAGTGCCCCCCAAGGCAAGTGGAGGCGCCCCCTCCCCTAGGGTTCCCAACCCTAGGCGCAGAGGGGGCCCCAGGGGGGGTGCACCAGCCCACCAGGGGCTGGTTCCCCTCCCACTTCAGCCCACATGGCCCTCCGGGATAGGTGGCCCCACCCGGTGGACCCCCGAGACCCTTCCGATGGTCCCGGTAGAATACCGGTGAACCCAGAAACTTTCCCGATGGCCGAAACTCGACTTCCCATATATAATTCTTTACCTCCGGACCATTCCGGAACTCCTCATGACGTCTGGGATCTCATCCGGGACTCCGAACAACTTTCGGTTTGCTGCATACTCATATTCATACAACCCTAGCGTCACTGAACCTTAAGTGTGTAGACCCTACGGGTTCAGGAGACACGCAGACATGACCGAGATGGCTCTCCGGTCAATAGCCAACAGCGGGATCTGGATACCCATGTTGGCTCCCACATGATCCTCGATGATCTCATCGGATGAACCACGATGTCGAGGATTTAAGCAACCCCGTATACAATTCCCTTTGTTAATCGGTACGTTACTTGCCCGAGATTCGATAGTCGGTATCCCAATACCTCGTTCAATCTTGTTATCGGCAAGTCACTTTACTCGTACCGCAATGCATGATCCCGTGACCAGACACTTGGTCACTTTGAGCTCATTATGATGATGCATTACTGAGTGGGCCTAGACATACCTCTCCGTCATACGGAGTGACAAATCCTAGTCTCGCTCCGTGTCAACCCAACAGACACTTTCGGAGATACCTGTAGTGCACCTTTATAGTCACCCAGTTATGTTGTGACGTTTGGTACACCCAAAGCACTCCTATGGTATCCGGGAGTTACCCGATCTCATGGTCTAAGGAAAAGATACTTGACATTGGAAAAGCTCTAGCAAAACGAACTACACGATCTTGTGCTATGCTTAGGATTGGGTCTTGTCCATCACATCATTCTCCTAGTGATGTGATCCCGTTATCAACGACATCTAATGTCCATAATCAGGAAACCATGACTATCTATTGATCAACGAGCTAGTCAACTAGAGGCTTACTAGGGACATATTATGGTCTATGTATTCACACGTGTATTACGATTTCTCGATAATACAATTATAGCATGAATAGAGACAATTATCACGAACAAGGAAATATAATAATAATCCTTTTATTATTGCCTCTAGGGCATATCTCCAACAGTCTCCCACTTGCACTAGAGCCAATAATCTAGTTACATTGTGATGAATCAAACACCCATAGAGTTCTGGTGTTGATCATGTTTTGCTCGCGAAAGAGGTTTAGTCAACGGATCTGTGACATTCAGATCCGTATGTACTTTGAAAATATCTATGTCTCCATCTTGAACATTTTCACGGATGGAGTTGAAACGACGCTTGATGTGCCTGGTCTTCTTGTGAAACCTGGGCTCCTTGGCAAGGGCAATAGCTCCAGTGTTGTCACAGAAGAGTTTGATCAGCCCCGACGCATTGGGTATGACTCCTAGGTCGGTGATGAACTCCTTCACCCAAATTGCTTCATGCCCTGCCTCCGAGGCTGCCATGTACTCCGCTTCACATGTAGATCCCGCCACAATGCTCTGCTTGCAGATGCACCAGCTTACTGCTCCACCATTCAACATATACACGTATCCGGTTTCTGATTTAGAGTCATCCAGATCTGTGTCGAAGCTAGCGTCGACGTAACCCTTTACGACGAGCTCTTCGTCACCTCCATAAACGAGAAACATGTCCTTTGTCCTTTTCAGGTACTTCAGGATATTCTTGACCGCTATCCAGTGTTCCTTGCCGGGATTACTTTGGTACCTTCCTACCAAACTTACGGCAAGGTTTACATCAGTTCTGGTACACAGCATGGCATACATAATAGATCCTATGGCTGAGGCATAGGGATGACACTCATCTCTTCTTTATCTTTTGCCATGGTCGGGCATTGAGCCGAGCTCAATCTCACACCTTGCAGTACAGGCAAGAACCCTTTCTTGGACTGGTCCATTTTGAACTTCTTCAAAATCTTATCAAGGTATGTGCTTTGTGAAAGACCTATGAGGCGTCTCGATCTATCCCTATAGATCTTGATGCCTAATATGTAAGCAGCTTCTCCAAGGTCCTTCATTGAAAAACACTTATTCAAGTAGGCCTTAATGTTGTCCAAAAGTTCTATATTATTTCCCATCAAAAGTTTGTCATGTACATATAATATGAGAAATGCTACAGAGCTCCCACTCACTTTCTTCTAAACGCAGACTTCTCCATAAGTCTGCATAAACCCAAACGCTTTGATCATCTCATCAAAGCGAATGTTCCAACTCCGAGATGCTTGCACCAGCCCATAAATGGATCGCTGGAGCTTGCATACCTTGTTAGCATTCTTAGGATCGACAAAACCCTCCGGTTGCATCATATACAATTCTTCCTTAAGATGCCCGTTAAGGAATGCTGTTTTGACGTCCATCTGCCATATCTCATAATCATAGTATGCGGCAATTGCTAACATGATTCGGACGGACATCAGCTTCGCTACGGGAGAGAAAGTCTCATCATAGTCAACCCCTTGAACTTGCCGATAACCCTTAGCGACAAGTCGAGCTTTATAGATGGTAACATTACCATCCGCGTCCGTCTTCTTCTTAAAGATCCATTTGTTTTCTATCGCTCGCCGATCATCGGGGAAGCCTGTCAAAGTCCATACTTTGTTTTCATACATGGATTCTATCTCGGATTGCATGGCTTCAAGCCATTTGTTGGAATCTGGGCCCGCCATCGCTTCTTCATAGTTCGAAGGTTCGCCGTTGTCTAACAACATTATTTCTAGGACAGGGTTGCCATACCACTCTGGTGTGGAACGTGTCCTTGTGGACCTACGAAGTTCAGTAGCAACTTAATCCGAAGTACCTTGATCATCATCATTAATTTCCTCTCCAGTCGGTGTAGGAACCACAGGAAGATTTTCCTGAGCTGCACTACTTTCCGGTTCAAGAGGTAGTACTTCATCGAGTTCTACTTTCCTCCCACTTACTTCTTTCGAGAGAAACTCTTTTTCCAGAAAGGATCCGTTCTTGGCAACAAAGATCTTGCCCTCGGATCTTAAGTAGAAGGTATACCCAATGGTTTCCTTATGGTATCCTATGAAGACGCATTTTTCTGACTTGGGTTCGAGCTTTTCAGGTTGAAGTTTCTTGACATAAGCATCGCATCCCCAAACTTTTAGAAATGACAGCTTAGGTTTCATCCCAAACCATAATTCATACGGTGTCATCTCAACGGATTTAGACGGAGCCCTATTTAAAGTGAATGTAGCTGTCTCTAGAGCGTATCCCCAAAATGATAGGAGTAAATCGGTAAGAGACATCATAGATCGCACCATATCTAATAGAGTGCGATTATGATGTTCGGACACACCGTTACGCTGAGGTGTTCCAGGCGGCGTGAGTTGTGAAACGATTCCACATTTTCTTAAGTGTGTACCAAATTCGTGAGTTAAATATTCTCCTCCATGATCTGATCGTAAGAATTTTATCTTTCGGTCACGTTGATTCTCTACCTCATTCTGAAATTCCTTGAACTTTTCAAAGGTCTCAGACTTGTGTTTCATCAAGTAGACATACCCATATCTACTCAAGTCATCAGTGAGAGTGAGAACATAACGATATCCTCCGCGAGCCTTAACGCTCATTGGACCGCACACATTGGTATGTATGATTTCCAATAAGTTGGTTGCTCGCTCCATTGTTCCGGAGAACGGAGTCTTGGTCATTTTGCCCATGAGGCATGGTTCGCATGTGTCAAATGATTCATAATCGAGATACTCTAAAAGTCCATCAACATGGAGCTTCTTCATGTGCTTGACACCAATGTGACCAAGGCGGCAGTGCCACAAGTATGTGGGACTATCGTTATCAACTTTACATCTTTTGGTATTCACACTATGAATATGTGTAACATAACGTTCGAGATTCATTAAGAATAAACCATTGACCATCAGGGCATGACCATAAAACATATCTCTCATATAAATAGAACAACCATTATTCTCAGATTTAAATGAGTAGCCATCTTGTATTAAACGAGATCCAGATACAATGTTCATGCTCAAACTTGGCACTAAATAACAATTATTAAGGTTTAAAACTAATCCCGTAGGTAAATGTAGAGGTAGCGTGCCAACGGCGATCACATCGACCTTGGAACCATTCCCGATGCGCATCGTCACCTCGTCCTTCGCCAGTCTCCGCTTATTCCGCAGCTCCTGCTGTGAGTTACAAATATGAGCAATGGCACCGGTATCAAATACCCAGGATTTACTACGATTACTGGTAAGGTACACATCAATTACATGTATATCACCTATACCTTTAGTGTTGCCGGCCTTCTTGTCCGCTAAGTATTTGGGGCAGTTCCGCTTCCAGTGACCCTTCCCTTTGCAATAAAAGCACTCAGTCTTAGTCTTGGGTCCATTCTTTGACTTCTTCCCGGCAACTGGCTTACCGGGCGCGGCAACATCTTTGCCGTCCTTCTTGAAGTTCTTCTTACCCTTGCCCTTCTTGAACTTGGTGGTTTTATTGACCATCAACACTTGATGTTCTTTCTTGATTTCTACCTCTGCCGACTTCGGCATTGAAAATACGTTAGGAATAGTTTTCACCATCCCCTGCATATTGTAGTTCATCACAAAGCTCTTGTAGCTCGGTGGGAGCGAATGAAGGATTTTTTCAATGACCGCCTCGTCCGGGAGGTTAATGACCAGCTGGGATAGGCGGTTGTGCAACCCAGACATTTTGAGTATGTGCTCACTGACAGAACTATTTTCCTCCATCTTACAACTATAGAACTTGTCAGAGACTTCATATCTCTCGACCCGGGCATGAGCTTGGAAAACCATTTTCAGCTCCTCAAACATCTCATATGCTCCGTGTCGCTCAAAACGCTTTTGGGGCCCTGGTTCTAAGCTGTAAAGCATGCCGCACTGAACAAGGGAGTAATCATCAGCACGTGACTGCCAAGCGTTCATAACGTCTTGGTTCTCTGGAATGGGTGCTTCACCTAGCGGTCCTTCTAGGACATATGCTTTCTTGGTAGCTATGAGGATGATCCTCAGGTTCCGGACCCAGTCCGTATAGTTGCTGCCATCATCTTTCAGCTTGGTTTTCTCTAGGAACGCGTTGAAGTTCATCTTGACATGAGCGTTGGCCATTTGATCTACAAGACATATTTTGCAAAGATTTTAGACTAAGTTCACGATAATTAAGTTCATCTAATCAAATTATTTAATGAACTCCCACTCAGATTAGACATCCCTCTAGTCATCTAAGTGTTACACGATCCGAGTCGACTAGGCCGTGTCCGATCATCACGTGAGACAGACTAGTCATCATCGGTGAACATCTCCATGTTGATCGTATCTTCCATACGACTCATGTGCGACCTTTCGGTCTCTGTGTTCCGAGGCCATGTCTGTACATGCTAGGCTCGTCAAGTTAACCCTAAGTGTTTTTGCATGTGTAAAACTGTCTTACACCCGTTGTATGTGAATGTAAGAATCTATCACACCCGATCATCATGTGGTGCTTCGAAACGACGAACTTTACCAACGGCGCACAGTTAGGGGAGAACACTTTCTTGAAATTGTTATAAGGGATCATCTTATTTACTACCGTCGTTCTAAGTAAACAAGATGCATAAACATAATAAACATCACATGCAATTATATAGTAGTGACATGATATGGCCAATGTCATATAGCTCCTTTGATCTCCATCTTCGGGGCTCCATGATCATCTTCGTCACCGGCATGACACCATGATCTCCATCATCATGATCTCCATCATCGTGTCTCCATGAAGTTGCTCGCCAACTATTACTTCTACTACTATGGCTAACGATTTAGCAATAAAGTAAAGTAATTACATGGCGTTAAATCATTGACACGCAGGTCATACAATAATTAAGACAACTCCTATGGCTCCTGCCGGTTGTCATACTCATCGACATGTAAGTCATGATTCCTATTACAAGAACATGATCTCATACATCACAATATATCATTCATCATTCATCACAACTTCTGGCCATATCACATCACAAGACAATTGCTGCAAAAACAAGTTAGACGTCCTCTAATTGTTGTTGCATCTTTTACGTGGCTGCAATTGGGTTCTAGCAAGAACGTTTTCTTACCTACGAATAACCACAACGTGATTTTGTCAACTTCTATTTACCCTTCATAAGGACCCTTTTCATCGAATCCGCTCCAACTAAAGTGGGAGAGACAGACACCCGCTAGCCACCTTATGCAACTAGTGCATGTCAGTCGGTGGAACCTGTCTCACATAAGCATACGTGTAAGGTCGGTCTGGGCCGCTTCATCCCACAATACCGCTTAAGCAAAATAAGACTAGTAGCGGCAAGCAAGTTGACAAGATATACGCCCACAACAGATTTGTGTTCTACTCGTGCAATAGAGTACTAGGCATAGACCTAGCTCATGATGCTACTGTTGGGGAACGTTGCAGAAAATAAATAAAAAATCTATGGTTTCACCAAGATCCATCTATGAGTTCATCTAGCAACGAGTAATAGGAGTGCATCTACATACCTTTGTAGATCGCGAGCGGAAGCGTTCAAGAGAACGGGGTTGAGGGAGTCGTACTCGTCGTGATCCAAATCACCGATGACCAAGTGCCGAATGGACAGCACCTCCACGTTCGAAACACGTACGGAGCGGATGACGTCTCCTCCTTCTTGATCCAGCAAGGGGGAAGGAGAGGTTGATGAAGATCCAGCAGCACGACGGCGTGGTGGTGGATGCAGCAGAGTTCCGGCAGGGCTTCGCCAAGCGACTATGGGAGGAGGAGGTGTAGCAAGGGGAGAGGGAGGCGCCAAAACTTCAGGTGCGGCTGCCCTCCCTCTCCCCTCTTTATATAGGGACCCCCAGGGGGGCGCCGGCCCCAGAGATGTGATCTCTAGGGGGGGCGGCGGCCAAGGGGGGTGGAGTGCCCCCAAGGCAAGTGGAGGCGCCTCCTCCCCTAGGGTTCCCAACCCTAGGCGCAGAGGGGGGCCAGGGGGGGTGCACCAGCCCACCAGGGGCTGGTTCCCCTCCCACTTCAGCCCACGGGGCCCTCCGGGATAGGTGGCCCCACCCGGTGGACCCCCGGGACCCTTCCGGTGGTCCCGGTACAATACCGGTGAACCCCGAAACTTTCCCGATGGCCGAAACTCGACTTCCCATATATAATTCTTTACCTCCGGACCATTCCGGAACTCCTCGTGACGTCCGAGATCTCATCCGGGACTCCTAACAACTTTCGGTTTGCTGCAAACTCATATTCATACAACCCTAGCGTCACCGAACCTTAAGTGTGTAGACCATACGGGTTCGGGAGACACGCAGACATGACCGAGACGGCTCTCCGGTCAATAGCCAACAGCGGGATCTGGATACCCATATTGGCTCCCACATGCTCCTCGATGAGCTCATCGGATGAACCACGATGTCGAGGATTTAAGCAACCCCGTATACAATTCCCTTTGTCAATCGGTACGTTACTTGCCCGAGATTCGATCGTCGGTATCCCAATACATCGTTCAATCTCGTTACCGACAAGTCACTTTACTCGTACCGCAATGCATGATCTCGTGACCAGACACTTGGTCACTTTGAGCTCATTATGATGATCTATTACCGAGTGGGCCCAAAGATAGCTCTCCGTCATATAGAGTGACAAATCCCAGTCTCGATCCGTGTCAACCCAACAGACACTTTCGGAGATACCTGTAGTGCACCTTTATAGTCACCCAGTTACGTTGTGACGTTTGGTACACCCAAAGCACTCCTACGATATCCGCGAGTTACACGATCTCATGGTCTAAGGAAAAGATACTTGACATTGGAAAAGCTCTAGCAAAACGAACTACATGATCTTGTGCTATGCTTAGGATTGGGTCTTGTCCATCACATCATTCTCCTAATGATGTGATCCCGTTATCAACGACATCTAATGTCCATAGTCAGGAAACCATGACTATCTGTTGATCAATGAGCTAGTCAACTAGAGGCTTACTAGGGACATATTATGGTCTATGTATTCACACGTGTATTACGATTTCCGGATAATACAATTATAGCATGAATAGAGACAATTATAACGAACAAGGAAATATAATAATAATCCTTTTATTATTGCCTCTAGGGCATATTTCCAACAGAAGTGTCTGTTGTGTTGGCACGAATTGAGACTGGGATTTGTCACTCCGTGTGACGGAGAGGTATCTCTGGGCCCACTCGGTAGGACATCATCATAATGTGCACAATGCGATCAAGGAGTTGATCGCGGGATGATCTGTTACGGAATGAATAAAGAGACTTGCCGGTAACGAGATTGAACAAGGTATCGGGATACCGACGATCGAATCTCGGGCAGGTATCATACCAGTAGACAAAGGGAATTGTATACGAGATTGATTGAATCCTTGACATCGTGGTTCATCTGATGAGATCATCGTGGAACATGTTGGAGCCAACATGGGTATCTAGATCCCGCTATTGGTTATTGACCGGAGAGTTGTCTCGGTCATGTCTGCATGGTTCCCGAACCCGTAGGGTCTACACACTTAAGGTTCGATGACGCTAGGGTTATAGGGAATAGATATACATGGTTACCGAATGTTGTTCGGAGTCCCGGATGAGAACCCAGATGTGACGAGGAGTTCCAGAATGGTCCGGAGGTAAAGATTTATATATGGGAAGTCCTATTTTGGTCACCGGAAAAGTTTCGGGGTGCTATCGGTAACGTACCGGGACCACCGGGAGGGTCCCGGGGGTCCACCAGGTGGGGCCACCAACCCCAGAGGGCTGCGTGGGCCAAGTGTGGAAGGGGACCAGCCCCAGGTGGGCTGGTGCGCCCCCCCACGAGGGCCCAAGGTGAAGAGAGAAGGGAAAGGGGGGAAACCCTAGGCTCAGATGGGCCTTAGGCCCACCTAGTGGTGCCCCCCCTCTCTCTCCCCCTTGGCCGCCCCCCTAGATGGGATCTAGGGCTGGCCGCCACCCCTAGGGTGGAAACCTAGATGCGGGCACAGCCCCTCCCTTCCCCCTATATATAGTGGGGGTTTGGGGCTGCCATACACATGAGAACATGTCCCTCTTGGCGCAGCCCTACCCCTCTCCCTCCTCGTCTCTTGTGGTGCTTGGCGAAGCCCTGCTGGAGTGCCAGGCTCCTCGACCACCACCACGCCGTCATGCTGCTGCTGGACGGAGTCTTCCCCAACCTCTCCCTCTCCCCTTGCTGGATCAAGGCACGGGAGACGTCATCGGGCTGCACGTGTGTTGAACGCGGAGGCGCCATTGTTTGGCGCTTAGATTGGAATCAACTGCGATCTGAATCGCTACGAGTACGACTCCTTCATCCGCGTTCTTGTAACGCTTTTGCATCACGCTCTTCAAGGGTATGAAGATGCACAACCCTCTCTCTTGTTGCTAGAATCTCCATAGATTGATCTTGGTGATGCATAGAAAATTTTAAATTTCTGCTACGATCCCCAACAGTGGTATCAGAGCTAGGTCTATGCATAGTTTCTATGCACGAGTAGAACACAAGTTGTTGTGGGCATTGATTTTATTCAATATGCTTACCGTTACTAGTCCAATCTTGTTTCGACGGTATTGTGGGATGAAGTGTCCCGGACCAACCTTACACGTACACTTACGTGAGACAGGTTCCACGGACTGACATGCACTTGTTGCATAAGGTGGCTAGCGGGTGCCAGTCTCTCCCACTTTAGTCGGATCGGATTCGATGAAAAGGGTCCTTATGAAGGGTAAATAGCAATTGGCATATCACGTTGTGGTTTTTGCGTAGGTAAGAAACGTTCTTGCTAGAAACCCATAGCAACCATGTAAAACATGCAAACAACAATTAGAGGACGTCTAACTTGTTTTTGCAGGGTATGCCATGTGATGTGATATGGCCAAAAAGAATGTGATGAATGATATGTGATGTATGAGATTGATCATGTTCTTGTAATAGGAATCACGACTTGCATGTCGATGAGTATGACAACCGGCAGGAGCCATAGGGGTTGTCTTAAATTATTGTATGACCTACGTGTCATTGAACAACGCCATGTAACTACTTTACTTTATTGCTAAGCCGTTAGCCATAGTAGTAGAAGTAATAGTTGGCGAGACAACTTCATGAAGACACGATGATGGAGATCATGGTGTCATGCCGGTGATGATGATGGTCATGGAGCCTCGAAGATGGAGATCAAAAGGAGCAAAAATGATATTGGCCATATCATGTCACTATTTGATTGCATGTGATGTTTATCATGTTTATGCATCTTATTTGCTTAGAACGACGGTAGTAAATAAGATGATCCCTCATAATAATTTTAACAAAGTGTTCCCCCTAACTGTGCACCATTGTGAAAGTTCGTTGTTTCGAAGCACCACGTGATGATCGGGTGTGATAGATTCTAACGCTCACATACAATGGGTGTAAGCCAGATTTATACAACGGGTGGACTAAGGAATTTTCTTGATTATGGAGGTGGTAAAAGAGTTTGTCGTAAAGGGTTACGCCGATGCAAACTTTGACACTAATCCGGATTATTCTGAGTAGTAAACTGGATTCGTATAGTAGAACAGTTATTTGGAATAGCTCCAAATAGAGCATGGTAGATGCATCTAGGAGATGACATAGAGATTTGCAAAGCACACAGGGATCTGAAAGGTTCAGATCCGTTGGCCAATAACCTCTCTCACAAGCGAGATATGATCAAACCCCATGGGCGTTGATTCACTACAATCACATAGTGATGTGAACTCGATTATTGACTCTAGTGCAAGTGGGAGACTGTTGGCAATATGCCCTAGAGGCAATAATAAAATAGATATTATTATATTTCCTTGTTTATGATAATTGTTTATTATCCATGTTAGAATTGTATTGATAGGAAACTCAGATACATGTGTGGATACATAGACAACACCATGTCCCTAGTAAGCCTCTAGTTAACTAGCTCGTTGATCAATAGATGGTTATGGTTTCCTGACCATGGACATTGGATGTCGTTGATAACAGGATCACATCATTAGGAGAATGATGTGATGGACAAGACCCAATCCTAAGCCTAGCACAAGATCGTGTAGTTCGTATGCTAAAGCTTTTCTAAATGTCAAGTATCTTTTCCTTAGACCATGAGATTGTGCAACTCCCGGATACCGTAGGAATGCTTTGGGTGTACCAAACGTCACAATGTAACTGGGTGGCTATAAAGGTGCACTACGGGTATCTCCGAAAGTGTCTGTTGGGTTGGCACGAATCGAGACTGGGATTTGCACTCCGTGTGACGGAGAGGTATCTCTGGGCCCACTCGGTAAGACATCATCATAATGTGCACAATGTGATCAAGGAGTTGATCACGGGATGATGTGTTACGGAACGAGTAAAGAGACCTGTTGGTAACGAGATTAAACAAGGCATCGGGATACCGACGATCGAATCTCGGGCAAGTATCATACCAATAGACAAAGGGAATTGTATACGGGATTGATTGAGTCCTTGACATCGTGGTTCATCCGATGAGATCATCGTGGAACATGTGGGAGCCGACATGGGTATTGTAAGTGCATCTAGTGCCCCTTAGTGATTTTGGGGTATTGAAGACTTATAGGTTAAGGGCCTAATGTGTTTATGAGTGTACACAGGTCTATAAGTCTATGAGGAGTTTAATATTTACAGAGAAAGTCGACCCCTAAAAATGAATATCTTCGACTGAATATTTTGGTATTTCTAAAGACTTTCATGAAGACTTTGAAAGTGAAGAAATTGGTGTGTCCGTGAAGACTTGATATTCATGCGAGGAATATGAAGCTTGAAGACTTTTGTTTTCATAGTTTTGTTTTTCTCTTTCTTGAGTCATAGGAAACACCATACTGTTAAAGGGGTTCAAGGAAATACTAAGGAAAAATTTCCATGTGATGCTCAACTCAAAATCCTACAGCTACCAATCCCTTCGAGTGAAGCCATTGGAAATCTCATACAGTTCAGTCAATTTCTTCAGTGACAGAGACGAAGTTCTTCTGGTCGCTGAGGAATTTGCTCTGACTGAGGAGTTAGGAATTAGCCAGTGCAGATTGCCTACACAGTGAGGAATATGATAGCCCTGAGGAATTTGAGAGTCAAATTTCCGACCGTTGATGTGCTACGCGCCAGCTATCCCAAAATATCTTATCCACATAACGGTCATATCATTGAAGGGCATTTATGTCTTATCATGTCGGGCTGCTCCCTAGGCTATAAATAGCTGCCCCCTACAACCACTAGGTGGTTGGCTGCTCCGAGAGAAACTGACACTTGTCATTTGAGAGCAACCCATCCTCCAAGGACTTTGAGCGAAAATCATCGAGTGAGGAAAATCCAAACCCAAACACCCACAAACCCAAAGTGATTGAGCATCACTAAAGAGATTGATCCTGCGTGGATCCGACGGTTGTTACCTTTGAAGACTGTGCTTCTTCCAGACGGTTAGGCGTCATGGTCTAGAGCATCCAAGAGGAATTGTGGATCGCCGAGTGACCGAAGTCTATGAAGGTTTGGAAGTCGCCTGAAGACTTACCACGAGTGATTGGACGAGGTCTGTGTGACCTTAGTTCAAGGAGAATACGGTGAGGACTTGGTGTCCTGAGCTGCGTGCTCAGTGACTGGGTGTCCGGGACTGTGTGTCCTCGAGTTTAAATACTCAGCCGCTCCAACCAGATGTACAACTGAGACAACAGTTGGAATTGGTCTACCAAATCATTGTCTTCACCAACCTTACTGGTTCTATTTCCTCAACTCTTTCATTTCCTCATTACTGTGTTGAGTGATTGTTCATATCTGTGTTTGAAGACTTTGACTAAAGACTTTCTCAATTTCCTCAGTTCAATTTCTTCAGTCTATTTGTCTTCATCTTGTGTTATCCTGTGTTTACGCTTTTTGTACTCTGTGTTTGTCTTCATTTCATCATGATGACCATGTGTGTATTCTGTCATGCTTACTTCTGAGTACTTATTCTGCTGCAAGTAGTTCTTCGCTAAGGAATTTCCTCACCGGCAAATTCCTCAGTGAAGAATTCATAAAAATCGCCTATTCACCCCCCCCCCTCTAGTCGATATAACGCACTTTCAATTGGTATCAGAGCGAGGTACTCCCTTGTTCTGTGTGATTTTGGTTTAACCACCTGGAGTTCTAGTTATGTCGACCGCAGGTATGATCAAGGTCTCTGTTGGGTGTCCTACCTTTGATGGCACGGACTACCCCTACTAGAAGAATAAGATGCGAATGCATCTTGAAGCAATTGACAACGATCTCTGGTACGTTGTGGAAAATGGTGTTCCCTCAGTCACACCTTCCCTGAATGCTGCTGATGTGAAGAGATTCAAGCAACTCGATTCTCAAGCGAAGAATATCATATGTGGTCATCTGAGTAAAGGGCAGTATGGTAGAGTGAGTGCATTGGAAACTGCTAAGCTAATCTGGGATAGGCTCTCCAAAGTAAACGAAGGAGTCTCAACTCAACGTGACTCTCGTGTTGATGTTCTTCGCAATCTCTTCAACCTCTTCAAAAGACTCAACAATGAAAATCTTCAGCAAACCTTCGATCGCCTCACTGATATCTCAAATAAGCTTCAAGCGCTCGGTGCCACTGACATCACCGATCATGAGGTGGTGAAGAAATTGCTGAGATCACTCGATTCGTCTTTTGACACTCTGGCACTGATGATTCAAGAGTGTGCTTATTACAAGTCACTAGATCTTGCTGATATCCTAGAGAGGCTAAATACTCATGAGTTCCAGCTTGCTGAAAAGAGAGATATATATGGTTCAAGCTATGGCGAACCACGTGCCCTGAAGGCCAAGGCAGTGTCTGAATCGGAATGTGAAGATTCTGGTAGTAGCCCTGGTGATCCTGAAGAATTGAGCCAGGAGCTAGCACTGCTCGTGAAGAAATTCCAGAAATTCTCAAGACGTGGTCGCTTTGGAAAATCTTCGAGTAGTGATTCCTCATCAAGTGACTATAAGAGAAGGCTATGCCACAAATGCAAGAAGCCTGGTCACTACATTCAAGATTGTCCTCAATGGGCCAAGGAACTAAAGAAGAAGAAATACAAGGATTACAGTTCTGATGATGCCAAGAAGAAGAAGAAATCTTCAAAGTCTTCATCATCAAAATCCTCGAAGTCTTCATCTCACAAGAAGAGCAGCTCCAAGAAGGCTCAGGCATTCATTGGCAAGGAAATGGATTCTGAGGCTGAGTCTGAGGATAATGAGGAAGAGGAGGCATCCGAGGAGTCTGAGTCAGGTGTGGCAAGTCTAGCTCTTGCTACCGCATTTGTCAGCAAGTCTATCTTCAACTCTGAAGAAAATGGCAACACCAACAATGCTGATGAAGGCAATGACGACTACGCTCCCACCTATTGCTTCATGGCAAAGGCTGCCAAGGTAACTAAATACCCCTCCTCTGAATCAAGTGAGGATGAATCTGATGAAAATCTTAAGCCTAGCTACTCCAAACTTGCTAAGATTGTTGTGAAACAACAAAAGGCTATTGAAAAACTTCAAAACATGCTAGACAAAAGTGATGATATGTTGGGTGATGAAATGGACCGCACTAAAGACTTAACTGAAAATCTTCAGAGACTTCAGTCTAAGTTTGACAACCTTCAAAGTCATCATAAAACCCTCTTAACTGATCACGAGAAGCTTTCTTATGAATTTCTTCAAAGAAAGCAAGATCTTGAGAAGCTAAGAGTGTGTTATGAAGATCTTCAGAAGGAGCGCGATTCATTACTTGCTCAACAAATCAGCGCCACTCAGGAAGAATTTGATCCTCCATGTTTAAAGTGCATTGAACATGAATTTGCTAACTCTTCACCTGAATGTTCAAATGCTTCAAATGTTACAAATTCTTCACCTGCCTCTGCTATCACTAATTCCTCATCTGAGGACATTGCTAGTATCGCTGACGATGCAGGGTTGAAGGAATTGTATATGACAGGCATGTACAAAAGTCTCAAAGGGCATCAGACTCTTGGTGATGTGCTTAAAAAGCAGATCCTCCACAGAAACCCTAGGAAAGAGGGTATTGCCTCTGAGAGGAAACTCAATGCTGATGGAACATATTGGAAGCCTGAGCAGTACCCCAAAACCTCATGGGTTGCTGCAAAGGGACCTCTAGTTGATCCATCTAACTTATTTGGCTTTACATGTGAATCTCCTCATTCTTCTGATGAGTCATTTGACTCCAACTATAAACTGTTCAAAAATCAGAATGGTGAAGTATTTGCTAGATATGTTGGCACTAACTGCAGGAACGGTTCCCCTATGAAGAAAATCTGGGTTCCCAAAAGTTATGTTGAAAGTCTTCAGGTGAATGTCCTCATGACACCACCAGTGAAGAATAGGAACCCCAGATCAAACTCTTCATATGGACCAAATTCTTCATATGGATCCAAGTTCTCATACAGACCAAATTCCTCATGTGGATCAAATTCCTCAAAAGTATCAAAATCCTCATATGAACATCATCGTGCTAACAACTCTGTTTCGCAGGGTAGAGCTAAGGGCTATGAATATGCGCATTATTCTTCAAATCATTATGTTCACAAGTCCTCGAAGAATTTCTCTGCTTATTCATATGCTTACCCTAACCCCTCTTATGTGAAACGAAATGGTTTGGCATCTTTGCCACCTTTCTCATATGGTGCTCGCAGAGTGATGAACTCTTTGCCACCCCTCCAGATGTGGGTGGTGAAGAAAAAGAACTAATCTCTTATGCAGGGTCAGGTCTCCAGTCGTGCTCAAAACAACTGAAGAATTTGCTGGAGACCTGAACATTGCCTGAAAGGACGCAGGTGAATCATGATGAAATGAACTTTCATTTCACCCATCCTCATACTGATTATCTGATCAAATTACTTGATGAAATTGAACTGATGATACTGATGTCATATTCTTCACTGATGAAGTATATGAGTTTGTAAGCTGCACTAATTCATCTGCAGGATGATCAACCCAAAGCAAATGAGTGGGTCCTCGATAGTGGATGTACAAATCACATGGCTGGTGACAAGAATCTATTGATGGATGCTCCCTTAACTCCATCACATCTAAAGCATATCATCTTTGCTGACAAAGGCAAAAGTCAGGTATTGGGTCTAGGTAAGGTTGCGATCTCTAAGGATCGACACATGGACAAAGTCATGCTTGTCGAGTCCTTAGGATACAACCTCATGTCTGTCTCAATGCTTTGTGATCTTGATATGGTTGTTGTCTTTGGCAAGTATCGTTGTGTTGTGATCATGGAAGCTGACAATTCCAAAGTCTTCGAAGGCTTTAGGAGAGGAGACTTGTACATTGTTGATTTCTCTACAGGACCACAACCTGCCGTGTGCTTACTTGCAAAAGCTTCAGAAGGCTGGCTATGGCATCGACGACTTGGTCACGCAGGCATGAGGAATTTGCACACGCTTGCGAAGAAGAAGCATATCATTGGCATTGAGAATGTCAAATTCCTCAAGGATCACTTGTGTGGTGCCTGTGAAGCTAGGAAGATGACTAAGGCCAAGCATCCAACGAAGACTATCATGACCACCACTCGACCATTTGAATTGCTTCACATGGATCTCTTCGGTCCTAATCATTATTCTGCTGTGACTAATGATGCATCTCTATATGGTTTTGTTATTGTTGATGATTACTCTCGTTACACATGGGTACACATTGTTACTTACAAACATGAAGTGCAGGAAGTCTTCAAACGATTTTCCTCGAGGGCTTCAACCAACTTTGCTATGAAGATCAAGCACATCAGGAGTGACAATGGAACTGAGTTCAAGAATTCCGGTCTTGATGGCTATCTTGATGAACTTGGTATTACTCATGAATTATCTGCTCCTTATACTCCTCATCAAAATGGCGTCGTGGAGCGCAAGAACCGAACTCTTGTTGAGATGGCTCGCACTATGCTTGATGAATACAAAACACCTCATCGGTTTTGGATTGATGCAATTGATACCACGTGCCACATCATCAACAAAGTATATCTTCACAAATTCTTCAAGAAGACTACCTATGAACTCCTCACTAACAAGAAACCTAATGTGAGTTATTTCAAAGTCTTTGGTGCTAAATGTTGGATTAGAGATCCTCATCACAATGCTAAATTTGCACCGAAAGCACATGAAGGTTTTATGCTTGGTTACGGAAAGGACTCGCACACCTAAAGAGTCTTCAACATCACTCTTCACAAGATTGTTGAAACTGTAGATGTGTGGTTCGATGAAACTAATGGCTCGCAAAGAGAGCACCTACCTTCTGTGATAGATGAACCAGCACCTGAGGATTCTATCAATTTCAAGGCTACTGAGGATATCATTCCTATCGAAGAATCTACTGAAGAATTCATTCCAGAACGCGAAGATCGTCCGGCTGATGTACCTGAGGAAAATGCTGAAGAAAATGGTGCTGAAGAAAATGCTGATCAAATTCCTCGACGTCAACCAGCTCATCCTCGCGTTGCAAAAGAAGTGCAAGTTGAAAAGATCATCGATGACATTGAAGCACCAGGTCCTCTCACACGCTCAAAAGATTCACATTTATCTAACTTTTGTGGGCACTATGCTTTTGTCTCTATCACAGAGCCCACCAAGGTAGATGAAGCATTTCTGGAGCCTGAGTGGATTCAGGCTATGCAAGAAGAATTACATCAGTTCGACCTCAATAATGTCTGGGAACTGGTCAAACGTCCAGATCCTCACAAGCATAATATCATCGACACAAAGTGGATCTACCGCAACAAGGCATGACTTGTAGCTCAAGGCTACACACAGGTTGAAGGAATTGATTTTGATGAAACTTTTGCACCTGTTGCTAGACTTGAGGCTATTCACATATTACTTGCTTATGCTAACCATCATAATATTATCTTACAACAAATGGATGTGAAAAGTGCATTCCTCAATGGTAAGCTTGAGGAAGAAGCATATGTTGCTCAACCCCCAGGTTTTGAAGATCCGAAGAATCCTGACAAAGTCTTCAGACTCAACAAGGCCCTCTATGGCCTCAAGCAGGCCCCTTGGGCATGGTATGATACTTTGAAGGAATTCTTTGTGAAGAATGGCTTCACACCCGGTTCACTCGACCCTACTCTCTTTACTATATCTTATAATGGTGAACTGTTTGTGTGCCAAATATACGTTGATGATACTATCTTTGGCTGTACTGACCAACATTATAGTGATGAATTTGCCTATATGATGAGTGAAGAATATCAAATTTCTATGATGGGAGAGTTGAAATTATTTTTAGGTCTCCAAATTCGTCAACAGCACAATGGCATATTCATATCTCAAGAGAAATACCTCAAGGAAGTTCTTAGGAAATTCGGCATGCAAGATTGCAAAGGAGTCAAAATTCCTATGCCCACAAATGGCCATCTATGCACTGATGAAAATGGTATTGAGTTTGATCACAAGGTATACCGCTCCATGATTGGTTCTTTATTGTACTTATGTGCATCTAGGCTAGATATAATGCTTAGTGTTTGCATGTGTGCCCAATTTCAAGCAACACCGAAGGAATCACACCATAAGGCTGTGAAACATATTCTTCGGTATCTAGCTCACACACCACCACTAGGATTATGGTACCCCAAGGGCTCTACTTTTGATCTCATTGGATATTCTGACTCTGACTATGCTGGTGATCGTGTGTACCGCAAGTCAACATCTGGCATTTGTCATTTCCTCGGACGATCTTTGGTTTGTTGGTCCTCGAAGAAACAGAACTGCGTATCACTGTCTACTGTGGAAGCTGAGTACATTGCTGCTGGTTCTTGCTGTGCTCAATTGCTGTGGATGAAGCAAACTCTCAAGGACTACGGCATCAACATGAAGAATGTGCCTCTCTACTGTGACAATGAGAGTGCCATCAAGATTGCTCACAACCCAGTTCAGCACTCGAAGACAAAGCACATTCAGATTCGTCATCATTTTCTTCGTGATCATGTGTTGAAGGGCGACATTTCTATTGAGCATGTGAAGACTGAAGAACAGCTAGCCGGTATCTTCACAAAGCCCTTGGATGAGAAGAGATTTAGCAAGTTGCGGTGTGAGCTAAATATCTTAGAGTCTTTGAATGTTCTTTGAAAAGGACACACCTCCTAACACTTATGCAAAATTGAAGACATAGATGTGCAACACATGAAGAAACGTTTTTCTTCAATCAATGAAGAATAACACTCTAAGTGTGAAGAAATTAATGAATAATTTGATTCTCAGAACCCTACGACAATTGTACGTGGTATCTGAAATCATCATTCTTATACGGTGGGTCATGCCACCACAAAAGTTGAAAATCTTTAATTTGAGTTTTTCCTCATTTTTGAAATTCCTCAGTTTTTCAAATTCTTCAACTTTGCAAAATCTTCACTGTTTCTGTCGTCTTTCTTCATAGCCTATATATATATATATATATATATATATATGTATACATATATATATATATATATATATGGGTTTATGTCCTCTACAGCATTCACTTATGGCTATTTCTTCAAGTTGCGTTTTCTGCTAAGTGAATGTGATCGGACCCTTCCCCCTCTATGCTATACTCAACCCAATCTATTCACAAATTCTTCATGTGCGCTCTATTTGAAACCCGTTCAAAATCTTCATTGTGTCCTTGTCAGCTGAAGAAATTGCGAACGAAACTTTAAAACCTATCTTATCCAAATTTTCGGTTTTGCCGCTCAAACCGTCTCGTATCCCACGATAGACTTATCTATTCACCCAAGATCTAACACAATCTCCACTTCTCAGTGCGTGGGTGACACATGTCAAGCGAATGAGAAGGGTCAGGGGCACGTTCGTCCTAAATCTTCGGGCGAACAGTTTTTTCACTGCGACTATAAATACCCCCTCACCCTTCATCACTTCCTTTACTCCGCTCGACCTCTCTCTCTCTCTCTCTCTCTCTCTCTCTCGCTCGAGCTTCTCAAACCCTAGCGCCGCCGCTACTCCATCGTCGCCGGTGAGGAAGAGCTTCACTGCCTCGACCTCGTCGCCGTCGTACTCGCGCCGGCTGCGGAAATCTTCACTCCGCCGCCGCCGTAGCTATCTTCCTCCGACAAGTTAGGGCGTGGAAGATCTGAACTGACGAGCTTCAAATCTACACTTCTCAGTTCGTCATGTTCTTCATCAAGGGTAATTAAAAGTTACTTTTACTACCCTCTTTGATTCAAATTTTCTCTACAAAATCTTCAAAGGTGTTTTATTCTTCAAATCCTCACACACAAAACACCTCACTAGTCATCTGTTCTTGATTCATTTCTCTAAGCATCATTTATCTTCAAGATTCCTCAATTGTGTGGATCCTCAATCTATACAACTCTGGAACCTAAGACAAAGTACGCTTAGTGAAATTCTTCAAGACTCATCTGGTCAAATTCCTCAAACTTGTTCATTTTGAAAATCTTCTGAGAACGCATATGACCTCTTCAAATTCCTCGCAACTATACTCTGTTCACAGGTACTCATGTCCGCTGCTGAATCACTAGGTTCTCATCAACTTAACTCATTTGCAGCGTTCCTCGAAGAAAAGTTGCATACTTCTTCAGAGAATTCGATTGTTCAAATTCCTCATCTGAAGAATATGGCACACGGTAAGAAACCACAGAAAGGAGGAAAGAAGCCTGAGGTCATGACTGCATTTGAAATTCGTGAGGACATCTATGCTGACTATTGCACACCTGATGAAGCAAAGTTCGGAAAAGAGAACAAAAATCAGCGCAAGGTGCGCATACAGAGGATTGAAAGGAGATGGGAAAGAGAATGGAGGGAGTACAGATATGTAACTCCAAAGTATATGAAGAAATTCGCTCTAAATCCTCCATGCCCAAGAGCTCCATTGACACCTGGTCAAAAAGCTGATCCCACCAACCTCAAGCGTGGTGAGGATTTTCCTGAAGAATGGACCAAGCGCCAAGCCAAGTTGGCAAGACAAGCAAAAGAAGCAGTGAGGAAATTTAATGAAGACTCTGCTGCTGCTGCTGCCACAAGGGCCTCTGACAAGCCTAGGAAATCAATGGCAAAGAAGCCTGCTCACAAGCCAAGTGCTTCAACAATTGTGCCCTCACGGCCAAGTTCCTCAGCAATGCCCTCACGACCAGAATCTTCAAAGCCCTCACGGCCAATGCCTCACGCTGCTCCAGCTCCTCTAAAGTCCTCAGTTGCTCCGGCAAAGTCCTCAACACCTGTACATCTGGCCACATGCCAAAGGACTACAGGCATCTCCATTGCCTCTGGTGTCTCAGCAAGTTCCTTAGCTGCACCAAATTCTTCATCAAGCCCCACTCTGCTGAAGACAAAGGCCACTGCTGGACGAGGTCCTCGGCCTAGTCCGAAGAAGAAACAAGTTGCCTTCCAAGTGCCATCTGACGATGATGCTGATGATGATGAACTTGCAGAAATCATCAGAGATAGGCAAGAAAGGGCCGCTAGAGCCAAAGGGACAACTGTGCCACTACTTTTGGATCCAAAGGCGATCCTCGACTACATTGATCTCTGGCACAAGGACCCAAACACTCCTATGCCTGATTTTCATTTGACTCCTAGCCAAAGTCACATGCTGACTCATTTCATCTCTGAAGAAAAATGGAAATTTGAGAAGACCAGACAAATCAAGAAGGCTCTGTTCAGGAAAGAGAAGTTCCTGAAGAACAATGTTGTCAAAATGACACCTGATGAACTCCTCAAGATCCAGTCTGAGATCAAAACCCTCAGCGATAATTTCAATTTCTATTATGCTGATTGGCAAGGAGCCAAAGTCAGGTTCATTAAACTGACTGAGAAGTTCACCAATGTTGCAGCACCATCGCAACAAGAAATTCCTCATGTTGAAGCCTCTGCTCAGCAAACTGAAGAACATGCCAGCACCGCTGATGATTTTCAGACTGCTGAAGAGAATGCTAGTTCCAGGTCTGATGACTTCATTCCAGCCGCTAAAGAAACTGATAGGGAATCCACTAGTGGTGCACCTGAAGAAAATGAAGAAGTCAGGGCAACTCCATCAGTTGCGCCTGAGGAAATACAGACAGATTCCTCAGCTCCTACTGCGCCTACCCCAACTCCTACCCTACCATCTGCATCAGATGTGAGGAAGACAAAGGCTGCAGAAAAGGCTGCAGTGAAGAAAAGGAAAGCATCATCTGCTTCAGATTCTTCAGCTCTGAAGAAGATGAAGACTATGACCAGCTCTTTTGCGAACCCTATTGATGTTGTTCCGATTTCCGCCATGCCATCAAAGGAGCTTGTTCCTTATGGTGAAGAATATGTGATCCCTAGCGGATCTGATGAAGAACATCATTCTGCTGCTTCATCGGAGCAGATTGATGAAGAAATTGAAGTGGATGCGATCCCTTCAACTCCTGCTGATTCCTCGCCCATGCCTCAGTTCACAGCTGAAGAGGCCGGCGTTGAAGAACTTGAAGATGAAGACGTGGACATTGGATGCACCACGCCTGTGAGGACTGGTGACTTTTGGGAAAGTCAGCATCCCAATTCTCCACACTTCACCCCACTACAGCAGATACCTCAGTCCCCCGCACCAACCGTTCAAATGGACTCTGAAGAAACTCATCCCACCTCATCTGTGCATGAAGAAATTCCAGCCACTAGTGCTGAAGAAACTGCTGCTGTTGATACCTTGAACATGCAGACTGCCACTAAAGAGGAACCAGAAATTCCTCAGCCTGAAGAACCTGAGATTGTGATTCCTGAGGTTGTGATGCAACTCACTGACACTCCTATGCCCAAGCCAAAGGATCCATTCTCAAAGAAGCAAAAGTTCAAGGCTGCTGATTTCTTCAACGAGCATGTGTTCTTCTCTGACTATAATCCCTATGATTCTGCTCGCATAAGGAAGAGGCGTTTCTCGACTGCTAGTCAAGCAAATTTCTATTCCTCTGTGCTATTCGACAAAGACAAATTCTTCGAGCATGCACACATTCCTCATGTGGACATGGAGTCTCTGTCGTGCTTCCAGCCAGTCCTCAATGTTCTTCATGAAGCTGGATTACTGAATTTCTGCACTGACATCTGTGATTGGAATGAAGAACTCATTCTTCAATTCTATGCGATGCTGCACATCACAGGAAATTCTGAAGATGTGAACTCATGGGTGCTGGACTGGATGTCAGAAAATACTCACTACAAGGCACCAGCAACTGAATTGCTTCGTGTCCTCCCACTCAGTCCTCCCCTTGATGGTGCACGTTGCGTTTACAATGAACCTGAGCTTACAAATCATTACATGCAAGTGCTGATGAAGCCTTTGAAGCCAGGGCAAGCTCCTCGAACCAAATTCCTCGTCAAGGAATTACTGTATGTGCCACGGACTGTCTATCGCATTCTGACGAAGACAATGAGTCCTATCAAAGGCCACGACTCAAATGATGAAGAAGTCGTTGGCATCATGAAGAATATGCTTTTCAATATCATTCATGGCGTTCCCATAAACTTTCATGATTTCTTGATGAGGACTCTGGCAGATATTGCTATGTCACCGTTTGAGCTGAAGCCTTATGCGCCATGGATTATGAAATTCATCTGGACAAGGTCTTCACTCAACTACAAGGCTGATACTCTGAACCATGGTAGTTTCTTGCCTCCAATTGAAGTCCTCAAACGGACATTTTCCTTAGCTGATGACACAGACAAGGCAACTGCTGTGATAGATGAAGGCATTCGTCCATTGGATGGTCAATTTCGCAAGGCTGCATCCTACTCCACCAATGATGACTCTGCCACACATGATTCTGCCGCCAACACCTCTGCCAAGCAATTTCCTCAAGCCACAGCACCCAGGGTGGTGACTGATCATGAGTTACTCCTCAGTCTTCATCAAAAAGTTGATCGCAATCATAAATGGGTCAAGCGTCAGTTTGGTTACATTCTTTACAACATGACCTCAACCCACAATGCTGTGAAGAAAAACCAATACTACCTCCATGAAACCTTCAACCGTACCTAGGCTGTTCTATCTCATATCTACAGCGCCGAAGATCTGAAGAACATGGGTCTCAAGGAAGAATTTGACTGGTCTGCACCTCCACCGAAGAAATTCAAGAAGGTCAAGGTTCCTTCCTTGGTGGCCAGCTCCTATTCTTCATCGCGCGACACTGATGAAAATGAAGACTTGGACGACACTGCGGCAGGCCCTACTACGACAACTGACCCCGTCAACGCTGTCGCTCCTCCATCAACTTGATATTCTTCAGGGGTGTTAGTCCTCAGTTTCGATCCTTTTGGTCATTCAATGCCAAAGGGGGAGAAATCTGAGTTAGTCTTCAAGCGGGTCTATTATATGGGTGTTTTTTTCCTAAGTTACAACTCTCGTTCTTTTGAAACTTTTATTGGATCGAGTTGTAATATTAAACCCGATGGTGCTCTGATACTTTTGATGCACTATGCTCTGATTCTGCATGCTTGTTCCTCGTTAATATTATTTCACGCATGCTGAATTTCTTCAGGCACCATATTTCATTATGCATTTCAAATTCTTCATATTATATGTCAAATGCATGTATGAATTACAAGATATAGGGGGAGATCTCCATGATTCAACTCTTCAAGTGTGCATTGCTTCAAAAGCAAATTCCTCTCTATGCACATCTTCAGGGGGAGTTCTTCTATATCTTGCAATCAAATTCCTCAATATCAGTACTTACACTTCATATGTTTATCCCCGTTGAAAACTTAACCTATATTGTCATCAATCACCAAAAAGGGGGAGATTGTAAGTGCATCTAGTGCCCCTTAGTGATTTTGGTGTATTGAAGACTTATAGGTTAAGGGTCTAATGTGTTTATGAGTGTACACAGGTCTATAAGTCTATGAGGAGTTTAATATTTACAGAGAAAGTCGACCCCAAAAAATCAATATCTTCGACTGAAGATTTTGGTATTTCTGAAGACTTTCATGAAGACTTTGAAAGTGAAGAAATTGGTGTGTCCATGAAGACTTGATATTCATGCGAGGAATATGAAGCTTGAAGACTTTCATTTTCATAGTTTTGTTTTTCTCTTTCTTGAGTCATAGGAAACACCGTACTGTTAAAGGGGGTCGAGGAAATACTAAGGAAAAATTTCCATGTGATGCTCAACTCAAAATCCTACACCTACCAATCCTTTCGAGTGAAGCCATTGGAAATCTCATACAGTTCAGTCAATTTCTTCAATGACAGAGACGAAGTTCTTCTGGTCGCTGAGGAATTTGCTCTGACTGAGGAGTTAGGAATTCGCCAGTGCGGATTGCCTACACAGTGAGGAACATGATAGCCCTGAGGAATTTGAGAGTCAAATTTCCGACCGTTGTTGTGCTACGCGCCAGCTATCCCAAAATATCTTATCCACATAACGGTCATATCATTGAAGGGCATTTATGTCTTATCATGTCGGGCTGCTCCCTAGGCTATAAATAGCCGCCCCCTACAACCACTAGCTGGTTGGCTACTCCGAGAGAAACTGACACTTGTCATTTGAGAGCAACCCATCCTCCAAGGACTTTGAGCGAAAATCATCGAGTGAGGAAAATCCAATCCCAAACACCCACAAACCCAAAGTGATTGAGCATCACTGAAGAGATTGATCCTGCGTGGATCCAACGCTTGTTACCTTTGAAGACTGTGCTTCTTCCAGACGGTTAGGCGTCATGGTCTAGAGCATCCAAGAGGAATTGTGGATCGCCGAGTGACCGAAGTCTGTGAAGGTTTAGAAGTCGCCTGAAGACTTACCACGAGTGATTGGATGAGGTCTGTGTGACCTTAGTTCAAGGAGAATACGGTGAGGACTTGGTGTCCTGAGCTACGTGCTCAGTGACTGGGTGTCCGGGACTGTGTGTCCTCGAGTTTAAATACTCAGTCGCTCCAACCAGATGTACAACTGAGACAGCAGTTGGAACTGGTCTACCAAATCATTGTCTTCACCAACCTTACTGGTTCTATTTCCTCAACTCTTTCATTTCCTCATTACTGTGTTGAGTGATTGTTCATATCTGTGTTTGAAGACTTTGACTAAAGACTTTCTCAATTTCCTCAGTTCAATTTCTTCAGTCTGTTTGTCTTCATCTTGTGTTATCCTGTGTTTACGCTTTCTTTACTCTGTGTTTGTCTTCATTTCATCATGATGACCATGTGTGTATTCTGTCATGCTTACTTCTGAGTACTTATTCTGCTGCAAGTAGTTCTTCGCTAAGGAATTTCCTCACCGGCAAATTCCTCAGTGAAGAATTCATAAAAATCGCCTATTCACCCCCCCTCTAGTCGATATAACGCACTTTCAGGTATCCAGATCCCGCTGTTGGTTATTGGCTGGAGAGTTGTCTCGGTCATGTCTGCACGGTTCCCGAACCCGTAGGGTCTACACACTTAAGGTTTGATGATGCTAGGGTTATAGAGAATAGATATACGTGGTTACTGAATGTTGTTCGGAGTCCCGGATGAGATCCCGGACATCACGAGGAGTTTCGAAATGGTCCAGAGGTAAAGATTTATATATGGGAAGTCCTGTTTTGGTCACCGGAAAAGTTTCGGGGTGCTATCGGTAACGTACCGGGACCACCGGGAGGGTCCCGGGGGTCCACTAGGTGGGGCCACCGGCCCCAGAGGGCTGCGTAGGCCAAGTGTGGGAGGGGACCAGCCCTAGGTGGGCTGGTGCGCCCCCCCACCAGGGCCCAAGGCGAAGAGAGAAGGGAAAAGGGGAAAACCCTAGGCTCAGATGGGCCTAAGGCCCACCTAGTGGTGCCCCCCCTCTCTCCCCCTTGGCCGCCCCCCTAGATGGGATCTAGGGCTGGCCGCCACCCCTAGGGGTGGAAACCTAGATAAGGGCACAGCCCCTCCCTTCCCCCTATATATAGTGGGGGTTTGGGGCTGCCATACACATGAGAACATCTCCCTCTTGGCGCAGCCCTACCCCTCTCCCTCCTCGTCTCTTGCGGTGCTTGGCAAAGCCCTGCTGGAGTGCCACGCTCCTCCACCACCACCACGCCGTTGTGCTGCTGCTGGATGGAGTCTTCCCCAACCTCTCCCTCTCCCCTTGCTGGATCAAGGCACGGGAGACGTCATCGGGCTGCACGTGTGTTGAACGCGGAGGCGCCGTTGTTCGGCACTTAGATTGGAATCAACCGCGATCTGAATCGCTATGAGTACGACTCCTTCATCCTCACCGGAGCTGCACCCGCGTCACCGTCGGCGACCACCGGAGGTACCTCCATCAGGCCGGACCCCGCACCCTCCTCCTTCCTTCTCTCTTCGTCCTTGCCTCCTCCTCACCTCTTCTCGTGTTGCAGCAGGGACTAGCCATGGATGGTCATGGAGCTCCAAGCCGCTGCCCGATCCCTCCACCTCTTCCTCTCCTCCTCGCCTAGCCACTCCGGCGACCTGCAAGCCATCCATGCGACACTAGGCCAGAGCCCCTCGCCGCCCTCTCTTTTTCCCCCGCCTCCACCTTCTCTCTTTTCCCTGTCTCTCTCTCTCTCTCCCGCTCTGAACTCTCTCTGTCCCTCTTCTTCAGGTACCTCATCCCCGTCGCCAGGAGCTCCGAAGCGCCCGCCGCCGGACCAGATCCTCGTGCCTCTCTTTCTATTTCCTTCTTCCCCCGGTCCTTCTCGCTTCCTTACCTCGCGGCCTCTCTGTTTCTTCGGACGAACAGGAGTTCTAGGAGTCCATGGACGCCCGAATCACCTAGGCCTCGAAGCTCTAGCACCGCCTCTCGTCGCGTGGCCGTCCACGCTCGCGCCAGCCAGATCCGGAGGGCCGCCGCCCTCGCCGTTCCCGCTAGTCTCTGCGGCCGTTGCCTCTGCTCCCCGCCTCTGCATCGCACTGCATCGTGCAGTGCTCGACCCGGCAGCAGCCGTTGACCGCGCCCCCTCCACCTCGTTTCGATCCAGCCTGCCAGCAGCCATCTCCACCGATCGGGCCTTGGCCCAATGTGAGCAGCCCCCCTCCAGTCCCTCTCCTGTACACTATCGGGCCAGCCAGATTCGGCCCAATGTGTTTTTTCCTTGCCTGCGATTTTTGTCCAATTATCCAGAAAACTGCATGTTTACAGATTGCACCCTCATGTTTATGCATGTAATAACTCAACAACCGTGCATCGGATTAAAATGATTTATATATGCAAAATGCTTAGAATTTTGTCTAGTTTCTTAATATGTTGCTTTCATCCATGTTTGGAATGTTTAAAATGTTGTTTGTTTAAATTTGCTTAAATGCCATGCTAAAATGCTTTATTTCATTACTAAATAACCGTAGCTCCAATTTTAATAAAATTTATATGTAAATGGGGTGGAAAAATACCTAGTTTAACATGGTGCACTTTGTTTTACTGCTTAAAAACATTAAAATATGGTTTATAGAAGAACAGTACCAAATTCGAAATATGGACATGGGGATTTTCCGGAATTGTTGTTTGTTGTTTCCGGCCTCATTTAAACTTGCCTAGATAGTTAGTTTACTTATGTTTCACCTCTTGCCATGTTTAACAACATCTAATATTGTTGTGTACCTAAACGAGAGCAAACTAAATAACTCGAATGTGGTGTTTCATCAATATGCAACTCGTTGCATATTGAGCTCCACTTAACTTGTAGTATTGTTTGTTGCACTTCGCCATGCCATGCCTCTTTAAACCGGACATGCATCATACTTGATTGTGCATCATGCCATTATTATGCTTGTGTGTTTACCATGTTGTTTGCTTCTTTCTGGTTTTCTCCTCTCGTTAGCTTCGGTTTCGTTCTGGAGTTGTGAGGATTCGTTCGGCTACGTTGGTTTGACTACTTCATGGACTTGTTCTTCTTCCTAGTGGGATTTCAGGCAAGATGACCGTCACCTTGGATCTCATTACTATCATTGCTTTGCTAGTTGCTTCGTTCTATCGCTACGCTGCGCTTCCTATCGCTTGTTCTTCAAGCCTCCCCAAATTGCCATGTCAGCCTCTAAACTTTTTCACCCTTCCTAGCAAACCGTTGTTTTGCTATGTTACCGCTTTGCTCAGCCCCTCTTATAGCGTTGTTAGTTGCAGGTGAAGTTGAAGATTGCTCCATGGTGGACATGATTATGTTGGGATATCACAATATCCCTTATATTATTAATGCACATATATACTTGGTAAAGAGTGGAAGGCTCGGCCTTATGCCTGGTGTTTTGTTCCACTCTTGCCGCCCTAGTTTCCATCATGCCGGTGTTATGTTCCCAGATTTTGCGTTCCTTATGCGGTTGGGTGATTTATGGGACCCCCTTGACATTTCGCTTTGAATAAAACTCCTCCAGCAAGGCCCAACCTTGGTTTTACCATTTGCCTCACCTAGCCGTTTTCCCTTGGGAGTCGCACTCCCGAGGGTTATCTTTATTTTAGACTCCCAAGGGTTATCTTTATTTTACCCCCCAGGCCAATGCTCCTCGGAGTGTTGGTCCAAACTAGAGCACCATGCGGGACCATCCCTTGGCAACTTGGGTTACGTTGGTACCTGTACACTTTGTTTATCCGGTGTGTCCTGAGAACGAGATACATGCGACTCCTATCGGGATTGTCGACACATCGGGCAGCTTTGCTGGTCTTGTTTTACCATTGTCGAAATGTCTTGTAAACCGGGATTCCGAGTTTAATCGGGTCTTCCTGGGAGAAGGAATATCCTCCGTTGACCGTGAGAGCTTGTGATGGGCTAAGTTGGGACACCCCTGCAGGGTATAAACTTTCGAGAGCCGTGCCTGCGGTTATGTGGCAGGTGATAATTTGTTAACGTCTGGTTGTAGATAACTTGACACCAGATACGAATTAAAACGCATCAACCGTGTGTGTAGCCGTGATGGTCTCTTTTCGGCGGAGTCCGGGAAGTGAACATGGTTTTGGGTTATGTTTGACGTAAGTAGGAGTTCAGGATCACTTCTTGATCATTGCTAGCTTCACGACCATTCCTTTGCTTCTCTTCTCGCTCTTATTTGCGTATGTTAGCCACCATATATGCTTAGTCACTGCTGCAACCTCACCACTTTACCCCTTCCTTTCCCATTAAGCTTTGCTAGTCTTGATACCCATGGTAATGGGATTGCTAAGTCCTCGTGGCTCACAGATTACTACAACAACAGCTGTAGGTACAGGTTATGCGATGATCATGACGCGGAAGCGATGTTTGCTTGTTTTGAAGTTCTTCTTCTGCTTCTTCTTCGATCAGGGGATAGGTTCCAGGTCAGCAGCCTGGGCTAGCAGGGTGGATGTCATTTGAGTTTCTGTTTGTGTTTCATCCGTAGTCGGATGGTGCTCTTATGTAAGATGATGTTGTATTCGTGTGGCATTGTATGCCTTTTGTATGTGTCCCCATCTATTATGTAATGTTGATGTAATGATATCCACCTTGCAAAAGCATTTCAATATGCGGTTCTATCCTTAGTGGGACCTTCGAGTCTCTTTAGGATAGTATCGCATATTGGGCGTGACAATATGGGAACTTAACTATGGAGGTGGTTTGAAGGTCCCTTTGTTTCGGTGCAAATGGGTCAATATGACACGAGGTGGGGTAAAGGAAGACCCGCCATACGGAATGACAACAATGGATCTCAACAATCTTGCGTATGCAGACGAACCATTCGTCCTAGCCAATGATGTGACGCAGGTTTTTTATGTGAAAGACATGTCTACCAGGCCAAGAAAAAGAAAAGATAAGGAAACGAATGGATCATACGATGAGCCAAAGCGCCACATAGTTCTTTCAGGGAAAAGAAACATCGTGGGAGTGGATGACAAGACAGACATGTCAGAAGATTATGAAAAGTTTGATGAAATTGCTCCATTCACAATGAATATTGACCCGAGCATCCAGTTAAATGATGAAGATTTTCCATGGCTACGGCACAAAGGGACACACGCGAAGAAAAAGTTTCACACCCAAAGATCTGGGATGTGATCGGCTTCACTATCATCACTTTCTTCTGTGTTTCACACCCAGGAGGGAATCTCTGTAATAGTTAGGGTAGTTATGTGTTTTGGCATTTGAAACGTGAAGAAATTTTATGTGCAAACAAAGTCCTTCATGCATTTACTGATTTTTTCAGCTAAATGACCCTGAAATTGAAAAGCATTTCAAATGAACTCAGAAAAGGTTGAAAGTTGGCATGGTATCATAATTTCACCCACATAGCATGTGCAAAAAAGTAGAGAGGGTTACCGCAAAAACTGGATGCACTTCGTGTACAAAATGGACAATCTCTTTTGAAGTATCATGGTTTCAGACGAAAACTCATCTGTTACAAAGGCATTTCATTTTTTAAATAACCTAAGCATTACCAAATTGAATATAATGATAAAACACACTAATATTAAACATAAGAAAAAAGAATCACTGAAAAATCTATTTTCAAAGTTAAGTTATTCACAAACTAGTGATTCACACAAATTTCAAATAATTCAAAATTTAAACTATTCAAATTTGAAAACTACCGGCACTAAAAGAAAGTTTATAATTTTTTGTACCTAAAGCAAAAATATTCACAAAGAAACTCTAAATACAGCAAAAAACAACTCAAAAATAAATAAAACAAAAAATAAAGAAAAAAAATAAAAAAACCCGCCTACTGGGCCAGAGCGGCCTGCATACAACTAGAAACCCAACATGTTGTTGGGCCAGGATGCAGGCCTGCAAAGGCCCAGTAGGCCCATAAGGCAACAGAACATGTAGGCCCAGTAGGCCTGCTTTGGAGAGGAGCTCGAGAGAGCTATCGCACTGGGGCTTATAAACCAGTGCGGACGCCCCTCGGCTAGCGAGGTGGGACTAAACTTGCTGCACCGCACCTGCGCCAGCGCACCACCTTTAGTACCGGGTCATGGCTCCAACCGGTACTAAAGAGGGGGTCTTTAGTACCGGTTGGTGCCACCACCCGGTACTAAAGGGGAGGCGCTTCCCACCGCTTGGCCTGACCAAAACAGACCTTTAGTACCGGTTGGTGGCTCCAGCCGGTACTAAAGGGGTGTTCTATATAAGAAAGCACTTCAAACAATTTCAGTTTCTCATCTCTCCCTCTGCTTCTTTCTCCTCTGCCCCATCGCCGCCGCCCCTCGTCGCCGCCCCCGTCGCCGTTCTCGTCGCCCTCCCCGTCGCCGTCCGTCGCCCCGGCCATCCCCATCCCCGTCGTCCCCGTCGCCGCGCCCCGCCCCGTCGTCCCAGCCCGGCCC